>NC_068421.1:85358428-85443428 GCF_023373465.1 Oncorhynchus keta | reverse complement strand
GTTACTGATAACATATTTACAGGTTAGGGGGATCTGCTGAACACTACCGATGGTGTGTGGAGATGCCCTTCATGTCAGGTCCTCTGTCACCCGAACAGATTGTCTAACCGCTCCAGCAGATCAATAAGACACCTCATTTTCCCTTAGCACCAATATCCCCCCCTCCCTCTCCCTCGTTCTCTCCTTCTCCATCTCTCTTCCTCGCTCTGTCTTTTGCTCTCTTTCTCTCTCTCCCTCTTTCTCCCTCTCTCTCTCTCTCTCTCTCTGTTACTACATTCATGTAGTAAGGGATTGTTGTAGTCGTGTGTCAGTGGTCGTGGTGGCCACCTCGAGGATGCAGACTCTGAGATAAGGATTAGTTGATTAGCTCCTCTCTGCGAGGCTGCAGCACTCAACCCATTGATGTTTTTCCTGGTCTGCTGGTCAGACGTGGACCACTGGCCCTGTTTATCCCTGCAGCTGGAGAGCAAAGAAACTAAAAGAGGTGGAAGGGGAAAATCTAATATTGGATGAAGAGCTGAGCTGACAGCTTAGTGCAGATTCAGCAGTGTTGATTTACACAAGTAGGGATGAGTGGGATGGGGATTGGAGAGTGTAGAGGGGAGTGTAGAGGGAAGGGGAGAATGATTGGAGAGTGTTGGGGGGAGTGTAGAGGGGAGTGTAGAGGGAAGGGGAGATGATTGGAGAGTGTTGGGGGGAGTGTAGAGGGGAAGGGGAGAATGATTGGAGAGTGTTGGGGGAGTGTAGAGGGGAAGGGGAGAATGATTGGAGAGTGTAGAGGGGAGTGTAGAGGGGAAGGGGAGATGATTGAGAGTGTTGGGGGAGTGTAGAGGGGAAGGGGAGAATGATTGGAGAGTGTTGGGGGAGTGTAGAGGGGAAGGGGAGAATGATTGGAGAGTGTTGGGGGAGTGTAGAGGGGAAGGGGAGAATGATTGGAGAGTGTAGAGGGGAGTGTAGAGTGGAAGGGGAGATGATTGGAGAGTGTAGAGGGGAGTGTAGAGGGGAAGGGGAGATGATTGGAGAGTGTTGAGGGAGTGTAGAGGGGAAGGGGAGAATGATTGGAGAGTGTTGGGGGAGTGTAGAGGGGAAGGGGAGAATGATTGGAGAGTGTAGAGGGGAGTGTAGAGGGAAGGGGAGAATGATTGGAGAGTGTTGGGGGAGTGTAGAGGGGAAGGGGAGAATGATTGGAGAGTGTTGGGGGAGTGTAGAGGGGAAGGGGAGAATGATTGGAGAGTGTAGAGGGGAGTGTAGAGGGGAAGGGGAGAATGATTGGAGAGTGTTGGGGGAGTGTAGAGGGGAAGGGGAGAATGATTGGAAAGTGTAGAGCGGAGTGTAGAGGGGAAGGGGAGAATGATTGGAGAGTGTTGGGGGAGTGTAGAGAGGAAGGGGAGAATGATTGGAGAGTGTAGAGGGGGTGTGTAGAGGGAAGGGGAGAATGATTGGAGAGTGTTGGGGGGTGTAGAGGGGAAGGGGAGAATGATTGGAGAGTGTTGGGGGAGTGTAGAGGGGAAGGGGAGAATGATTGGAGAGTGTAGAGGGGAGTGTAGAGGGGAAGGGGAGATGATTGGAGAGTGTTGGGGGAGTGTAGAGGGGAAGGGGAGAATGATTGGAGAGTGTAGAGGGGAGTGTAGAGGGAAGGGGAGAATGATTGGAGAGTGTTGGGGGAGTGTAGAGGGAAGGGGAGAATGATTGGAGAGTGTAGAGGGGAGTGTAGAGGGGAAGGGGAGATGATTGGAGAGTGTAGAGGGGAGTGTAGAGGGAAGGGGAGAATGATTGGAGAGTGTAGAGGGGAGTGTAGAGGGGAAGGGGAGAATGATTGGAGAGTGTTGGGGGAGTGTAGAGGGGAAGGGGAGAATGATTGGAGAGTGTAGAGGGGAGTGTAGAGGGGAAGGGGAGATGATTGGAGAGTGTTGGGGGAGTGTAGAGGGGAAGGGGAGAATGATTGGAGAGTGTAGAGGGGAGTGTAGAGGGAAGGGGAGAATGATTGGAGAGTGTTGGGGGAGTGTAGAGGGGAAGGGGAGAATGATTGGAGAGTGTAGAGGGGAGTGTAGAGGGGAAGGGGAGATGATTGGAGAGTGTAGAGGGGAGTGTAGAGGGAAGGGAGAATGATTGGAGAGTGTAGAGGGGAGTGTAGAGGGGAAGGGGAGAATGATTGGAGAGTGTTGGGGGAGTGTAGAGGGGAAGGGGAGAATGATTGGAGAGGTGTAGAGGGGAGTGTAGAGGGGAAGGGGAGATGATTGGAGAGTGTTGGGGGAGTGTAGAGGGGAAGGGAGAATGATTGGAGAGTGTTGGGGGAGTGTAGAGGGAAGGGGAGAATGAGGTAATGTTTAGGGTGAGAGGTAATGTGACTTTGCTGTGATCATGTGACCGACTAGGTTAAAACCCGGATCTCCTTCACGTGACAAGACTGTTAACGCGCAAAGCTCAAGCTATTAGTTCAGGGAGCTGATGCAAGTCTCCAGGTCTCAGACAAGGTTACTTATTCACTGAAACACTACCTCTTCTGTAACGGTGAGCTCCCTGTTACAACTTTGCACTGAACCAAATATCCCACTAGTTCAACATGTTGTCAACTACGGGTGAATTTTCATTA
This sequence comes from Oncorhynchus keta, assembly GCF_023373465.1. Taxonomy (NCBI): domain Eukaryota; kingdom Metazoa; phylum Chordata; class Actinopteri; order Salmoniformes; family Salmonidae; genus Oncorhynchus; species Oncorhynchus keta. The sequence goes on along the minus strand of NC_068421.1, from coordinate 85,440,835 downwards.
TGTTTGGAGGAAAAGGGGGAGGCTTGCACGCCGAAGAATACCATCCCAACTGTGAAGCACGGAGGTGGCAGCATCATGTTGTGGGGGTGCTTTGCTGCAGGAGGAACTGGTGCACTTCATAAAATAGATGGCATCATGAGGGAGGAAAATGATGTGGATATATTGAAGCAACATCTCAGGATGTTAAAGCTTGGTCGCAAATGGGTCTGACAAATGGACAATGACCCCAACCATACTTCAAAAGTTGTGGCAAAATGACTTAAGGACAACAAAGTCAAGGTATTGGAGTGGCCATCACAAGGCCCTGACCTCAATCCCATAGTTAAAGTGTGGGCAGAACTGAAAAAGTGTTTGCGAGCAAGGAGGCCTACAAACCTGACTCAGTTACACCATCTCTGTCAGGATGAATGGGCCAAAATTCACCCAACTTATTGTGGGAAGCTTGTTGAAGTCTACCCAAAATGTTTGACCCAAGTTAAACAATTTAAAGGCAATGCTACCAAATACTAATTGAGTGTATGTAAAACCTCTGACCCACTGGGATTGTGATGAAAGAAATAAAAGCTAAAATAAATAATTCTCTCTACTATTATTCTGACATTTCACATTCTTAAAATTAAGTGGTGACCCTAACTGACCTTAGACAGGGTCTTTTTACTAGGATTAAATGTCAGGAATTGTGAATAACTGAGTTTAAATGTATTTGGCTAAGGTGTATGTAAACTTCCAGCTTCAACTGTATCTACTGCATGTCTCCGGTGTTTTAATTAGTTCAGCGTTCAAGGGAAACGTTTAGAATCTTTATCTTGACTTGCATTAACCATATGATTATAATACTGCAATACTGAACCATAATCAAGACAGCAAAGAAAACAGATCATCACAGTGGCCTTCAGATCTCAAAATGACACATTTATCAGAATAGGTAGGTGTAACTGTATACTTTAAAAAAGGGGGCTTATTCATTCTCTCCCTGAAAGACAAAGGCTGTCTCAGAATAGAAGACTTGCTATCAGGACCCTAGACAAAGGAGAGGTTAAGCTGCTGCTGCATTGTGGGATTGCCTGTGTGTCTGTCCTCCATATGTACTGTACTCCATATTCCTATGTACTGTACTGTACTGTAATGTACTGTACTGTACTCCATATTCCTATGTACTGTACTGTACTGTAATGTACTGTACTGTACTGTAATGTACTGTACTGTACTCCATATTCCTATGTACTGTACTGTACTGTACTGTACTCTATATTCCTATGTACTGTACTGTACTGTACTCTATATTCCTATGTACTGTACTGTACTGTACTGTACTGTACTGTACTGTACTGTACTGTACTCTATATTCCTATGTACTGTACTGTACTGTACTCTATATTCCTATGTACTGTACTGTACTCTATATTCCTATGTACTGTACTGTACTGTACTGTACTCTATATTCCTATGTACTGTACTGTACTGTACTCTATATTCCTATGTACTGTACTGTACTGTACTGTACTGTACTGTACTGTACTGTACTGTACTGTACTCTATATTCCTATGTACTGTACTGTACTGTACTGTACTGTACTGTACTGTACTCTATATTCCTGTGTACTGTACTGTACTGTACTGTATATTCCTATGTACTGTACTGTACTGTACTCTATATTCCTATGCACTGTACTGTACTGTATTCTATATTCCTATGTACTGTACTGTACTGTACTGTACTGTACTGTACTCTATATTCCTATGTACTGTACTGTACTCCATATTCCTATGTACTGTACTGTACTGTACTGTACTCCATATTTCTATGTACTGTACTGTACTGTACTCTATATTCCTATGTACTGTACTGTACTGTACTGTACTGTACTGTACTGTACTGTACTGCTATATTCCTATGCACTGTACTGTACTGTACTCTATATTCCTATGTACTGTACTGTACTGTACTGTACTGTACTGTACTGTACTGTACTCTATATTCCTATGTACTGTACTGTACTGTACTGTACTGTACTGTACTGTACTGTATATTCCTATGTACTGTACTGTACTGTACTGTACTCTATATTCCTATGTACTGTAGGACATAGGAATCAGGAGAACAAAGACATGGCTCGATATGTCACAACAGTCAATACACCTTGGGAATAATTACTTATCCTAGTGCCCTGTCCTCTGGTGGGATTGTCAATAAATGTTGTGTTACAATAAATTATTGTCGCAAAAAAAACATCTTATCTGTAATTCAGAACCAAAAACGTGCACGTCTTCATTGTTGACCAATGACCAATGACCAATGTCCAATGACCAATGACCAGTCATCAGAATTGGCGCGCAAAGGCATTCGCGCATATCCAGAGATGAGTGACCAGAAAGCAGTCTTCAAAACGCCTGACAAAACCAGAGTAGTGTGGAGTAGGCCTACCTTTATATTATCCATGTAAAATACAGTTTAGAAATCAACTACAGAGGCATCTTTGCCAGAACAACAATAGTCTACCTGGTGATTTCATTGATCATTTTCATATTTCAGATAGACCTAGTTTGGGTGGCTAGATGTCTAAATGTATGTAACATATGGGATGAAGATGTAACATACTGGTGAATGAATTACGGTAGCCTATTTGTAAGGGAGAAAAGGTGCTACCCAGTTAGCAACGATCATTCTTCGGGCAGGAGGCCCTCCAAAAGCCCCTGGTGCAGACAGACCATGCCTTCCACCCTACCCTGCAACCTCCACTGCATACAGGTTGGGCCATATGGTTCTTCTGGCTCTGGACTCCAGAGAAGTGACATGATATCCCTAATTGATATTGGCTGCTAACATGAGTGACTTTAAGCTACAAATGCATGTGTAAAACACAGTTGATTTCTGTATCTTCAGTTTTGAAAATGCATCAGCGTTTATGGCTGTAATGATGGGGGGCTAGCAATTTGCTGATTTGCTGTACAGCTATATGATCGGGTGCAGCTCAATCGTCAATTTGTAGGAAGAGAAGATTGCCATCCATAAATATATAGCTGTAAAAAACTGTTTGGGGATCAAGAATATTCATTGGTTACTTTGTAAGCTCACCAGCAATGAGGCATCAGTCAATCATTTCAAGCATAGGCCTAGCTACTGATCTTTTGGTATGTCAAAATTGCATGAAAATTATAATTTACTTATGAAGCTTGCATTTGGAATTTGTTGTTAAAATTAATTATTACATAATCAAAATGTGTTATATACAAAATAATGAAAAGGACTATCTAGTAGGCTCAATAAATAGACACATATTTGTAGTTGAACAAGTCAATATTGAATTGAGACTTGAAAAAACTTCTGACTCGCTGGACTTGCTCTCAGAATGCAGGACTTGGACATGACTCGAGGCTCGATCTGTTCTACTTGGGACTCGACTGGACTTGCTCTCAGAATGCAGGACTTGGACATGACTCGAGGCTCGATCTGTTCTACTTGGGACTCGACTGGACTTGCTCTCAGAATGCAGGACTTGGACATGACTCGAGGCTCGATCTGTTCTACTTGGGACTCGACTGGACTTGCTCTCAGAATGCAGGACTTGGACATGACTCGAGGCTCGATCCGTTCTACTTGGGACTCGACTGGACTTGCTCTCAGAATGCAGGACTTGGACATGACTCGAGGCTCGATCCGTTCTACTTGGGACTCGACTGGACTTGCTCTCAGAATGCAGGACTTGGACATGACTCGGGGCTCGATCCGTTCTACTTGGGACTCGACTGGACTTGCTCTCAGAATGCAGGACTTGGACATGACTCGAGGCTCGATCTGTTCTACTTGGGACTCGACTGGACTTGCTCTCAGAATGCAGGACTTGGACATGACTCGGGGCTCGATCCGTTCTACTTGGGACTCGACTGGACTTGCTCTCAGAATGCAGGACTTGGACATGACTCGAGGCTCGATCTGTTCTACTTGGGACTCGACTGGACTTGCTCTCAGAATGCAGGACTTGGACATGACTCAGAATGCAGGCTTCATGATCCGTTCTACTTGGGACTCGACTGGACTTGCTCTCAGAATGCAGGACTTGGACATGACTCGAGGCTCGATCCGTTCTACTTGGGACTCGACTGGACTTGCTCTCAGAATGCAGGACTTGGACATGACTCGGGGCTCGATCCGTTCTACTTGGGACTCGACTGGACTTGCTCTCAGAATGCAGGACTTGGACATGACTCGGGGCTCGATCCGTTCTACTTGGGACTCGACTGGACTTGCTCTCAGAATGCAGGACTTGGACATGACTCGGGGCTCGATCTGTTCTACTTGGGACTCGATCTGACTTGCTCTCAGAATGCAGGACTTGGACACTTGGGACTCGACTGGACTTGCTCTCAGAATGCAGGATCCGTTCTCGATCCGTTCTGGGACTCGACTGGACTTGCTCTCAGAATGCAGGACTTGGACATGACTCGAGGCTCGATCTGTTCTACTTGGGACTCGACTGGACTTGCTCTCAGAATGCAGGACTTGGACATGACTCGCGGCTCGATTTGGACTCTACTTGAGGCTTGCTTGTGACTCGAATAATGCACACACAGGGCCCCCCTGGGTGTAATTTTCTCATCAATGTTGTCGTTAGAAGACCTGTAGCTAGTATACCTATGAAGGTGTCCCCCTCCTGTCACCATCACCATCACCATCACCATCACAATCCCGGCTCCGGCTATAAAGCCAGGGATTAGTCCAGCTTCCCCTCTATCTCCCCTCTGACTGGGGGAAGTTACACCACTGCAGTGCCATATTAACACATCTCCAACCCCCATTTCCCCATCTAAATAACATATTTAGAGAGGCATTTGAATCAAACCCACCCTGACACTGTGTGGATGTTTTTGTATGTGTGTGTGTGTGTGTGTGTGTGTGTGTGTGTGTGTGTGTGTGTGTGTGTGTGTGTGTGTGTGTGTGTGTGTGTGTGTGTGTGTGTGTGTGTGTGTGTGTGTGTGTGTGTGTGTGTGTGTGTGTGTGTGTGTCTGAGTGGGGCTAGAGGCAGTGTGTTATATGCTGTGGGAGTTGCTAACATCTGTCTCATCTGTGTCAGAGGGAAGGCTCTCTCCCCCTCTCCCATTCTCCCTCTTCCCTTCTCCCCCTCTCCCATTCTACCTATTTCCTTCTCCCCCTCTCCCATTCTCCCCCTCTCCCATTCTCCCTATTTCCTTCTCCCCCTCTCCCATTCTCCCCCTCTCCCATTCTCCCTCTTCCCTTCTCCCTCTCTCCCCTTTTCCCCTCATCTGTCAACCACAGTCTGTTATTTCTTTCCCTCCTTTGGTTTATTGTGTACCATGATGCTAGGTGTTATTCTTGTTTATTTGCCTGCACAGCTGCTGGCACTTTGGCATTTCTATGTTTATGAAAATGAACCTACATTCCCACGATACATTTTCACAGTGTATTTTTGAGAATCTGTCACATTGTGTAGTGAAGCAAGAAATGAATACAAAATCACAGGCGATAGATTTGGAAAAAAATATTAGGTTCATTAGTGTAACATGCTTGAAATGTATAAAGGGACTGAAGGCAGTCCAACTGAAGGCAGTCCAATTGAAGGCAGTCCAACTGAAGGCAGTCCAACTGAAGGCAGTCCAACTAAAGGCAGTCCAACTAAAGCCAGTCCAACTGAAGGCAGTCCAACTGAAGGCAGTCCAACTGAAGGCAGTCCAACTGAAGGCAGTCCAACTGAAGGCAGTCCAACTGAAGGCAGTCCAACTGAAGGCAGTCCAACTGAAGTCAGTTCAACTGAAGGCAGTCCAACTGAAGGCAGTCCAACTGAAGGCAGTCCAACTGAAGGCAGTCCAACTGAAGGCAGTCCAACTGAAGACAGTCCAACTGAAGGCAGTCCAACTGAAGGCAGTCCAACTGAAGGCAGTTCAACTGAAGGCAGTTCAACTGAAGACAGTCCAACTGAAGTCAGTCCAACTGAAGTCAGTCCAACTAAAGGCAGTCCAACTGAAGGCAGTCCAACTGAAGGCAGTCCAACTGAAGGCAGTTCAACTGAAGACAGTCCAACTGAAGGCAGTCCAACTGAAGGCAGTCCAACTGAAGGCAGTCCAACTGAAGGCAGTCCAACTGAAGGCAGTCCAACTGAAGGCAGTCCAACTGAAGGCAGTCCAACTGAAGGCAGTCCAACTGAAGGCAGTCCAACTGAAGGCAGTCCAACTGAAGGCAGTCCAACTGAAGGCAGTCCAACTGAAGGCAGTCCAACTGAAGTCAGTTCCAACTGAAGTCAGTTCAACTGAAGGCAGTCCAACTGAAGGCAGTCCAACTGAAGGCAGTCCAACTGAAGGCAGTCCAACTGAAGGCAGTTCAACTGAAGGCAGTCCAACTGAAGGCAGTCCAACTGAAGGCAGTCCAACTGAAGGCAGTCCAACTGAAGGCAGTTCAACTGAAGGCAGTCCAACTGAAGGCAGTCCAACTGAAGGCAGTTCAACTGAAGGCAGTCCAACTGAAGGCAGTCCAACTGAAGGCAGTTCAACTGAAGGCAGTCCAACTGAAGGCAGTCCAACTGAAGGCAGTCCAACTGAAGGCAGTCCAACTGAAGGCAGTCCAACTGAAGACAGTCCAACTGAAGGCAGTCCAACTGAAGGCAGTCCAACTGAAGGCAGTCCAACTGAAGGCAGTCCAACTGAAGGCAGTTCAACTGAAGGCAGTCCAACTGAAGTCAGTGAAGGCCAACTGAAGACAGTCCAACTGAAGGCAGTCCAACTGAAGGCAGTCCAACTGAAGGCAGTCCAACTGAAGGCAGTTCAACTGAAGACAGTCCAACTGAAGGCAGTCCAACTGAAGACAGTCCAACTGAAGGCAGTTCAACTGAAGGCAGTCCAACTGAAGGCAGTTCAACTGAAGACAGTCCAACTGAAGGCAGTCCAACTGAAGGCAGTCCAACTGAAGGCAGTCCAACTGAAGGCAGTCCAACTGAAGGCAGTCCAACTGAAGGCAGTCCAACTGAAGACAGTCCAACTGAAGGCAGTCCAACTGAAGGCAGTCCAACTGAAGTCAGTCAACAAGTCAGTCCAACTGAAGGCAGTCCAACTGAAGGCAGTCCAACTGAAGGCAGTCAATTAAGGAAGCAAACTTAAATACAAATTCAAAATCTGAAAAAATGACTCAATTCCAGTCCTGAAGTTAACTTTAGAAAAGCTGGAAAAACTGACAGTCCAACTGACAGCTCATAGTGGAGACAGTGAGTGGTTTAGGGAATGAGACTTGAATCCTTGTCTTAAAGCTAAGGGCACAGCTGGAAGGAGCACAGTGTTCTTGTAAGGGCTGCATGTTGGTGGCAGGAAAGTCAGGCGCAGGAGAACCAACTTGGTATTGAGTCGTTTAATAAATGACAAAACTCCAAAAACCAAAATGTACAAAATAACAAAAGTGGGTACATAAACCCATCGCACACCACCAACACTAAATAGCACATCACATACAATCAAACAATCTCTGACAAGGACATGAGGGGAAACAGAGGGTTAAATACACAACATGGAATTGATGGAATTGGAACCAGGTGTGAAGGAAGATACGACAAAACCAATGGGAAATGAAAAATGGATCAGTGATGGTTAGAAGATCGGTGACGTCGACCGCCGAAATCCGCCCGAACAAGGAGAGGGACCGACTTCGGCAGAAGTCGTGACAGTTCTATATTTACAAACACACACTGTTCCTGATAACCACACACACACACACATGCGTGCACAAACACACACATGCGTGCACACACACACACACACACACACACACACACACACACACACACACACACACACACACAAAACTTCCCACTCCTTAACAGTGCACTCCTTCTCACTGCCTTTGTTTAGAGAATTAGTCGTAACTCATTTGATCAGACAACAGGCAGATGAAGAGATGAGTGAGAGAAGGAAAGGAAAGGAGAGAAGGTAGTGGGAGAGAAAGTTTCAAATTCAGCCCTTCTGCATCTCACTCACCTCCCTGTCCTCCCCCATCCACCCTGTCCTCCCCCATCCACCCTGTCCTTCCTTGTCCTCCGTCTTGTCAGTCCTCCCCCTCCTCCCCCGTCCTCCCCCATCACTCCCCGTCCTCCCCCTCCTCCCCCTCCTCCCCCGTCACTCCCCGTCCTCCCCCTCCTCCGCCGTCACTCCCCGTCATCCCCCTCCTACCCCGTCCTCCCCCTCCTACCCCGTCACTCCCCCCCTCCCCCCCCCCGTCACTCACCGTCCTCCCCCTCCTCTCCCGCCACTCCCCCCTCCCCTCCTACCCCATCCCCCCTCCTCCCCGTCACTCCCCGTCACTCCCCGTCCCCCTTACCCCTCCTACCCCTCCTCCCCCCTCCCCCTCCTCCCCCCGTCCTCCACCGTCCCCTCCTCCCCCTCCTCCCCGTCACTCCCCGTCCTCCACCGTCCTTCTCTGTCCTCCCCCTCCTCCCCGTCACTCCCCGTCCTCCACCGTCCTTCTCTGTCCTCCCCCTCCTCCCCCGTCCTCCACCGTCCTTCTCTGTCCTCCCTGTCCTTCCCAGCCCTCCACAGTCCAGCCCACAGCACTGTTGATTTCCCCTGGGCTGGTTTAATATGCCTGTTTTATTGTTATGGCCTATTAAATCCCATGATAGAGGGGCTGAGGTGGAGATGGCATCTGCTCTGACCGCATCCCCAGGTGGATAGTAGAGTCAAGTTAACCAAGGAGGACATTTTATGTGGCCCCAGATACATTCTCTAAAAAGGTCACAACAATTTAGAAGATTCTTTTATAGTTTCCCCTCTGATCATGATGCTCGGCTGCAGCTGTGCTGGGTGGGTTATTACCAGGTTTATTTACGCCCACATTGAAGGCGCCAAGTACTGGGCTGTGGTAGAAAGTCAGTGGGTTTTCATGACTTTGGTTGGTAGGAAGTCGGTGGCTGTATTTAGTTATTAGGGGTTTGTTTGTGTGGTGGATAGGGTGTCTATCTCAATGCTCCCAACAGTGACTGTGCTGCACTGGCCAACTCCAGTGTGTGTGTGTGTGTGTGTGTGTGTGTGTGTGTGTGTGTGTGTGTGTGTGTGTGTGTGTGTGTGTGTGTGTGTGTGTGTGTGTGTGTGTGTGTGTGTGTGTGTGTGTGTGTGTGTGTGAGAGAATGGGTGTGTGCACACTACACTCGTTCCATTGTTCCAGCTCTCACTTAACTCAGTTGACAAAATCAGGGAAGAGACTAATAGAGTAAGAAAAGTCAGCATCTCTCTCGTTCACTCATCTCCTCCCCTAGAAATACACTAGTCAGCATCACCCTCGTTCACTCATCTCCTCCCTTAGAAATAAACTAGTCAGCATCACCCTCGTTCACTCATCTCCTCCCCTACAAATACACTAGTCAGCATCACCCTCGTTCACTCATCTCCTCCCTTAGAAATAAACTAGTCAGCATCACCCTCGTTCACTCATCTCCTCCCCTACAAATACACTAGTCAGCATCACCCTCGTTCACTCATCTCCTCCCTTAGAAATACACTAGTCAGCATCACCCTCGTTCACTCATCTCCTCCCCTAGAAATACACCAATCAGCATCACCCTCGTTCACTCATCTCCTCCCCTAGAAATACACTAGTCAGCATCACCCTCGTTCACTCATCTCCTCCCTTAGAAATAAACTAGTCAGCATCACCCTCGTTCACTCATCTCCTCCCCTACAAATACACTAGTAAGCATCACCCTTGTTCACTCATCTCCTCCCCCTGAAATACACCAGTCAGCATCACCCTCATTCACTCATCTCCTGTCCTTTAAATACACCAGTCAGCATCACCCTCTTTCACTCATCTCCTCCCCTAGAAATACACCAGTCAGCATCACCCTCGTTCACAAATCTCCTTCCCTTTAAATACACCAGTCATTAACACCCTCATTCCCTCATCTCCTCCCCTAGAAATACACCAATCAGCATCACCCCTGTTCACTCATCTCCTCCCCTAGAAATACACCAATCAGCAACACCCTCGTTCACTCATCTCCTCCCCCTGAAATACACCAGTCAGCATCACCCTCGTTCACTCATCTCCTGTCCTTTAAATACACCAGTCAGCATCACCCTCGTTCACAAATCTCCTTCCCTTTAAATACACCAGTCAGCATCACCCTCGTTCACAAATCTCCTTCCCTTTAAATACACCAGTCATTAACACCCTCGTTCCCTCATCTCCTCCCCTAGAAATACACCAATCAGCAACACCCTTGTTCACTCATCTCCTCCCCTAGAAATACACCAATCAGCAACACCCTTGTTCACTCATCTCCTCCCCTAGAAATACACCAGTCAGCATCACCCTCGTTCACTCATCTCCTCCCCTAGAAATACACCAGTCAGCATCACCCTCGTTCACTCATCCCCTGTCCTTGAAATACACCAGTCAGCATCACCCTCGTTCACTCATCTCCTCCCCTAGAAATACACCAGTCAGCATCACCCTCGTTCACTCATCTCCTCCCCTATAAATACACTAGTTCACTAGTTCATGAGTTCATGTGAGTTGAAGCAAGCTAATGGTTCTTCCCAAGCGAACGGACTCATCAAGCAGTTAACTCAGCGGAGGACAAGCTGTATTCTCTCTGAGAACGTACATGGGCATTCATGCATGTCACATGTGTTCTCATCTACTCCCTAGAAATCCCTCTGCAGTTACACCCTATATTCACAGTACAGTCACTCATCCCCTAGTCCTTAATACACCAGTCAGTAGACCCATAGCACCCACAGCACAGTAGACCCCACAGTCAGGAAGCCCCACAGTGCATAGACCCCCAGTGTCCAATGCAGTGAGTGCAGTAGACCCATAGTGCAGTAGACCCATAGTACAGTAGGACCCACAGCACAGTAGACCCCACAGTGTAGGAAGCCCCACAGTGCAGTCAGCATCACAGCACAGTAGACCCCACAGTGTAGAAAGTCACAGTGCAGTCTCCCCCCAGTGTAGGAATACACTAGTTCACTAGTTCAGAAGTTCACAGTGTTAGGAACCAAGCAATAGACCCCACAGTGCTTCCAGCACAGTAGACCCCACAGTGGACTCAGTGCAGTAGACCCCACAGTTAACTCAGCGGAGTAGACCCCACAGTGTAGGAAGCCTCTCTGCAGAACCCACATGGAAGCATTCAGTGCAGTAGACTCCACAGTGTGTTACACAATGCATTAGGAACCACAGCACAGTACCCCACAGTCTGGAAACCTACAGTGCAGAAGACCAGTTATATTACAGTGTAAACCACACAGTGCAGTAGACCCCAGTGCAGTGCAGTGTGAAGCCCCACAGGAGGCCCACAGCAGTGCAGTAGACCCCACAGTGTAGGAAGCCCCACAGTGCAGTAGGACCCACAGTGCAGAAGACCCCACAGTGTATTAGGAACCACAGCACAGTAGACCCCACAGTGCAGTAGGAACCACAGCACAGTAGACCCCACAGTGTAGGAGGCCCCACAGTGCAGTAGACCCCACAGTGTAGGAGGCCCCACAGTGCAGTAGACCCCACAGTGTAGGAAGCCCCACAGTGCAATAGGACCCACAGTGTAGGAAGCCCCACAGTGCAGTAGACTCCACAGTGTAGGAAGCTTACACAATGCATTAGGAACCACAGCACAGTAGACCCCACAGTGTAGGAAACCACACAGTGTAGGAAACCACACAGTGCAGTAGACCCCACAGTGCAGAAGACCCCACAGTGCAGTAGGCCCCACAGTGTCTGAAGCCCCACAGTGTAGTAGGCCCCATAGTGTCTGAAGCCCCACAGTGTAGTAGACCCCACAGTGTCTGAAGCCCCACAGTGTAGTAGGCCCCATAGTGTAGGAAGCCCCACACTGCAGAAGGCCCTACAGAGCAGTAGACCCCACAGCGCAGTAGACCCCACTGTGCAGTAGGCCCCACAGTGCAGAAGACCCCACGGAGCAGTAGACCCTAAAGTGTAGGAAGCCCCACAGGGCAGAAGACCCCACGGAGCAGTAGACCCTAAAGTGTAGGAAGCCCCACAGTGTAGGAAGCCCCACAGGGCAGAAGACCCCACGGAGCAGTAGACCCTAAAGTGTAGGAAGCCCCACAGTGTAGGAAGCCCCACAGGGCAGAAGACCCCAGTAAGGTCACACAACCATTCTGTCTCTCAGATAAATCAATGAGAAGAAAAATATGAATTATGAACAATGCCCATAGAAAAATTGGATTAAACATTGAATGAATTGCATTTAAAGAGGGATTAGGGGAAGAACTATAGCGACAAATCGACATCGCTAAATGTCAACCCGTATCGCTGTCTGCAAACCCTGACAATAAACCCAAATGAATAGCACCCATCATAAAAAAAATAAAAAAAATGGATTAGCTAGAAAACTGCTGGTTGGGGAAGATAAAATTAGCTAGCGAGGTCTCTCTCTCTCGTCTGAGTTTAATATGCAGATCCCTTTTAACCTGCGCTCTGCCAGGCTCCTGCTCACATCAGTGTGCCTGGTTATTACAGCGCTGTTGTGTGTAGTCAGAGGGAGGTGAGGGAGATGGATAGGATAAGGCCCAGGTACGCCAGCTTCTGCTGTGAGCAGATGGCTGCTCCATTCGTATCTCCATTGAGTTAAACCTCGACAGGCTAATTCCCTGTCCGACAGGCTTTCCCCCTTCCTTCGACAACAACAGCGCAGCGCTCATATCTTCCATATCTGCAGGCCGATACTGGGGGGAGGTAGGGGGAGGGGAGGGGGAGACGGGGGGAGGGGGGAGACGGGGGGAGACAGGGGGAGGATGGGGAGGAGGGAGATGGGGAGAGATGGGGGGAGGATGGGGGAGACGGGGGGAGACGGGGAGAGACGGGAGAGATGGGGGAGACGGGGGGGATGGGGATGGGGGAGACGGGGGGGAGGATGGGGGAGACGGGGGGATGGGGAGACAGGGGGAGGATGGGGGACGGGGGAGATGGGGGAGGATGGGGAGACGGGGGGAGACGGGGGGGGAGACGGGGGAGATGGGGGAGACGGGGGGAGGATGGGGGGGGAGACGGGGGAGAGAGACAGGGGGAGGATGGGGAGACGGGAGAGACGGGGGAGGATGGGGGAGACAGGGGGAGGATGGGGAGATGGGGAGACGGGGGGGTGGGGAGATGGGGAGACAGGGGAGGATGGGGGAGGGGGAGACGGGGGGAGGATGGGGGATGGGGGGAGACGGGAGAGACGGGAGAGATGGGGGAGACGGGGGGAGGATGGGGGAGATGGGGGAGACGGGGAGATGGGGGAGACAGGGGGAGGATGGGGGGGAGACGGGGAGAGATGGGGGAGACGGGGGAGGATGGGGAGAGACGGGGAGACGGGGAGGATGGGGGAGACGGGGGGAGGATGGGGAGACGGGGAGAGACGGGGAGACGGGGGATGGGAGAGGGGGAGACAGGGGAGGAGACGGGAGAGGGGGGGATGGGGGAGACGGGGAGAGACAGGGGGAGGATGGGGGAGGGGGGAGATGGGGAGACGGGGGGAGGGGAGAGATGGGGGAGACGGGGGGAGATGGGGGAGACGGGGGGAGGATGGGGAGGGGGGAGACGGGGAGGATGGGGGAGACGGGGGGAGACGGGGAGACAGGGGGGAGGATGGGGGAGACGGGGGGAGACGGGGAGAGACGGGATAGACGGGGGGAGATGGGGGAGACAGGGGAGGATGGGGGAGACGGGGAGAGAGGATGGGGAGACGGGGAGAGACAGGGGAGGATGGGGGAGACGGGGGGAGACGGGGGAGACGGGGGAGACGGGGAGAGATGGGGGAGACGGGGGAGACGGGGGGAGACGGGGGAGGATGGGGGACGGGGGAGACGGGGAGAGACGGGGAGACGGGGGGAGGATGGGGGAGATGGGGAGAGACGGGGGGAGGGGGAGACGGGGAGACGGGGAGAGATGGGGGGGAGGATGGGGAGACGGGGGGAGACGGGGAGAGACGGGGGAGACGGGGGGGGATGGGGAGACAGGGGGAGGATGGGAGAGATGGGGAGACAGGGGGAGACGGGGAGAGACGGGGGAGGCTGGGGAGACGGGGAGAGACAGGGGGAGGATGGGGGAGACGGGGGAGACGGGGAGAGACGGGGGGAGATGGGGGAGACGGGGGGAGGATGGGGGAGACGGGGAGAGACGGGGGGAGGATGGGGAGACGGGGGGAGACGGGGAGAGACGGGGGAGACGGGGGGAGATGGGGAGAGACGGGGAGAGACGGGAGAGATGGGGGAGACAGGGGGAGACGGGGAGAGACGGGGGAGGCTGGGGGAGACATCAGCATCGCTGCCTGTTTTGCTGACAGTATAACGTACAATTCCACAGGAAGTCCCCCCCAATATTTATCAAGGCTTCCCAATACTTTATATGCTAAATGTAATCAAGTTTAAATGAGCCTCCACTTGGACAAGACAACCATCATCACATTTTCAATAATAATAATAATAATAATAATATTAATTCATTTTATTTGTAGCACGTTTAATAAAAACACAAAGTGCCAAGTGATCAATGTTGTAGTGCTAAAGGGTATTTGGAGCCCATTTTTATTTATATGATTCAGGCTATCAGTCCGATATGTGTCAGATTATTCTGAATCAGGTGTGCAGTCAGATTAATCTGGATCAGAATCTGAATCAGAATCAGATGAAGACGAGGAGTCAGATGATTCAGATGATGATTCAGATGATGATGATTCAGATGATGAATCAGATGATGATGATTCAGATGATGAATCAGATGATGATGATTCGGATGAAAAGTCAGACGATGAGTCTGATAAAGAGTTAAACAAGGAACTCCAATCAATATCAGACGAGGAGTCAAGCAATGAACCCCAATCCAAATCCAAATCAAACAACGCATCCCAATCATTATCAGAATGAGATTCTGAATCGGGTTGGGACTCTGTGGCTGATAAATAGATTGGGATCTGGGAGAGCTCCATAACATCCTCGTCATCTGCCACTTCTCGGATAAAGGGCTTAACCACAGCAACCTTTCTTCTGACATCTCTCCTCGGGCTCCATGGCCCAGGAAGACACTTCTTTGGACCCAACATCATGTCTGGTTCCTGCACATTATGGCCTCTTGCACCAAGTGCAACAGCATCTCCTCTGCAGTCGATGGTAGGGTCCTTGGTAGGGGGGAGGACAAATACACCCAGTAAAGATATGAATCTCTTTGGATTATTGTGGGAAACATTTATCCATTTAATGTGTTTGAATTAAATGTCCATGTTGAGCAAATATAATATTAAAGTTGAGTGAAACCTTACCTCGACAGGATTCTCGTTCTCCATTCTTTAACAATTCTACGAAATGGCTGCTACTTCAGTTTGAAGGAATCAATTGTTGCACAATTCATTAGAGCTGGATGTGTATGTGATTACATTTCTAGTGAAGAAAAAATAACTTCTACAACATATTTTACTCCATTGTGGTGAGATTAGACATTGTGATGTCACAAGTTCCTCATTCCGTCATTCATAGCCAATTTGATGAAAATTCTATAGAAGTAATTGACTAACTTTAGGAATAAGAATGCATTAATTTGATGAAGACCCAAACTTTTCTTCATGTTATAATCCTTTCAAATAATGAATAACAGTAATGCAAGCCAATCTAGAAGTCCCCATTTATCTGTTGACCCATTATGATTCCATTGAGGCGTCCTGCCCCCCACTCCACCCCTCATGATGTCATAATGGCTGCAAGCATCAGTCTCCCTGGAACTCATTGATCTGCTGATCATCTCAGCAGTGAACACTCAGAGTATTGAACAGCGCTGAGCTCTATTAGCCGGGGCTAATTGCTTGTAGCGAATCCAATACCGCCATGTCGTTTGTTGTCTAGACGAGACCATAATGCAGTGGGGAGTAAGGTGTGGGTGTCTGTCTCCAAGGCCACGGTATGTGATGTAATGGTGTAATGTGAACTGCTCTGTACTGTGCTTGGTTGGGCTGCTGAGAGCCCCACTGTGAGCCTGGACTTGGACACACACACACACATCTACCCACGTGTAACAGTTTAACTTTTGTCCATCTCCTCGCCCCGACCCGGGCTCAAACCAGGGACCCTCTGCACACACAGACAACTGACACCCACGAAGCATCGTTACCCATCGTGCCACAAAAGCCGCGGCCCTTGCAGAGCTAGGGGGACAACTACTTCAGGACTCAGAGCGAGTGACATCACCGATTGAAACGCTATTAACGCCATTAGCGCGCACCACCGCTAGCCATTTCACATCGGTTACACTCGCACACGCACACACACACACACACACACACACACACACACACACACACACACACACACACACACACACACACACACACACACACACACACACACACACACACACACACACACACACACACACACACACACACACACACACACACACACACACACACACACCAGTTACATAAACACTACTAACGGATTACTAATTCTGACGCTCCAGACAGGGTGGTAGGGAAGGAGGGAGTGATGGATAGGTAGAGAGGGAGGGAGAGAGAGAGAATGGGGAGAAAAAGACACATTTTTGGGATTCGGGGCGCCAAGTGGATGCCTCGAATCGAATGCTGTTAAGGAAACTGTGCGAAATGTGCTGTTACAATATTTTGCTTTCAAGGATCTGACTTTTCTTGTTGACATGGACACTTAATAAGGCCCATCAGAACCATTTGACAAAGTGTGATAACATGACCTGATACCTGAACCACCACTCGGGAAATCCCTC
The DNA here is from genome assembly GCF_023373465.1 of Oncorhynchus keta. Lineage (NCBI taxonomy): Eukaryota > Metazoa > Chordata > Actinopteri > Salmoniformes > Salmonidae > Oncorhynchus > Oncorhynchus keta. The sequence continues at coordinate 85,424,109 of NC_068421.1, read as the reverse complement.
AGCTTTTATTCATTCGACCAACAGTAACGGTTTGACAGTGACAGAGAGGGAGAAAGAGCAGGGTGTCTCACAGGGTCAATGTGTGTTCTGTCCAAATGGAAAAGAAGGGTGTTGGTGTTTAAAATGTCTCTTTGCGTTAACATGGCTCAGCATTAAAGCCTGTACAGAAACGAGAGCCTGATGCCCAGTGAGTGAACGCCCTGGCCTGGCCTGACATGAATGTGGATCTGATGGCATGCCATGTGCCGCCAGAGTTCAGCAGTTTAAGAGGAACGAACGGCCTGGCTGCCTTAGCCTGCCATGCGGCTGTGGCAAAGCCCAGCATACTGCAGTAGTTTAATGAGAACATGAGTCAGAGGTAGTGTATGGCCTCAGAGGTTGGGTCATGGCAGGGCACAGTGTGTCCCAGCTAGCACATTTGGTCGCTTGAAAGTTGTGGGAACATATTTTTTGGTTTCTCATTGGTTTTGGTTCACAAAGCCGTAAGTTTTGTGACCGACAAAACTGAACATTCTGAGAAGGAAATAAAAACATTAATATTCTGAGAACAGGTTTTAACAATACTTTTTTGTGACCAACTTTTTACAGGTACAAAAAAATGATCATGCATTCAAAAGATAACCACCACCCATTCCCTCCCTTAGTCCTCATCCATCTGCCTGCATCCTCCTTCTCCCCCAGGAAACCTTACCTCCCACCCAGCCTAGCCCCCCTAATCTTCACCGATTCTTTGAGAGATTCAAGGGGCTATCATCGTTAAGTAAACATAAAATATGCAAAGCATTGCATATTTCAATTCATGCACTTCGAAATGAATTTTGTAACTTCACCGCAGAAGCATTTAACTGCAGAGCACTCCCACATCATATGAAGGAATGTGTCTGCCTGATTTTTTGGCAGTGAACAGTTGGGGCCAATTTCATCCTAAAATGTTTCCTTGGTATTAAATACAGTCTGCGAACAAAGTTAAAATGGATAAATTCATGGTTCAGATTACAAGATGCCAAGGTCATATTTTTCCATATTCTGTTCGAGTTAAAGGGTTGTTCAGATTCAATTAGATCTGTGGACCAGACTTTTGTAATGGCTCCAGAATAGGAGCTTTCCAAAAGGTGTATAAATATTATAGAGATCAGTCCTTTCGGGAGCCCAGATCATTTATTTATGAATCACATCATTGGATGGTTCCGTAGTTGAGTTTCCTAAGGGACTCCATAGACCAGCATAGCTCAACTAAATTGTAAATATAGAAAAAAGGAGTGTCCTCTCTGTGCTTGGAGTTTCAATAAGACTGCTATCTGGATTACTTGGATTACTCCAAGCACAGATAAGACATATAGACATTTATTTTCTTAGGCATCAATCATGCAAACACATGTATTTTTTAATTGTGGCATAGAATCAGTGAGACCCATACAAATCAGCTGGGCTAGACAATCTGGACCCTCTCTTTCTAAAATTATTCACCTCCATTGTTGCAACCCCTATTACCAGTCTGTTCAACCTCTCTTTCGTATCGTCCAAGAACCCTAAAGATTGGAAAGTTGCCGCGGTCATCCCTCTCTTCAAAGGGGGTAACACTCTAGACCCAAACTGTTATAGACATATATCCATCCTGCCCTGCCTTTCTAAAGTCTGCGAAAGCCAAGTTAATAAACAGATCACTGACCATTTCAAATCCCACCGTACCTTCTCCGCTGTGCAATCCGGTTTCCGAGCTGGTCACATGTGCACCTCGGCCACGCTCAAGGTACTAAACAATATCATAACCGCGATCGATAAGAGACAATACTGTGCAGCTGTCTTCATCGACCTGGCCAAGGCCTTTGACTCTGTCAATAACCACATTCTTATCGGCAGACTCAAGAGCACTGGTTTCTCAAATGACTGCTTCGCCTGGTTCACCAACTACTTCTCAGACAGAGTTCAGTGTGTCAAATCGAAGGGCCTGTTTTCCGGACCTCTGGTAGTCTCTATGGGGGTGCCACAGGGTTCAATTCTCGGGCTGACTCTTTTCTCTGTATATATCAACGATGTCGGTCTTGCTGCGGGTTATTCCCTGATCCACCTCTACGCAGGTGACACCATTCTGTATACATGTGGCCCTTCATTGGACACTGTGTTAACTAACCTCCAAACGATATTCAATGTCATTCAACACCCCTTCCGTGGCCTCCAACTGCTCTTAAATTCTAGTAAAACCAAAAGCATGCTTTTCAACCGCTCGCTGCCTGCACCAATATGTGGACAACTACAATATAAACTCTCCTTCTAGACTCATATTAAACATATTAAACATCTCCAATCCAAAATAAAATCTAGAATCGGCATCCTATTTCGCAAACAAAGCCCACTTCACTCACGCCGCCAAACACACCCTCGTAAAACTGACTATCCTACCGATCCTCGACTTCAACGATGTCATTTACAAAATAGCTTCCAATGATCTACTCAGCAAACTGGATGCAGTCTATCACAGTGCCATCCGTTTTGTTACCAAAGCCCATTATACCACCCACCACTGCAACCTGTATGCTCTAGTCGGCTGGCCCTCGCTACATATTCGTCGCTAGACCCACTATGCTAGGTAAAGCTCCGCCTTATCTCAGCTCACTGGTCACGATAACAACACCCACCCGTAGCACGCGCTCTAGCAGGTATATCTCACTGGTCATCCCCAAAGCCAACACGTAATTTGGCCGCCTTTCCTTCCAGTTCTCTGCTGCCAATGACTGGAACGAATTGCAAAAATTGCTGAAGCTGGAGACTTATATTTCCCCAACTAACTTCAAACATCAGCTATCTGAACAGCTAACCGATCGCTGCAGCTGTACATAGCCCATCTGTAAATAGCCCACCCAATCTACCTACCTCATCCCCATATTGTTTTTATTTAATTTTCTGCTCTTTTGCACACCAGTATCACTACTTGCACACCATAATCTGCTCATCTGTCACTCCAGTGTTAATTTGCTAAATTGTCATTTTAGCGCTACTATGGCCTATTTATTGCCTTACCTCCTCACAGCATTTGCACACACTGTGTATTGACTTTCTTTTTTTCCTATTATGTTATTGACTGTACGTTTGTTTATTCCATGTGTAACTCTGTGGTGTTGTTTGTGTCGCACTGCTTTCCTTTATCTTGGCCAGGTCGCAGTTGTAAATGAGAACTTGTCCTCAGCTAGCTTACCTGGTTAAATAAAGGTGAAATAAAAAAATTAATTAATTAATTAATTAAACAGACTCAAAACTATGATCTTCAGTTTTATATCCATGGAGTTGGTCCACTGTGCCACTAGCATGGAGATAGCATGCATGTGTTTTATTTACTCATACAACGCTGTTCATTTTAGTCTATTCAAACAGACTCAATTTCAAAGGAAACAAGCAAACTCATTAAGATCCCGTGTGGCCAATTAATGGCCAATTAATGGGTGCGACTTTTAGTTTTTATCAAAGATTCTCTGTAATTAGCATTTCGTGATTAAGTAATTAATCATGTACCTGTAATTAACTAGGAAGTCAGGGCACCAAGGAAAATATTCAGATTACAAAGTTATACTTTTCCTAATATAGCTTTTCAGATATTTTCATATCTGATCAATAGTCTTCTGATTAATGAATTCTTCTTTAACTCACGTTAGTCTCATTCCAAACGTCGTAAATTGTTGGTTATCTGCACGAACTGCATGAACACAGTCTTCACTATGAGTCATCCATACATCAATTGTCTTAAATAATTTATTTATTAACTAACTAAACAATCACAGAAGTGCACACACAAACAAACAAAGTAAATATGGTTACAAGAAATGATAGGGGAATGTGGGTTAAACCGGTATGGCGGCTTGTTGTACAAAAGGGAAGTGGGGGTCTGTCATGGTCTTCCTCCTCTTCATCTGAAGAGGAGAGGCGAGAAGGATCAGAGGACCAAAATTCGGCGTGGTATGTGTTCATAGTGAATATTTAATTAAAGAAAGTACTGAACACTGCATACAAAAACAATAAACCAATAACGACCGTGAAGCTACAAGTGAGACCTGTGCTGACACAAGCAACTAGCAGAGACAATCACCCACAAACAAACAGTGCAATCCAGGCTACCTAAGTATGATAAGACAACACACAGTTGATAATTATAACAATTGAAATGCTAATCCTTTGCACATGAACGCTCACTCATTCGGGAACGATTGCAATCAATATATACATTATATTTATGCTCAGTGTGTCGTCGGGGTCTCTGTTGAAAAGTTTGTTTCTGTTGGAGAGTTTGTCCGTCTCTCTCCCTCTCTCGGTTGTGGTTAGAGGGGATAGTTCAGAGTGACATGCGTTTTAGAATGGATATTTCGGCGGTTGTCGTTCTTCGCGTTCAATGATACCGAATTCGTAGCTGCAGACTAGTAATTAATATCAAAGACTTGTTCTTTTTCTGTCGCTATCGACAGTCTAAGAGTTTAACCATGTGGTATGGTTAAAAGATTCAGCAATGGTCTCCAACATTTGTCTCCCCTAATGGAGAAAAACATGGTCTGCAACCTTTAGCCATCTCGTAATTGAGGTAAGCTTGGTCTGCTGATCAAAAACCCGAGTGGGGGTTTTATTCGGAAGGGCCGAAAAAGGGCTGTCCCAGGAGGCCTGACCTGGGCTCAGGGGCGGTCCTCTGATTTAGTTCAAATAAAAAGGGAATTGTATTTTTCTTCATTAAACAGTCCAAAATCATATTACACAATTATACAAACGGTATCATACTCACTCATTCATCTTATACAACAATTAGATGTAAACCTCATATCTGAGGCTATTATATAAACAGCGTTATGGTAATGTGGCCACACCGTCTCCCATGACCTTCCCTAAATTGTGACAAACGGACCAGTTCGTAGTTGGATTCTTCACCGATCTTTTATACTTTCTCCGGAACATGAAATTTGTTCGTACCTCAAGTTCTGTGAGGTGGAAGGATTTCCTTTGTCCTCTATGAAAATTTACTCTCTCAATACTGTGTGTCCATGAGGAGATCCTCAGGAATTTACAATGTCTCTCTGACCACAGCAACCTAGTTAAAGGAGGAAAGGGGGAGGCAGGAAGAGGGGGATGGGGCTTGTTATACCCAAAGAGGCCAACGTCATGACACCACCATGGCCTTTTTTTGCCTTTACCTCCCTTATCTCACCTCACTTGGTTACATTGTATATAGACTTATTTTTCTACTGTATTATTGACTGTATGTTTGTTTTACTCCACGTGTAACTCTGTGTTGTTGTATGTGTCTAAATGCTCAACTTGCCTACCTGGTTAAGTAAAGGTGAAATAAAGAATAAAAAGCTGGTCTGCAACCTTTGTCCTCTCGTAATTGAGGGAAACATGGTCGGTTGAGAAATTCTCAAAGTGGGGGTTTTATTCGGGAGTTTCAGAAAGGGGCCTGTCCCAGGATGCCCGACCAAAAATGGGCTCATGGGCGGTCCTCTGATTTAATTAAACTCAAAAGGGAATTGGAGTTTCCTTCACGAAACAGTTAAACAGTCAAAATCACATTACACAATTTTAAAAACAGTATCATCTTCACTCATTCATCTTATACATTTACATTTACATTTAAGTCATTTAGCAGACGCTCTTATCCAGAGCGACTTACAAGTACAACAATTAGATGTAAACCTCATATCTGAGGCGATTATTTAAACAGCGTTATGGTAATGTGACCGTATTGTCTCCGTGAGTGTCACAAAATTGTACCAAACGGACCAGTTCGTAGCTGGATTCTTCACCGATCTTTTATATACCTTCTCCAGAACATAAATGTTGTTCAGTTCTCTAGTTCTGTGAGGTGGAATAAATTCCTTTGTTCTCTATAAAATTCACTCTGTCTCTATAATGTGGCCATGAGGAGATAATCTCCTCCAGGAATTTACGACCTCTCTCTGACCACAGCAGCCTGGGTGTAGGAGACAGGGAGAGGGAGATGGGGCTTGCTGTACCCAAAGACGGCAACGTCATGACATAGAGGATAGAGAAAGTTTTGTTGAAGCTTAAAACAGAAGGTGTATGGGCATCCTGAGTGGTGCAGCAGTCTAAGGCACTGCATCGCAATGCTCGAGGTGTCACTACAGACCTGGGTTCAATCCCAGACTGTTTCAAAGCCAACAAGGGGGTGCACAATTGGCCCAGTGTCGTCTGGGTTAGGGGAGGGTTTGGCTGGCCAGAATATCCTTGTCCCATCACATGCACACTGACTTCAGTCACAAGTTCTACAGTGTTTCCTCTGACACATTGGTGCAGCTGGCTTCCAGATTAAGCGAGCAGGTGTGACAAGAAGCAGTGCAGCGTGGCAGGGTTGTGTTTTCAGAGGTCATGTTTCTCAACCTTCACCTCTCCCGAGTTCATATGGGAGTTTCAGTGGTGGGGCAAGACTGGAACTACCATTTGCAGAAAAAAAGAGGTAAAAACTGGCCACAAAATGTACATGTTTTTAAATAACGTTGAATGTTACTAATGTTTTCTTGTCGTTTTCATGAAATTTTTTCTTAAAGTTCTGAAAATATAACTTTAAATACAACCATGAGGAAACCTCAAATCAAATCAAATGTTATTGGTCTCATACACATGGTTATCAGATGTTATTGCTAGCGTAGAAAAAAACGTTACGCTGAATTATTGATATTCCCACAGAAGAACATTGTTTCTTAACATTCTTGAAACAATTTGATAACATTTTGGTGGGCAGTAACATTTCTGTGTCTAGACAGTATATTATATACACATGTACCTTATATAAGACTCATAAAAATAATAAGCAATTATTTTATTAAAATATTTATCTGACTCCGTGAAGATAATTAGCAATAATCTATGGATGAGTTACGGTAATAGAACACTATAATTGAGTTACAGTAATATAACACTATGGTTACAGTAATAGAACACTGTAGTTGAGTTACAGTAATAGAACACTATGGTTACAGTAATAGAACACTATAGTTGAGTTACAGTAATAGAACACTATAGTTGAGTTACAGTAATAGAACACTAGTTGAGTTATAGTAATAGAACACTATAGTTGAGTTACAGTAATAGAACACTATAGTTGAGTTACAGTAATAGAACACTATAGTTGAGTTACAGTAATAGAACACTATAGTTGAGTTATAGTAATAGAACACTATAGTTGAGTTACAGTAATAGAACACTATAGTTGAGTTATAGTAATAGAACACTATAGTTGAGTTACAGTAATAGAACACTGTAGTTGAGTTACAGTAATAGAACACTATAGTTGAGTTATAGTAATATAACACTATAGTTGAGTTAGAGTAATAGAACACTATAGTTACAGTAATAGAACACTATAGTTACAGTAATAGAACACTATAGTTGAGTTACAGTAATAGAACACTGTAGTTTAGTTATAGTAATAGAATGAAGAAATGTCTGAGAATAGAATTCTAAGTACAAGTGTATTTAATTACTTTGTCAAATAAATGGATTCACATACAATGCATGTAACTTTAGTTACAAAGCACTATCAAGCACCTGGACTACTGTTCAGTCATGTAGTCAGGTGCCACATTATGGACTTAGGATATTGAAATTGGCTCAGAACAGGGCAGCACGGCTGTCCCTTACATGTCAAATCAAATCAAAACAAATGTTATTGGTCACACACACATGGATAGCAGATGTTAATGCAAGTGTAGCGAAATGCTTGTCGAGTGTAGTGAAATGCATGTAACCATAAGGAAAACTCAAATAAAATTGAATCAAATTTGTACAGAGACCAAATAATTGATTTAATTGATATCACCTGTGTTAGTTACTCACCTGGTCTCATCAGCTCCTTATTAAGGAAATTCGTGCATACAGTTGATAAGAAGAGTCACTTCAGGTGCTGCCCTACAACTTTACTTTGATTAGAACCATAAGAAAATTAAGTTATGCTGAAGTACTGAATTTCCCACCTAAAAAACATGTTCGCAGAACATTATGTGCTAGCTGGGTATCCTGCATCATTCCCAGAATGTTGTGGGAGGGTTAAATGCTAAATAACCAGACGACAACCACGCTCTCACCAAGCTCTAAGAAACATATGGTTCTCAGAACATGATGTGCTAGCTGGGGTGTGTTTGTGTGTGCGAGCACAGCTATTAATTCAGTCATGAGGATCATACATGACATTTAGCCTCCATTGCCCCGTCCACATCTGACCACATAATGATCATTCAACATACTGCATGTATTATGAAACAACTGAAAGAGCAGTTAATTGGGGTTTAGCGAAGGGAAATATGGTTGAGTGGTAGTGCACAGAAACAAGTCTATTGCCCGGGCCTATCGTGTGAGGACAAGGCTTGGTATATATTACCAAATACTTTCCTTGGCTTTTAAAAACAACAATTTTATTTTAAAATGAAATGCAATTATGTGCTCATTTGAATTCCAGGGACCTGTTCAAAAAGATTTAAAGTCCATTTGGGGTTCAGAGGAAAGCACATTGTGACCCTGTCGTCATTACACATCCCAGCAATGTGAGCAAACAAAGCATTTCAATGGAAGAGAAGAGAAAAACTCAAACCTATTTTAACAGAACAAATCAGAGCCTGATCCTCTGATAGCATTAGTTTCCCAGGGGACCTAATTGAGCACGGCACTACAAACTCCACTCAGACAGAGTGATGTAGAGGTTAGATAAATACAAGGCTGGTTCCCAGAGCTCTGGGTTGTATTTATTTAAGCACCCAACATTAGAAAACAGCCTGAAAAATGGAGAGACTACCTGAAATTGTCCAATAACAAACACTCTCTTTTGTTTTCCATTGCAAAACGTCTTGCTACATTGTGACCTAAGAGTTGTTCCACCTCAAAAAGCCCAAGTAAAGAGGATTTCAAAACCCACCATCTCAGATTATTCTGAAACGGTTTCTGTAGTTAGAAACAGTTAAGCTAAGCGTTCCTGAAACAGTCTTTGTTGAAAGATAATTTGAACTCTGAGAAATTAAGCTAATTGATTGCATCAAAATTGACAATTTAATTTATAGGATTTCTATAATATTAAATAAATATAGTAACCAACATCATATTTGGACCAAACTAACTACCGACGGTCCAAAAAACAAGTTACACGTGTCCAAATTGGATTTGTGTGTGTTCAGACAGCAGTCATTTGCTGACATGGACTTTTCCCAGTTGCTTTGAATGTTAAAAGCATAGTGTAAGAACAGGTTGGTGGGCAGACCAGACCAGGATATGGGTTATGGCTGGTTCAGCAGGGTCATATTCATTAGGAGCCACTACATTTCATTTCAGGAAGCCATGCCACCCACCATCTCAGATTGTTCTGAAATGGTTTCTACGTTATAATCATTCCTGCAACATTATTTTGTCGACAGTTGTTTTGAACTCTGGGAAATTAAGCTAATTGATTGCATCCAAACCCAACATCATTTTCCGACCAAACGTCTTCTTAACAATTATTAAAAAAACACCCACGGACCTCCCAAACCCCATGCCAAGCCCACCCCAATGTCCAGTATACAACATCAGTTCTCTGTGTTTGACAGGAAGTATGAAGCTGCGGCTTAGAGTATTGTTTATTCATACTATGTAATGTATTCTCAGTGAATTTGGTGTTGTTTTTTTCCCCCTGTTCAGTGAAATTAGTAATTGAAGTAGCTTGCATTTTTCACCATAAATGACTGTTCAAGTATCAGGTTTTGCCCACTAGATGCCGCTGTTCCTGCTACTGCCACAAACACATCCATGTTGTGTTTATTAAATGGATCACAACATTTTCTTTGCAACTTTGTGTAGAAAACCAATATCTTCTGCTCATGATGAAAATAAATTGTGTGGTTATCCATACAATTCCTTTTCTTAGGCTTAATCCATGTCCAGGACACTAATCAAACAACATTCATTGTTTTTATTGAAAAACATAAGACTGCTTTGCAATGGATTATGACTGTATTATTTTATTTGGGTTATTACAGTCACTAGCCCCCACACAATGCTAGGGCCAAACGAAGCCTGGCAGCCACTGGATAAACGCACCAGGGAGTCATGTAGGTGAGGCGGGTACCCTATCTTACCACATCAAAGAGCCTGGCATGATGCCAGCTCTGGCACAGTCGCATGGGAGGGTACAGGAACAGACATCTAGGTCATGCTACTGGCATCAAAGTGGCAGTCATTGTGTGTCAGAGGTTAAAGGCAGAGGTGGATATTGGGACATGGCTGGTAGTGGTGGTATGGTGTATGGTAGTGCACATGGACCTGTGTTGTTCATACAGTTTAAAGAACTGGAAGTTTGTATTTACAGGCTCTTATACACTGCTCAAAAAAATAAAGGGAACACTTAACCTCTTGAACCTCTGGGGGCAGTATTTCATTTTCGGATGAAAAACGTTCCCGTTTTAAACAAGATATTTTGTCACGAAAAGATGCTCGACTATGCATATAATTGACAGCTTTGGAAAGAAAACACGTTTTCCAAAACTGCAAAGATATTGTCTGTGAGTGCCACAGAACTAATGCTACAGGCGAAACCAAGATGAAATTTCATATAGGAAGTGAACCAGATTTTGAATGCGCTGTGTTCCAAAGTCTCCTTATATGGCTGTGAATGCGCAAGGAATGAGCCTACACTTTCTGTCGTTTCCCCAAGGTGTCTGCAGCATTGTGACGTATTTGTAGGCATATCATTGGAAAATTGACCATAAGAGACTACATTTACCAGGTGTCCGCCCGGTGTCCTCCGTCGAAACTATTGCGTATCTCCAGGTGCGTGCATTTTCCCATTTTGTTCAGAGGAGAAACAAACTGCCACGAGTGATTTATCATCGAATAGATATGTGAAAAACACCTTGAGGATTGATTCTAAACAACGTTTGCCATGTTTCTGTCGATATTATGGAGTTAATTTGGAAAAAAGTTTGCCGTTGTAATGACTGAATTTTCTGTTTTTTTCTTAGCCAAACGTGATGAACAAAACGGAGCGATTTCTCCTACACAAATAATATTTTTGGAAAAACTGAACATTTGCTATCTAACTGAGAGTCTCCTCATTGAAAAAATCCGAAGTTCTTCAAAGGTAAATGATTTTATTTGAATGCTTTTCTTGTTTTTGTGAAAATGTTGCCTGCTGAATGCTAGGCTTAATGCTATGCTAGCTATCAATACTCTTACACAAATGCTTGTGTAGCTATGGTTGAAAAGCATTTTTTGAAAATCTGAGATGACAGTGTTGTTAACAAAAGGCTAAGCTTGTGAGCCAATATATTTATTTCATTTCATTTGCGATTTTCATGAAAGGTTAACGTTGCGTTATGGTAATGAGCTTGAGGCTATAATTACGCTCCCGGATACAGGATTGCTCTTCGCAACAGGTTAAACAACACAATGTAACTCCATGTCAATCACACTTCTGTGAAATCAAACTGTCCACTTAGGAAGCAACACTGATTGACAATAAATTTCACACGCTGTTGTGCAAATGGAATAGACAACAGGTGGAAATTATAGGCAATTAGCAAGACACCCCCAATAAAGGGGTGGTTATGCAGGTGGTGACCACAGACCACTTCTCAGTTCCTATGCTTCCTGGCTGATGTTTTGGTCACTTTTGAATGCTGGCGGTGCTTTCACTCTAGTGGTAGCATGAGACGGAGTCTACAACCCACACAAGTGGCTCAGGTAGTGCAGCTCATCCAGGATGGGACATCAATGTGAGCTGTGGCAAGAAGGTTCGCTGTGTCTGTCAGCGTAGTGTCCAGAGCATGGAGGCGCTACCAGGAGACAGGCCAGTACATCAGGAGACGTGGAGGAGGCCGTAGGAGGGCAACAACCCAGCAGCAGCAGCTTTGTGCAAGGAGGAGCATTAGGAGCACAAAATGACCTCCAGCAGGCCACAAATGTGCATGTGTCTGCTCAAACGGTCAGAAACAGACTCCAAACAGACTCCACAAGCATTTCGCTACACTCGCATTAACATCTGCTAACCATGTGTATGTGACAAATCAAATTTGATTTGATTTGATTTTGAGGGTGGAATGAGGGCCAGACGTCCACAGGTGGGGGTTGTGCTTACAGCCCAACACCGTGCAGGAAGTTTGGCATTTGCCAGAGAACACCAAGATTGGCAAATTCACCACTGGTGCCCTGTGCTCTTCACAGATGAAAGCAGGCTCACACTGAGCACATGTGACAGAAATGACAGTGTCTGGAGACGCCGTGGAGAACGTTCTGCTGCCTGCAACATCCTCCAGCATGACCGGTTTGGCGGTGGGTCAGTCATGGTGTGGGGTGGCATTTCTTTGGGGGGGCAGCACAGCCCTCCATGTGCTCGCTAGAGGTAGCCTGACTGCCATTAGGTACCGAGATGAGATCTTCAGACCCCTTGTGAGACCATATGCTGGTGCGGTTGGCCCTGAGTTCCTCCTAATGCAAGACAATGCTCGACCTCATGTGGCTGGAGTGTGTCAGCAGTTCTTGGAAGAGGAAGGCATTGATGCTATGGACTGGCCCGCCTGTACCCCAGACCTGAATCCAATTGAGCACATCTGGGACATCATGTCTCGCTCCATCCACCAACGCCACGTTGCACCACAGACTGTCCAGGAGTTGGCGGATGCTTTAGTCCAGGCCTGGGAGGAAATCCCTCAGGAGACCATCCGACACCTCATCAGGAGCATGCCCAGGCGTTGTAGGGAGGTCATACAGGCACGTGGAGGCCACACACACTACTGAGCCTTTTGACTTGTTTTAAGGACATTACATCAAAGTTGGATCAGCCTGTAGTGTGGTTTTCCACTTTAATTTTGAGTGTGACTCCAAATCCAGACCTCCATGGGTTGATAAATTTGATTTCCATTGATCATTTTTGTGTGATTTTGTTGTCAGCACATTCAACTATGTAAAGAAAAAGTATTTAATAAGAATATTTCGTTCATTCAGATCTATTATGTGTTATTTTAGTATTCCCTTTATTTTTTGAGCAGTGTATATTGTATATATATTGTATATATTATATATTGTATGGCTCGCTATATAGATGCTGAACAATTAGAATGTGGCGGTTTAAAGAGTCAATACCGTTGAAATTTTCACCAGCTTTCATTTGGTTGTAAACATACTGTCACGACCTTTACCGAAGGTAACTCCTCTCCCTGTTCAGGCGGTGCTCGGCGGTTGCCGGTTTACTAGCCGCCACCGATCCCTTTTTCCTTTTCTGTTTATTTTGTCTGTGAATCTTTTTCACATCTGGTTTAATTTGCGTTCATTTCTGTGTGTATAAGGGTAACCTATTGCCTGCCTTAGTTTGTGCGGGATTAGATTTTTGTGTATTGTGCTCGATTGTATTTACAGTTTGTTGTTTTCATGGTTACGCACATGTATTTGAGTGTCGGAACTGTATTTGTTCCTCCGTTCTCAGTATCGAGAGCTTAGTTTGTATTTTCGACTGTGCCATTTTTGTATTGGTGGACTGTCAGATTAAGCACGCTTCTCAGACATCCCTGCTCTCCTGCGCCTGACTCCTACACCTCTCACCTAGACGCACGTTATCACAGAATCCCGCACCAGATCTATGGAGTCAGCAGGAGCTGACACACTCCCAGTGTCCATGGGAGTGCTATTGTGCTCCATTGTATTTACAGTTTGTTGTTTTCACGGTTACGCACGTGTATTTGAGTGTCTGAACTGTGCTTGTTCCTCCATGCGTTTGCACAGAGTTCTCAGTATCGAGAGCCTCAGATATCCCTGCTCTCCTGCGCCTGACTCCTACACCTCTCACCTAGACACACGTTATCGCACATACGACCAATATAGTCCAATAAGAAAATTAACTGAATTGTGGCTACAAAATCATTTGATTCCTGATTTCCCTACAGGCCGTTCTAGTTATTCTAATCAGATCACATTCAACAAAACTTGTGAATCACATCAATCAACTACTCCAATCAAATGAATGTAGCTGCCATTGTAGAGGTTTTAGAATTTGACTGTGCCAGAATGAGATAAATTTGACAATAGGCCATTTAGCAGTCATAACATATCATTGGTAATGAAGCAATACTTTTCAATTGACCTTTTCCATAGACAACCAGGATTCTGGTTCTGATAGGCCTCAACTTTATTGGCTATGAATTGGATTTTGAAAGTTGACTATATCATCAAACTAAGGAAAATACAATGCATTTCATTATGAATTCTATCTATCTGAAATGACTGTTCCCTCATTTAATAACACAGCATAAGTAGAACAGATGAACTGAACTGCCTACTCTGGAACACCAGAACAGAGAGAATGCACTCTTTTATTCTTCCCATAAACACTTTACTGAGTCCATGTGAACTAGCAGAGCTGTACATACTGCTGCAGTGTGATGTTTCCCTCTGAGCTGATAGGCTAATGACTGTGGGCCTGTTTCTGTGTACAAAGGGTCATTATCTCATCTCACCTTCCTTGTTCTTCACTCGTTCCAGGCACTTAGCAATCTCCATTTGCGTCATGGTAACCGTCAGTTTGGGTCAGGACATGCTGCGTCTGGAAATGTCAAGTCGTTTCTGGCAGTGTTGATTACAAGGTGTGGAAGAGGGAGATGGAGAGAGAGATAAAGAAAGGGAAGAAAAAGAAAAGATAGAGGGATGGGTGAAGAACAGTGGAGGCACCTCAGAGGAGGAAGGGGAGAACCGTCCTCCTCAGTGAAACATTCAAAAAGTTATTATTTTTACATAAAACAATACCAAATAATTGATTAAAACCATTAAACCATGGTGTAGCCGGAGGAGAGCTAACTTCTGTCCTCCTCTGGGTACATTGACTTTAATACAAAACCCAGGAGTCTCATGGTTCTCACCCCCTTCCATAGACAGTAATTATAACAACATCCAGAGGATGTCCTCCAACCTATCAGAGATCTTGCAGCATGAACTGACATGCTGTCCACCCAATCAAATGATCAGAGAATTAACCTAGTAATGAAACAATAAGCTACAGCTAGCTAGCACTGCAGTGCATACACTGTGGTGAGTAGTTGACTCAAAGAGAGAGAAAGACAATAGTTGATCAGTTTTGAACAAGTACATTTTGGAATAAATTAAGGAGACGCAAGAGAGAGAGAGAGAGGGATAGCTATCTTTCGTAGTATAGATATTTTACTTTCACTTGCTTAGCTATCAAATGCAGCTAGCTAGTTTAGCCTACTCAAGGAGAGAGCGTAGATACGAGAAGGAATTATATATACAATGAGCAAACTGATCATTCGGTTTATAAGTGGCTGCTACATCTGTGTTTGCTTGTGATCAGGGGCATTTTCATTCTGCCGATTCTGTTGAAAAACGTTTCTTAAACGGAAGCAAACGGAATGAAACAGGGATAAACATACCTGAATTTATCCAATAGAAACTCTCATTTGCAACTGTTCCACTAATGATTACAACCTAGATCAGCTAGATGCAGGAAATCATGTTTAAGGCTGTATTGAATGTGTCAATGTCTGCCATCTTGACTACTCTAATTTCTCTAGACCTGTGCACCGACGTTGTAAACGTCGTAGGCTAGGTTGTTGCAACCTCATGATGGGTACAGGGAAAATGTGGGTATCATGTAGAAGCCTTAACCTTTCAATGTTACATTGAGCTGGGTGAATGGAATATCAATGACAGTAATCCAATATGCTGTAATAGAAATAAGGCCATGCTCATTTAAAAAAAGAATCGTCCTTCCTCATGTTAAATGGCACCAACCGCCACTGGTAAAGAATGAAAAGGGCGATAGGATAGTGAGAGAAAGAGGGAGTAAAATAATAAATGACCACAGAAAACTCAGGACAGACAGCGAGTCTATAAATGGCTATCTGGGCACAAAGAGCCAGTCTCTCCCTGATCACATGATGCATGGGATCAGGCAGATCAGACATGGACCTAAGCATCACTTCATATTTCCAACCAGGGGCGTCACTTTACTTTTAGAAGTGGGAGGGACATAACCTGGCGGGGGTCTGGGGGGTCCTCCCCCATAATTTTTTGGGGCATTTAAAGCTAATTTCCTGTATTTTTACCCAATCCAACATGCTGTCTTTAATTAAAACAAAAAGTAAGCAAAAATGCCCACAGTCATCAAATATGTTTAAGTGTGTCATGAACCGGCTCGTAGTCCATAACAAAAAGGGAGACAACATGGAGATTCAAGGTTCACACTGTGCTGTAAGAATCCCCCTCTGTCCCCAGAGACTATAGACCTACACCCTGCACTTTCCTCTGCACTCACCATCTATCTCTCCTGTAATCATATGAGAGGATTGAAACCATGTGTCCATCAGTCCTGCTCATGTTGTTGTTGTCAGCCCAAAGAGTGGAGAAAAAGGTTAATTGAACCATAATTCAGTGCCAGAGACAGTGTACTGGTGGGGGTGGGTGGGATGTATGGATGAAGAGGAGAGGGGGAGAACAGGAGGTTGGTGAGTAATGTGGTGGGCGCCCTCCCCTGACTCTCCTGATCTGAATGAGAGATTGGCTGTCGTCTCGACCACAGGGAGCACCCCCAGTCTAATCAATCAGCTGCCAGGAGGACAGGTACCTTACCCAGCAGGGTGCCCCCCTCATTCCCTCCCTCCCTCCCACACACACACACACATAGAGACACACACACACTGCACCAATACCGCCCCCCAACCCCAAACCTCTGGGAAGAAGCGTGAGTGTCCCTTCCCTAGATTCTTAAGGAACAGCCACAAACTGTAGATACATGTATCAGCTATACGATTGGTCCCCTAGCACCACCTCACTCTCCCAGACACAGTCACGCAAACACACACAGACGCACACACACACACAACTTACATTAAACCGTAGTGATGTGTCACGTGTCAGGTAGTGACCCTCATCTCAAGGTCAAGGCCTTCATCATCTTCACTGGACACCATAACAGCACCTTCTCTCTTTCCTTTACAATCTCCTCTTATCTATTCCAATGAACCTGTGATTCTAAAAAGGCTTATTGGGCAGTAGCATTTTGTGTTACACACACACACACACACACACACACACACACACACACACACACACACACACACACACACACACACACACACACACACACACACACACACACACACACACACACACACACACACACACAAAAACATGTCAATCAAATTACAATAATGACCTGAGGCAAGAGTTGTTTTAGACACATTATGGCTCAGCTATCATTGACTGCTCTGCATATCTGCTGCTAGGTGCAATATCGGAATTACAAATTACTTACTACTGCTGCAAGGCAGGTGTCATTCAACTTTTTTGGCTAGTTTCCAGACATCTCCCTCTCTCTCCTTCTCCCCTCCAGTGGTTGTTGTCTCAGGCTTGTTTTCTTGGTAGGGTTAGCCTACATAGAGACACCTAATGAGACCTGTTAGGGTTGGTCTACATACAGACTCCTTAATGAGACCAGTTAGGGTTGGTCTACATACAGACCTGTTCCTCCTCAGCCAGTGATGGTTAGAAATGGGCTATTTCACCGAAGGGAAAGAAGACAGGCAGAATAAAAAATAGCATAATGGCAGCAGTGTGTTAATGTGGACGAACAACACACGCATGAGCAAATGCACACACACACACACACACACACACACACACACACACACACACACACACACACACACACACACACACACACACACTCTTCAGACTCCCACCACACACACACACACACACACTAACTCACATCCGCCAAATCTCATAAGAGGGTATGGCCACTGACAATGTGCAATCAATTCTCGCCTGTAGTAGCTCGGGGCGGAGGCCGTTAAGGAAAGGAAACATATGGATGGATCCACACAGCCTGATGGCCACTGCTTCACTCAGCCCCAGCAGGCCCCAAGCGGTCCCATACCTTCCCGTTATCGTTAGCCTCTCTCGCAAAAACCATCACACAAGTTCACATGAACTGCCACAAATTAACCAGCACACATCACCATTTATTTACATCCTGAATGAGTTCTGCATGCCCCTAGACACCACTTAGACCTGTATGGAGAGGAGAGAGGGCTAGCTAGAACCCACTTAGACCTGTACGGAGAGGAGAGAGGGCTAGCTAGACACCACTTAGACCTGTACGGAGAGGAGAGAGGGCTAGCTAGACACCACTTAGACCTGTATAGAAAGGAGAGGCAGATTGAAAAGAGGAAGATTGAAGATGACATTGTTACAGTATGAGTTGTTCAGATCAATGATAACCTGCCTCTGCTCTGCTTTAGCGTAGGGAGAGTGGGGTATGCTGAGCCAGTTTTTACATTCAGCATCACTACATCAAGGGAAATATAGTATTATTTCTAATAAAGATATCTACATATATTTCAAGATGTTTTGTATCTCTGGAAATTATCTGAATTAATTTAAACATTACAGTTTTGAAAACATAGCTTTGTCCAGAAAAGTGGTCACTTGGCATAACTAGGGTAAGGGATAGGGTAAGTTGAGCCGCCTTCAGGTAAGTGGGTGATGGTGTCCTGTGACAGTGGGTGATGGTGCTGGTATAGGTAAAAGTATAATTAATGAAATGGGGGTGTGGTATATTGTATATCTTAAATGTATCATTCAGATATACTGTAGATCTCTCTTGTTTAATATCACTTCCATTTATTGACCAGTTGTCTGGGACAGGGATGTTGTTTTGATATGCCAATTCATAGGCAAACAGGGCTTACATTTTTACAATTTTGTTACGCTCATTTCAGTTCTATTATTTGTCCCTCCTCTCTTATTAAGAGATGGACTCCAGAAATCCTACATGTCCATGTCTCTGCATGGACATGAAGAGAATTAGCGATCTCACACACACACACACCCTTAAAGGACCCATCAAAGCCACCAGCGCATCTCAGACATACACAAATCACCAGGCTCACCTTCAAATCTTGTCTGTAGTCCATCAGAAAGTAGGCCTAAGTTACATTATAGCATAATGCTAAAATAATGTAGCTTATCAAATTAATTTAAAGGGAAGTTTAAAAAGAGGGGGGCGAGAGAAACCGTTACAGTATTAGGGTACTAATCAAATGTATTGGTCACATACTGTTATACTGTTAATCTGCAAAATTGTATTATTCGCCTACCTCCTCATGCCTTTTGCACACATTGTATATAGACTGCCCATTTTTTTCTACTGTGTTATTGACTTGCTAATTGTTTACTCCATGTGTAACTCTGTGTTGTCTGTTCACACTGCTATGCTTTATCTTGGCCAGGTCGCAGTTGCAAATGAGAACTTGTTCTCAACTAGCCTACCTGGTTAAATAAAGGTGAAATAAAATAAAAAATAAGAAAAACTGTACACATGGATAGCAGATGTCAATGCGAGTGTAGGGAAATGCTTGTAACTAGAGATGTTGGTCATGTAATTATTATCCCAGCATGTGCCTTATTCCAGACGAAGATTCACACGGGATTCGTTTTCCAAACTACCCCTGTAATTCTTTATTTTTTTCATTCAATTGAGTCTATGACGTAAGATTGGTGGTTTTTATTCTAGGCGTGAAGATATTTCAACATCTTGTCTAGACGATAAAAGGATACACTGATCACTCGTGCTTGGCTGTCAAATGTGTAGGAGTCCCCATAGGCCTAATATCATTATCATTATTTAAGCGAACCACGGTACACGCCCCTCCTAATGAAAAGACCGCCCATCCTGCTGATGCGTTGCCTGGCAACTCAAACTGAATTCTTCCCCTACTACATACTTCAGCCTGAGACTGCCAGCGTTGAAGTCATTTGTGATAACGTAGCCTTTGCCGAGTCCCCAACATCCAGATGTTCCGGTTTCCAGGGGAAATGGGAAGAGAGCTTGTGACGCTACTTCTGCTTTTGGATGTTAACAAGGCATCACTCCATCTTAACTCCTCCTACAGATTTACTTGATTGGTTGAACAGTTCAGAAGAGAACCTCCCCCGACAGTTATCTTTCTTCTCGTCAAGATCAGTATGTAGGGGATCTAGTTTACAATTTTAGCGGCCTTTTAAGCATTCTACTACAGTTAAATATTTAACACACACGTCGACGCATCAGTCTAAGGCACTGCATCTCAATGCAAGAGGCGTCACTACAGTTCCTGGTTCGAATCCAGGCGGTATCACATCTGTCCGTGATTGGGAGTCCCATAGGGCTGCGCACAATTGGCCCAGCATCGTCCGAGTTTGGCTGGGGTAGGACGTCATTGTAAATAAGAATACGTTCTTAATAACCTCTTGAGTGTAGGGGACAGTATTTTGATGTTTGGATGAAAAACGTACCCAAATGAAACAGAATCTAGACCAGAATCTAGAATATGCATATAATTGTCAGATTAGGATAGAAAACACTCTAAAGTTTCCAAAACTGTCAAAATATTGTCTGTGAGTATAACAGAACTGATATTGCAGGTGAAAACCTGAGGAAAATCCAAAGAGGAAGTGCCTTCTATTTTGAAAGCTCCCTGTTCCATTGCATGCCTTCCCTCCATTTAAAGAGATTTCAACCAGATTTATTTTCCTACATAGCATAACGACACAACCTGTTTCAGTAGCTATATAGCTAGGTGTCATCATCTAAAATAACCCTAATTTATAAGACAGTTCTTATTTGATTAATGGTGGTTGGATCCATCTATGTGAAGCTAGCCACAATAAGGATTAGCCACAAAAGTAGACTTCAAAATAGAAGTATGTCATTGACAATGATGCAAATTAATACAAATAGTATAATTATGACATAATTTAATAGATTATGCTAAATGAGGTTGGAATGTTGTTATATAAAATCATCAAAAACAAAATAATTTGTTAATTTGACAAAAAATCTGTTGAAATCACACTGGATTTGTTATACTTTAGAATTGCTTTGGGGGCATATTTATTTCACTGTACAGCCTTACCTATGGATTGTGGATCAATGACATGGTGCAGCAGTCTACTCAGTGACATCCAGAAAACATTAGCGTCGTACCTCTTATTGCGGGACTCTGAAACAACTGTGAATTGAGCCACATTTATTGTCAACCTCTGTGTATTAAACAATATTCCAGAGAAAAAGCAATACCGAGTAGACTGATACCCCATTTCATTGCGTCACATTCCAACCTTGTTTAACATTATCTAGTCTAAATATGGTATGATTCCACCAATTGTAACCTTCTGCATCACTTTCAACTTTTTTTTTTAAGGCAAACCGCAAATTCCACTATTGTGCCTAACCCTTATTGTGACTAGCTTCCACAACACTTAACCCTGCCAGGTTGAGCCTCACTAACCAGATGAAGCTAGCTGATTGCTTATAACGTCAAACAAATAATGTTTATTACAAATGCGGTGCTGTAAACACATTGTTTGTGGCCGGTGTTTGCTTGTTTGCAGACTTCTTGTACAGCTTTGACAGTGCTACTGACAGTAGTGGTGGAGCTTGGCTTGCACGTGCAAATTCAGAACACACAACACTATAATATAACTGTGTTATTTGATGTGTATCTTTTTTGACATGCAAAAACCCAAACGGCGTTCCCTAGTATGTTGTGAAGCTAATAGCAGTGACGCTAATACTGTGTAACTCCGGTAGGGCAACATCTGAACAATAGCGCACTTGGTAACGTTAGTGTGTACCGGTGCTCGACCAGTTGCGAAAGCCAACATCACCCACGACATAGAACGGTTGATTATCAAGGGCAATGAATTCCATTATCTTGGCGTTAATGGATTTCGCCTTTGATTTGTCTCACTGAAATGTTCTTACTCTTTCAAATGATTGCTTGACTTGTCGACTGCTCGATCCACACAGCAGACATTGTGGGCTCGGTTAGGAATGCTGTGTTGCACGTGTAGCGTAAAATTTTATGCGGTGTCATTACATCATGTACCTACGTTATATAGATATGCATGTCAGCTATGACATCAGTTTTTCAACTCGGAGTTAAACTAGACATCAATACCGATGTTGGCATTTTTAGCTCATTCCGATATGTTCACCGATATATCGTGCATCGCTAGGTAGAATTTGTTTGTGTTCTAGAAATCGTCGAGTGGGTACTCAGATCGTGCTCTGGAGTGTCATGGCATAGCGTTTGGCCATAGCAAGGAGTTTGGGTAGCCAGGCAAGCTGTTGCGAGCATCTGGACAGGGTTGCACTTGTCATTTCCAAAAAGGATCTCAGTGGGGAATCGGGGATTCTCTGCTTTGTGATCTGTTGCCTACATTAACATGGTTTCATTAAACAGGCCTAGGCACTATACTTTTTTATTGTACATTTAATTAAACTGACGCATTTGGCAATGTTCAACTTCAATTTATTGGCACAAAACGTGTCAGACCCCCCGCAAAAAATCTGTCTCTGGCTTGCATAGCACAGGTGATGATACCCTAAATTCACTGTAGTAGGATAGGCCTAATATACACTGAGTGTACAAAACATTAGGAACATATCAAGTGAATCCAGGTGATGATCCCTTATTGATGTCAGTTGTTAAATAGAATCCACTTCAATCATTTTTAAGCCTTTAGGGCGATTTAGACATGGATTGTGTGTGTGCCATTCAGAGAGTGAATGGGCAAGACAAAATATTTAAGTGCCTTTTGAAAAGGTATGGTAGTAGGTGCCAGATGCACCGGTTTGTGTCCAGAACTGCAAAACTGTTGGGTTTTTCACTCTCAAAAGTTTCCACTGTGTATCAAGAATGGTCCACCACCCAAAGGACATCCAGCCAACTTGACACAACTGTGGGAAGCAATGGAGTCAACATGGGCCAGCATTCATGTGGAATGCTTTCGACACCTTGTAGAGTCCATGCCCCAACAAATTGAGGCTGTTCTTAGGGCAAAAGGGGGGTGGGGGGGTGCAACACAATATTAGGACGGTGTTAGTTATACTATAAATGGTATAAACTCCCTATTAAGAGGAAAAAACTGCTTAACCAACTTAACCAAAAAGGGGTTGCAATAGATCGGTGTGCTTTGCCAAGGATAAAGTGTTGAGGGATGATCAGTGTAGATATGTGATGGTAGTGAGGTCAGTAGGGGATACAGAAATGACTATTTCTGAACCTGTAAGCACCAAATGAAGACAACCCAGAGTTCTTTAAAGATATCTTTAATAGCATACAATGTAAAAGGGATGGTTATTGTTGGCGGGGACTTTAATTGCATACAGAATTACAAGGTTGACTGACTTCCTGCCGAGCCAAGTCCACATTCTAAAAAATGTAAAGCTCTGGCTGCCATGATGAATGATACTTGCCGTTTTAAGCATCCCCGAACGAAGGACTTGAGTTTTTTTCTGAAAGGTTCATGGCAGCTATTTTGTATATTCAAGCAGTGTGTAAGTAGAGAAATGCAGCATTGAACCTATAACTATATCGGACCACAGTCCAATATGTCTCAAGATAAATCTTGGAGACACACTTTAAATATTGGAGGCTTAATGTCTCCATATTGACAGACCCTATTGTAAAGCAAGAGTTACAAGAACAATTGAAGGATGACTTTACTATAAATGATAATGATGAAGTATCACCATCTATTTTGTGGGAATGGGCAAAGGCGGTATTAAGAGGGAAGATAATTGCTTTGTCTGCCAAATTAAAGATCAGCGTATTGAAAAACAGCATGGTCTGGAGGACTTGAACGGGAACATAGACAAACAAGGGATGATGATACATTGTTATAAGTTGAATGAATGTAGACAAAAGTTAGAGGAGTTATTGACTTATGAAGCAGAAGGGGCACTTAGATTTACTAATCAAAGATATGAGACAGGTAAGAGAGCCAGCTGGTTTTTAGCCCTCCAGGCATTTACAGCATATTATACAGACCTTTACGATTCATCAGAACAAGACCATAAACAAGGATAAATGTAAACGCTTTAGTCTAATTTAGATCTCAGTAAATGATTAGAGGAAGAGGGGGCTGAAATGACCAGGCCAGTTACAAAGAACGATATTGAAGAAGACAGCAAGGGATTGAAAAATACTAAATCACCTGGGACAGATGGATACGCAGGTGAATTCTACAAGACCTTCATTGAAGACATTACCCCGGTTCAGTGCAGAGTATATACACTACAAGACCAAAACTACACGACCTTCTCGTCAAACATCTCATTACAAAATCATGGGCATTGATATGTAGTTGGTGACCCCTTTGCTGCAATAACAGCCCCCACTCTTCTGGGAAGGCTTTCCACTAGATGTTGGAACATTGCTGCGGGGACTTGCTTCAATTCAGCCAAAAGAGCATTATGAGGTCGAGAACTGATGTTGGGTGATTAGGCCTGGCTCACTGTCGGCGTTCCAATTCATCCCAAAGGTGTTTGACGGGGTTGAGGTCAGGAATCTGTGCAGGCCAGTCAAGTTCTTCCGCACCAATTTCGACAAACCATTTCTTCATGGACCTAATTTTGTACACTGTGGCATTGCCATGCCGAAACAGGAAAGGGACTTCCCCAAACTGTTGCAACAAAGTTGGAAGCACAGAATTGTCAAGAATATCGTTGTATGCTGTAGAGTTGGTATTTCCCTTCACTGGAACTATGGGGCCTAGCCCAAACCATGAAAACCAGCCCCAGACCATTATTCCTCCTCCACCAAACTTTACAGCATTGGGGCAGGTAGCGTTCTTCTGGCATCCGCCAAACCCAGATTCGTCCGTCGGACTACCAGATATGGTGAAGCGTGATTCATCACTCCAGAGAACGCATTTCCACTACTCCATTGTCCAATGGCGGCAAGCTTTACACCACTCCAGCCGACGCTTGGCATTGCACATGGTGATCTTAGGCTTGTGTGCAGCTGCTCGGCCATGGAAACCCATTTCATGAAGCTCCAGACAAACATTGCTTGTGCTGACGTTGCTGCCTCTGCAGTTTGGAACTCGGTAGTGAGTGTTGCAACCGAGGACAGACGATTTTTACGCACTTCGCACTTCAGCACTCACCGATCCCATTCCGTGAGCTTGTGTGGTCTACCACATTGCGGCTGAGACGTTGTTGCTCATAGAAGTTTCCACTTCACAATAAAAGCGCTTAGAGTTGACCAGGGCAGCAAATATGACGGACTCACTTGTTGAAAAGGTGGCATCCTATGACGGTGCCACATTGAAAGTCACTAAGCTCTTCAGTATGGGCCATTCTACTTCCAATGTTTGTCTGTGGAGAATGCATGGCTGTGTGCTCGATTTTAATACACCTATCAGTAACGGGTGTGGTTGACATAGCCAAATACACTAATTTAATGGGGTGTCCACATACTCTATATATACGGTATATATTTGAGGAAAGAAGCACCTTACTCTTGCTTGCTGGATATAAAATAGGTTACAGGATTCACAATGAACTGGCTGGTAAATTTAAGTGGTGAGAGCTTCTCTGCTGTGATGGGATCACATTGGCTGGTGGTAAAAATGCAATAAACAGGAGTCCTCTGTTCTGCCCACGCCCAATGGTTATGGTTACAATTACATGTATTAAGTCAGAATGCCCAATGTTAGAGTGTTTCCAATCAAATTCATGAATTAAGTTAGAACATTTTCCTATAGGTCTAATTTGCATGAACATTGTGATTGGATATAGCTGAGACAGTTATCACATTTAGGATTAAATCTTCTGATCTCCTCGAGCTCATTAATGATAGAATGTTCATTTTTGAAGATTGCAGAAAGGCCAGGCTCTTTGGCAAATAACAGGAATGGCAAGGAATGGCAAGGTATAGCTGAACAGAGAGGGCCACCAGACTATAAAGGACATGTTGTCCCTATAAAAACATCTATTAATAGAGCTATAACAACAGAGTGTTAATATGCTTGTTAATATGTACAATTGGCTCTGACTAATTAGGTCCAACGATACAGATATCATTCTCTTGATTATAGTTAAGCTTTAAAATAGTCTCTGTCTCTCTCTCTCTCTCTCTCTCTCTCTCTCTCTCTCTCTCTCTCTCTCTCTCTCTCTCTCTCTCTCTCACACACACACGCACGCATGAATGCAAACACTCACTCCACAACAGAGAGAGAGGTTGTGTTAATTCTCCTAACTGTGGAACCTTCCAGGCATCTCCATTATGAGGGTCTGGAACACAAATTAAGCTCTCAACACACTCAAGGTCATCCCTAATTTGAATTTAAATATTCATAATTGACCCCAGGTGCTCCTCTATGTAGCCTACAGTACAGTACAGCACAGCCTCTCTCGCTACTGCGTGGGGAGATCTGCCTTCCCATGGTTAGTTCCTGTCAGCTGTATGGAGTAGAGAGATGCAGCATAGATGGAATAAGCTTCAGGCAGGTTAGAATGAAGCAGGGAGGGAGAAAGAAGAAGAAGAAGAAGAAGTTGAAAACTTTCTGCACCATTTGAGCTGAAGACATTAAAGAGTTTGGAATCAGAATAAGCTAACGAGGGAGCTTTGGGAATGTAAAGGGGTTAGTCATTTTTATGTCGTTTTTTTTCTTCTACTTTTCTTCCGAGGAGGAGGTAGTCATTTGCATATACATTTGGGGTGTGGCTTTTGAACCAATTTAAGAACTAGTCCAAGGAGTAAGTTATTTTATTGATAACTGTAGAAATATTGTCTTGGTCTCTCAGGCAGGCTATGTTCAGCCTGGCTCATTAGAGACCTGTTTTGTTGAGCTAGCGAGAGGATAGAGGTCTCTATAAAGTAGGACGATGATATGAAAGCTCAATACTCGTACGGCACTGACACCAATGCAGCAACACAGGAGGAGAGATCTGCCAGATATCTCAGCTTTCGACGCCTACTGCATTTTATTAAATATATTATTCAAAATGTGTACAAAACATTAAGAAACACCTTCCTAATATTGAATTGAGTTTGTTAAGCAGTTTTTTTTCCTCTTAGTGGGATGTTTTATACCATTTATATTATAACTAACACCTTCCTAAGATTGAGTTGCACCCCCCCTTTTACCCTCAGAACAGACTCAATTCGTCAGGGCATGGACTACAAGGTGTCGAATGCATTCCACAGGGATGCTGGCCCATGTTGACTCCAATGCTTCCCACAGTTGGTTCAAGTTGGCTGGATGTCCTTTGGGTGGTGGACCATTCTTGGTACACACTGAAACTGTTGAGCGTGAAAAACCCAGCAGTGCTGCAGTTCTTGACACCGTTCAAAGGCTCTTAAATATGTTGTCTTGCCCATTCACCCTCTAAATGGCACAAATATACAATTCATGTCTCAATGGTCTCAATTGTTCCTTCGTCTACACTGTGTGAAGTGAATGTAACATTAATAAGGGCTCGTTAATAAGGACATCAATAAGGGATCATAGCTTTCACCTGGATTCACCTGGTCAGTCTATGTCATGGAAAGAGCAGGTGTTCATAATGTTTTGTCCACTCCATGTAAATATGTACTGTACAGTCAGTACTGTAAACGTCCATACATAGTAAAGCTATGCTTACACACATTCATGCAGAAATAATTATATAGATGTGTGCACACATTTTTTTCAAAGAGTTAGCATCTATATATCTATATAGATATATTGAATAATATGTTACGTTACCTTCTCATGCATGAGAAAATGGTACTATAGATGAATATATATGTTGATGTCTATGCAGCGCTCACACACAAACACCCACGTTTCTATAAAGCATCCTCCTTTTTAAATGAAGCCATACAGAGTTGATTCCAATTCCAATTTCATCTTCCAGAAGAGACAGAACTATTATTACAGTAAATAATATGTCTAAACTCCAACGTACTGATGGAGGAAAGACCAAATGTTTTTTTATGTAGAAGAAAGGTATGATATTTACGAATGACATTGTAAATAAGGATGGTAAAATGATTTCACACAAGCCATTAACAAAGTTGTATGGAGTTGTATGGAGTTGTATGGAGTTGTATGGAGTTGTATGGAG
The DNA here is from genome assembly GCF_023373465.1 of Oncorhynchus keta. Classification (NCBI taxonomy): domain Eukaryota; kingdom Metazoa; phylum Chordata; class Actinopteri; order Salmoniformes; family Salmonidae; genus Oncorhynchus; species Oncorhynchus keta. The sequence goes on along the minus strand of NC_068421.1, from coordinate 85,396,211 downwards.
TTTTATGCTCAATACAAAAGTTTAACCAACGGTCACACGTTATTTGGATGTATCCTCTACAGATGGTCATGCTATCAACAAACTATCTGTTGATAAGCAACAAACTATCTGTTGATAAGCAACAAACTATCTGTTGATAGGCAACAAACTATCTGTTGATAAGCAACAAACTATCTGTTGATAAGCAACAAACTATCTGTTGATAAGCAACAAACTATCTGTTGATAAGCAACAAACTATCTGTTGATAAGCAACAAACTATCTGTTGATAAGCAACAAACTATCTGTTGATAAGCAACAAACTATCTGTTGATAAGCAACAAACTATCTGTTGATAAGCAACAAACTATCTGTTGATAAGCAACAAACTATCTGTTGATAAGCAACAAACTATCTGTTGATAAGCAACAAACTATCTGTTGATAAGCAACAAACTATCTGTTGATAGGCAACAAACTATCTGTTGATAGGCAACAAACTATCTGTTGATAAGCAACAAACTATCTGTTGATAAGCAACAAACTATCTGTTGATAAGCAACAAACTATCTGTTGATAGGCAACAAACTATCTGTTGATAAGCAACAAACTATCTGTTGATAAGCAACAAACTATCTGTTGATAAGCAACAAACTATCTGTTGATAGGCAACAAACTATCTGTTGATAAGCAACAAACTATCTGTTGATAAGCAACAAACTATCTGTTGATAAGCAACAAACTATCAACAAACTATCTGTTGATAAGCAACAAACTATCTGTTGATAAGCAACAAACTATCTGTTGATAAGCAACAAACTATCTGTTGATAAGCAACAAACTATCTGTTGATAAGCAACAAACTATCTGTTGATAAGCAACAAACTATCTGTTGATAAGCAACAAACTATCTGTTGATAAGCAACAAACTATCTGTTGATAAGCAACAAACTATCTGTTGATAAGCAACAAACTATCTGTTGATAGGCAACAAACTATCTGTTGATAAGCAACAAACTATCTGTTGATAAGCAACAAACTATCTGTTGATAAGCAACAAACTATCTGTTGATAGGCAACAAACTATCTGTTGATAAGCAACAAACTATCTGTTGATAAGCAACAAACTATCTGTTGATAAGCAACAAACTATCTGTTGATAAGCAACAAACTATCTGTTGATAGGCAACAAACTATCTGTTGATAAGCAACAAACTATCTGTTGATAAGCAACAAACTATCTGTTGATAAGCAACAAACTATCTGTTGATAACAAACTATCTGTTGATAAGCAACTATCTGTTGATAAGCAACAAACTATCTGTTGATAAGCAACAAACTATCTGTTGATAAGCAACAAACTATCTGTTGATAAGCAACAAACTATCTGTTGATAAGCAACAAACTATCTGTTGATAAGCAACAAACTATCTGTTGAAGCAACAAACTATCTGTTGATAAGCAACAAACTATCTGTTGATAAGCAACAAACTATCTGTTGATAAGCAACAAACTATCTGTTGATAAGCAACAAACTATCTGTTGATAAGCAACAAACTATCTGTTGATAAGCAACAAACTATCTGTTGATAAGCAACAAACTATCTGTTGATAAGCAACAAACTATCTGTTGATAAGCAACAAACTATCTGTTGATAAGCAACAAACTATCTGTTGATAAGCAATCTGTTGATAAGCAACAAACTATCTGTTGATAAGCAACAAACTATCTGTTGATAAGCAACAAACTATCTGTTGATAAGCAACAAACTATCTGTTGATAAGCAACAAACTATCTGTTGATAAGCAACAAACTATCTGTTGATAAGCAACAAACTATCTGTTGATAAGCAACAAACTATCTGTTGATAAGCAACAAACTATCTGTTGATAAGCAACAAACTATCTGTTGATAAGCAACAAACTATCTGTTGATAAGCAACAAACTATCTGTTGATAAGCAACAAACTATCTGTTGATAAGCAACAAACTATCTGTTGATAAGCAACAAACTATCTGTTGATAAGCAACAAACTATCTGTTGATAAGCAACAAACTATCTGTTGATAAGCAACAAACTATCTGTTGATAAGCAACAAACTATCTGTTGATAAGCAACAAACTATCTGTTGATAAGCAACAAACTATCTGTTGATAAGCAACAAACTATCTGTTGATAAGCAACAAACTATCTGCAACAAACTATCTGTAACGATAAGCAACAAACTATCTGTTGATAAGCAACAAACTATCTGTTGATAAGCAACAAACTATCTGTTGATAAGCAACAAACTATCTGTTGATAAGCAACAAACTATCTGTTGATAAGCAACAAACTATCTGTTGATAAGCAACAAACTATCTGTTGATAAGCAACAAATCTGATAAGCAACAAACTATCTGTTGATAAGCAACAAACTATCTGTTGATAAGCAACAAACTATCTGTTGATAAGCAACAAACTATCTGTTGATAAGCAACAAACTATCTGTTGATAAGCAACAAACTATCTGTTGATAAGCAACAAACTATCTGTTGATAAGCAACAAACTATCTGTTGATAAGCAACAAACTATCTGTTGATAAGCAACAAACTATCTGTTGATAAGCAACAAACTATCTGTTGATAAGCAACAAACTATCTGTTGATAAGCAACAAACTATCTGTTGATAGGCAACAAACTATCTGTTGATAAGCAACAAACTATCTGTTGATAAGCAACAAACTATCTGTTGATAAGCAACAAACTATCTGTTGATAAGCAACAAACTATCTGTTGATAAGCAACAAACTATCTGTTGATAAGCAACAAACTATCTGTTGATAAGCAACAAACTATCTGTTGATAAGCAACAAACTATCTGTTGATAAGCAACAAACTATCTGTTGATAAGCAACAAACTATCTGTTGATAAGCAACAAACTATCTGTTGATAAGCAACAAACTATCTGTTGATAAGCAACAAACTATCTGTTGATAAGCAACAAACTATCTGTTGATAAGCAACAAACTATCTGTTGATAAGCAACAAACTATCTGTTGATAAGCAACAAACTATCTGTTGATAAGCAACAAACTATCTGTTGATAAGCAACAAACTATCTGTTGATAAGCAACAAACTATCTGTTGATAAGCAACAAACTATCTGTTGATAAGCAACAAACTATCTGTTGATAAGCAACAAACTATCTGTTGATAAGCAACAAACTATCTGTTGATAAGCAACAAACTATCAGCAAACTATCTGTTGATAAGCAACAAACTATCTGTTGATAAGCAACAAACTATCTGTTGATAAGCAACAAACTATCTGTTGATAAGCAACAAACTATCTGTTGATAAGCAACAAACTATCTGTTGATAAGCAACAAACTATCTGTTGATAAGCAACAAACTATCTGTTGATAAGCAACAAACTATCTGTTGATAAGCAACAAACTATCTGTTGATAAGCAACAAACTATCTGTTGATAAGCAACAAACTATCTGTTGATAAGCAACAAACTATCTGTTGATAAGCAACAAACTATCTGTTGATAAGCAACAAACTATCTGTTGATAAGCAACAAACTATCTGTTGATAAGCAACAAACTATCTGTTGATAAGCAACAAACTATCTGTTGATAAGCAACAAACTATCTGTTGATAAGCAACAAACTATCTGTTGATAAGCAACAAACTATCTGTTGATAAGCAACAAACTATCTGTTGATAAGCAACAAACTATCTGTTGATAAGCAACAAACTATCTGTTGATAAGCAACAAACTATCTGTTGATAAGCAACAAACTATCTGTTGATAAGCAACAAACTATCTGTTGATAAGCAACAAACTATCTGTTGATAAGCAACAAACTATCTGTTGATAAGCAACAAACTATCTGTTGAGCAACAAACTATCTGTTGATAAGCAACAAACTATCTGTTGATAAGCAACAAACTATCTGTTGATAAGCAACAAACTATCTGTTGATATCTGTTGATAAGCAACAAACTATCTGTTGATAGCAAACAACAAACTATCTGTTGATAAGCAACAAACTATCTGTTGATAAGCAACAAACTATCTGTTGATAAGCAACAAAACTGTTGATAAGCAACAAACTATCTGTTGATAGGCAACAAACTATCTGTTGATAAGCAACAAACTATCTGTTGATAAGCAACAAACTATCTGTTGATAAGCAACAAACTATCTGTTGATAAGCAACAAACTATCTGTTGATAGGCAACAAACTATCTGTTGATAAGCAACAAACTATCTGTTGATAGGCAACAAACTATCTGTTGATAAGCAACAAACTATCTGTTGATAGGCAACAAACTATCTGTTGATAAGCAACAAACTATCTGTTGATAAGCAACAAACTATCTGTTGATAAGCAACAAACTATCTGTTGATAGGCAACAAACTATCTGTTGATAAGCAACAAACTATCTGTTGATAGGCAACAAACTATCTGTTGATAAGCAACAAACTATCTGTTGATAAGCAACAAACTATCTGTTGCTTGCTAAGGTTACGGTTAGGCTTAGCGTAAGGTTTAGAATAAAGGTTAGGTTTAGGGCTAGGGTTAGTAGATAGTTAGTTGAAATGTGTCTTTGAAATAGAAGAGGCAATTACTCAAAAGAGAAAGGCATGTATTGGTTTGCCTGCCTCCAATGAAAAACCATGCATGGATTAACATGACTAGTAGAAATCATGAAATGTTTCAGTTTAACTTAAGGTCGAGAGGTTTGACAACTATGCTGCAGAATATTCCAGATAGGTGGGAACAGATTTGTCCCAATACCATGACATCAGGTGAACTGAAGTACAAAACAACAAGTGACGCATTAATCGTTCTTTTCAATTTAAACAAATATATAAAATACTTGCCACAAAAAGAATGCTCAATATATGGGGCATAAACAGTCAGCCTTGTGCAGAGTGCCACAAGGAAACAGAATTAATAGATAATCTCTTTTGGTACTGTCTCACTTTTAGAGTTAGGCCCAGACCAGGGGTGGTTGTGAAGTCATAATGTCTCTGTTCAGTTGGACTTACAAACAATACTGTTAGGAGATCTGGAAAATATGATTTTACTCTTAGGTAAAGCATTCCTTTTTATGGGAGTCCTGGTAGACCTGCTACAAATAGAGAGATCCTAAGACATCACAGTACAATGTGTATTTATTTATTTACCGTTTATTTAACTAGGTAAGTCAGTTAAGGACACATTCTTATTTACAATGACGGCCTACCAAAATAGGATGTATTGCTAAAGAAAATAGTATAATTGTAGTGTACTAGGAAAGATGGGTTAGTCTGTGGACAACCCAACGGTTGGAAATAAGATTAGAGTGATCGGTTGATTGGCCGATACACTTGGAATCCAGTACGATTAGGAAACAGGAATTCTGTGAGGTCCCAAATCTGGGATTACGGGGCTCTTTTCCAAGTTTAAAATGATAAACATTCAACATTGGCCATGCTGTCAATGAAGGATGATATGTGCCCCGCTCAAAACAACTGTTAACTTGGAGGTCTGTCTCACCACCTTCCTGTTCAAGTGATCCGAGCACAACGAGTCCAAAAATTTATTGTCTGCTGCTTCATAAATGATGTAATATGCCAGGGAGATATGTATACTGTAGTTAAGAAAGTAATACTAAGTGTATGTTGTGTAGTAAGATGTTAGTAACCCATGTAACTCACCCTAATAATTTGGTCTATTTACCCTTCTTCATTTTGCTTACTGTTCTGACTGTTCTACGGTAGCCTGTAATCTATTTTATATAAATGTAATCGTCGAACAATGTAAGAGCTTTCATTGTCTGCATATATTCCCACTTTATTTACCCTATGGATCTAACTTGGTGTACAGGGAGAGCACTGAAAGAATGGCCCATGTTCTGAATTACGGATTGCCTCTTATCCGCTTGCTGTCCCCTTATGCAATAGTTTGTACATCTCAATTGTCAGTAGAATCCACATTTGTTTAAGCAAGTCAGCCATATTGGGGTGGCAGGTAGCCTAGTGGTTAGAGTGTTGGGCCAGTATCTGAAAGGTTGCTAGATCAACTCCCTGAGCTGACAAGGTAATAATCTGTCATTCTTCCCTTGAAAAGGGCAGTTAACCTACTGTCATTGTAAATAAGAACTTGTTATTAACTGTCTTGCCTGGTTAAATAAAAAAAATATCAACTTTGTTTTTTTAAGAGGCTGAATGAACTGTTTCGCTGCCAGACAAGGCTCCGCTGATAGCCAGGTGTAGCAGTGGTAAGATGTTGGGACAGCTTTATGTAGGCCCTAACAGTTTGTGGGCACCATTTGGCACCGTTATAGTGCAATGAATGTATTGTTTAGTGTTGTGTTGTGTAGTGTAGTGGCTTTGCTGGTATGCATTCCACTTTTTCATTTTTTTAAGCTTGTGGAAGGCTACCCGAAACATTTGACCAAAGTTAAACAATTTAAAGGCAATGTTACCAAATACCAAATGAGTGTATGTAAACCTCCGACCCACTGGGAATGTGATTCTCTCTACTATTATTCTGACATTTCACATTTCTTACAATAAAGTGGTGAACTGACCTTAGACAGGGCATTTTTACTCGGATTAAATGTCAGGGATTGTGAAAACTGAGTTTAAATGTATTTGGCTATGGTGTATGTAAACTTCCAGCTTCAATTGTATATATACTACATGGCCAAAAGTAAGTATATTCTGTTTATATAATGTTGACATTTTCCACAAAATCCTCCAACCAGGGGATAGGGGCTTAATAAGTAATAAAACATGCTTAAAAAAATAATTGAAAAAAGAGGATTAGAAATGATTCAAGTAAAGCTATTTGATAGAATTCACATCTATGTGCTAGTTCCATAAAAAACACATCTCCCATGGCGAAGCCTTTGTTCTAGTCTGGAGACACGAAACTTCCCTCTCCACAATAAAACCCTTTCATCTTAATAAACAACACACAATCCTGCCATCCTCTACATCTAACAGGGAGAAACGTGAAGAAAGTGATGGAGTCTAAATCACAAGCTGTAGGCGTTACGAAAAAAATACATTCTGAAATAGAAGAGATTACATTATATTATATTATATGAACATGCTAACCATGTGTATGTGACCAATAAAAATGTATTTGATTTGATGTAGTTTACCCATGCAATGTCCCCGGTGTATGCCAGGAGAATGTAGTCAGTGACACTGAAATAACAGGTTGAGCTGCTATAGAAAGGGGGTGTCAAGTCTCTCCCTGTGGGTATGAACAGTACAGTCAGTAGAGACACACTGGAGGGAGAGAGAGATTTACCCTTTTTACTTTAACTATTTGCACATCGTTACAACACTGTATATAGACATAATATGATATTTGAAATGTCTTTATTACTTTACAACTTTTGTGAGTGTAATGTTTACAATGTTTGATTATTTCACTTTTGTTTACTATCTATTTCACTTGCTCTGCAATGTAAAAAATATGCTTCCCATGTCAATAAAGCCCCTTGAATTAAATTGAGTTGAGAGAGATGGACATTTTATTATTATTTTTTTTTATTTAACCTTTATTTAACTAGGCAAGTCAGTTAAGAACAAATTCCTATTTACAAAGACGACCTACCAAAAGGAAAATGGCCTCCTGCAGGGACGGGGGCTGGGATTAAAAATACAAAAATATATACAACATAAATACAGGACAAAACACACATCACAACAAGAGAGACAACTCAACACTACATAAAGAGAGACAACTCAACACTACATAAAGAGAGACCGAAGACAACAACATAACAAGGCAGCAACACATGACAACACAGCATGGTAGCAACACAACATGACAAAAACATGGTAGCAACACAACATGACAAAAACATGGTAGCAACACAACATGACAAAAACATGGTAGCAACACAGCATGGTAGACAACATGGTAGCAACACAACATGACAAAAACATGGTAGCAACACAACATGACAAAAACACGGTAGCAACACAACATGACAAAAACATGGTAGCAACACAGCATGGTAGCAACACAACATGGTCAACATGACAAAAACATGGTAGCAACACAACATGACAAAAAGTAGCAACACAACATGACAAAACATGGTAGCAACACAACATGACAAAAACATGGTAGCAACACAACATGACAAAAACACGGTAGCAAAACAACATGAAAAAAACATGGTAGCAACACAACATGACAAAAACATGGTAGCAACACAACATGACAAAAACATGGTAGCAACACAGCATGGTAGCAACACAGCATGGTAGCAACACAACATGACAAAAACATGGTAGCAACACAACATGACAAAAACATGGTAGCAACACAACATGACAAAAACACGGTAGCAACACAGCATGGTAGCAACACAACATGACAAAAACACGGTAGCAACACAACATGACAAAAACATGGTAGCAACACAGCATGGTAGCAACACAACATGGTAGCAACACAACATGACAAAAACATGGTAGCAACACATGGTAGCGGCACAAAACATGGTACAAAGGGTAAGAAGGTAGAGACAACAAAACATCACACAGACATAAAGAGGGGGTTGGGGGGTTTGGTCTGTCTTTCACCTTCTCTGATTGATCTCGCTGTGTACTGTATATACAGTGCATTCAGAAATATTCAGAACCCTTGGCTTTCCCCATATTTTGTTACGGTAGAGCCTTTTTCTAAAATTGCATAAACAGTTTTTAAACGATCTACACACAATACCCCATAATGAGAAAGCAAAAACTGGTTTTTAGACATTTTTACACATTTATAAAAAATAAAAATAAACTGAAATATCACATTTACATAAGTATTCAGACCCTTCACTAAGTACTTTGTTGAAGCACCTTTGGCAGTGATTACAGCCTCGAGTCTTCTTGGGTATGACGCTACAAACTCGACACACCTGTATTTGGGGTGTTTCTCCCATTCTTCTCTGCAGATCCCCTCAAGCTCTGTCAGGTTGGATGGGGAGCATTGCTGCACAGCTATTTTCAGGTCTCTCCAGAGATGTTCGTTTGGGTTCAAGTCCGGGCTCTGGCTGGACCACTCAAGGACATTCAGAGACTTGTCCTGAAGCCAGTGCTGTGTTGTCTTGGCTGTGGTCTTAAGGTCGTTGTCTGGTTGGAAGGTGAACCTTCGCCCCAGTCTGAGGTCCCAAGCGATCTCTGTACTTTGCTCCGTTCATTTTTCCCTCCTGACTAGTCTCCGAGTCCCTACTGCTGAAAAATATCCCCACAGCATGAGGCTACCACCACCATGCTTCACTGTAGGGATGAAGCCAGGTTTACTCCATATGTTAGACTTGGCGTACGTTACACTTCAGGCCAAATAGTTCAATCTTGTTTTCATCAGATCACAGAATCTTGCTTCTCATGATTTGAGAGGTCCTTCTGTAGCTCAGTTGGTAGAGCATGGCGCTTGTAACGCCAGGGTAGTGGGTTCGATCCCCGGGACCACCCATACGTAGAATGTATGCACACATGACTGTAAGTCGCTTTGGATAAAAGCGTCTGCTAAATGGCATATATTATTATTATTATTCTTTAGGTGGCTTTTGGCAAACTCCTATCAGTGGGCTGTCATTTGCCTTTTACTGAGGAGTGGCTTCCGTCTGGCTACTCTACCATAAAGGTCTGATTTGTGGAGTGCTGCAGAGACTGTTGACCTCCTGGAAGATCCTCCCAGCTCCACAGAGAAACGCTGGAGCTCTGTCAGAGTGACCATCGGGTTCTTGGTCACCTCCCTGACCAAGGCCCTTCTCCCTCGATTGCTCAGTTTGGCCGGTCGGACAGTTTTAGGATGGGTCTTGGTGGTTTCAAACTTCTTCCATTTAAGAATGATGGAGGCCACTGTGTGGGGACCTTCAATGCTGCAGATATTTTTTGGCACCCTTCCCCAGATCTGTGCCTTAACACAATCTTGTCTCGGACCTCTACGGACAATTCCTTCAACCTCATCACTTGGTTTTTGCTCTGACTTGCACTGTCAACTGTGGTACCTTATATAGACAGGTGTGTGCCTTTCCAAATCATGTTCAATCAATTGAATTTACCACAGGTGGACTCCAATGAAGTTGTAGAAACATCTCAAGGATGATCAATGGAAACAGAATGCACCTGAGCTCAATTTAGAGTCTCATAGCAAAGGGTCTGAATACTTTAAATGTGGTATTTAAATTTTTGTTTTTTTATGCACTTGTCAAAAAATTCAAACAAACCTGTGGAAAAAGGAAGGGGTCTGAACACTTTCCGAATGCACTGTAAGTGCATTCATCATATCCTAGTCTTCTGTTACTGTCTCTGTGTCTTGTCTGGTCTCTCCATCATATCCTACTCTTCTGTTACTGTCTCTGTGTCTTGTCTGGTCTCTCCATCATATCCTAGTCTTCTGTTACTGTCTCTGTGTCTTGTCTGGTGTCTCCATCATATCCTAGTCTTCTGTTACTGTCTCTGTGTCTTGTCTGGTCTCTCCATCATATCCTACTCTTCTGTTACTGTCTCTGTGTCTTGTCTGGTCTCTCCATCATATCCTAGTCTTCTGTTACTGTCTCTGTGTCTTGTCTGGTGTCTCCATCATATCCTAGTCTTCTGTTACTGTCTCTGTGTCTTGTCTGGTCTCTCCATCATATCCTACTCTTCTGTTACTGTCTCTATGTCTTGTCTGGTGTCTCCATCATATCCCAGTCTTCTGTTACTGTCTCTGTGTCTTGTCTGGTCTCTCCATCATATCCTACTCTTCTGTTACTGTCTCTGTGTCTTGTCTGGTGTCTCTCTCCATCATATCCTACTCTTCTGTTACTGTCTCTGTGTCTTGTCTGGTGTCTCCATCATATCCTACTCTTCTGTTACTGTGTCTTGTCTGGTGTCTCCATCATATCCTACTCTTCTGTTACTGTCTCTGTGTCTTGTCTGGTCTCTCCATCATATCCTACTCTTCTGTTACTGTCTCTGTGTCTTGTCTGGTGTCTCTCTCCATCATATCCTACTCTTCTGTTACTGTCTCTGTGTCTTGTCTGGTGTCTCCATCATATCCTACTCTTCTGTTACTGTCTCTGTGTCTTGTCTGGTGTCTCCATCATATCCTACTCTTCTGTTACTGTCTCTGTGTCTTGTCTGGTGTCTCTCTCCATCATATCCTACTCTTCTGTTACTGTGTCTTGTCTGGTGTCTCCATCATATCCTACTCTTCTGTCACTGTGTCTGTGTCTTGTCTGGTGTCTCTCTCCATCATATCATACTCTTCTGTTACTGTCTCTGTGTCTTGTCTGTGTCTTCCATTACCTACCCTTCTGTTACTGTGTCTGTGTCTTGTCTGGTGTCTCTCTCCATCATATCATACTCTTCTGTTACTGTGTCTGTGTCTTGTCTGGTGTCTCTCTCCATCTGCCCTCTTCTGTCACTTTCTCTGTGTCTTGTCTGTGTCTGGTGTCTCTCTCCATCATATCCTACTCTTCTGCTACTGTGTCTGTGTCTTGTCTGGTGTCTCCATCATATCCTACTCTTCTGTTACTGTCTCTGTGTCTTGTCTGGTGTCTCTCTCCATCATATCCTACTCTTCTGTTACTGTGTCTGTGTCTTGTCTGGTGTCTCCATCATATCCTACTCTTCTGTTACTGTCTCTGTGTCTTGTCTGGTGTCTCCATCATATCCTACTCTTCTGTTACTGTCTCTGTGTCTTGTCTGGTGTCTCTCTCCATCATATCCCAGTCTTCTGTTACTGTCTCTGTGTCTTGTCTGGTGTCTCTCTCCATCATATCCTACTCTTCTGTTACTGTCTCTGTGTCTTGTCTGGTGTCTCCATCATATCCTACTCTTCTGTTACTGTCTCTGTGTCTTGTCTGGTGTCTCTCTCCATCATATCCCAGTCTTCTGTTACTGTCTCTGTGTCTTGTCTGGTGTCTCTCTCCATCATATCCTACTCTTCTGTTACTGTCTCTGTGTCTTGTCTGGTGTCTCCATCATATCCTACTCTTCTGTTACTGTGTCTGTGTCTTGTCTGGTGTCTCCATCATATCCTACTCTTCTGCTACTGTGTCTGTGTCTTGTCTGGTGTCTCCATCATATCCTACTCTTCTGTTACTGTCTCTGTGTCTTGTCTGGTGTCTCCATCATATCATACTCTTCTGTTACTGTCTCTGTGTCTTGTCTGGTGTCTCCATCATATCATACTCTTCTGTTACTGTCTCTGTGTCTTGTCTGGTGTCTCCATCATATAGTCTTCTGTTACTGTCTCTGTGTCTTGTCTGGTGTCTCTCTCCATCATATCCTACTCTTCTGTTACTGTCTCTGTGTCTTGTCTGGTGTCTCCATCATATCCTACTCTTCTGTTGCTGTCTCTGTGTCTTGTCTGGTGTCTCTTTCCATCATATCCTAGTCTTCTGTTACTGTCTCTGTGTCTTGTCTGGTCTCTCCATCATATCCTACTCTTCTGTTACTGTCTCTATGTCTTGTCTGGTGTCTCCATCATATCCCAGTCTTCTGTTACTGTCTCTGTGTCTTGTCTGGTGTCTCCATCATATCCTACTCTTCTGTTACTGTCTCTGTGTCTTGTCTGGTGTCTCCATCATATCCTACTCTTCTGTTACTGTGTCTGTGTCTTGTCTGGTGTCTCTCCATTATATCCTACTCTTCTGTTACTGTCTCTATGTCTTGTCTGGTCTCTCCATCATATCCTAGTCTTCTGTTACTGTGTCTGTGTCTTGTCTGGTGTCTCTCCATCATATCCTAGTCTTCTGTTACTGTCTCTGTGTCTTGTCTGGTGTCTCTCTCCATCATATCCTACTCTTCTGTTACTGTCTCTGTGTCTTGTCTGGTGTCTCCATCATATCCTACTCTTCTGTTACTGTCTCTGTGTCTTGTCTGGTGTCTCTCTCCATCATATCATACTCTTCTGTTACTGTCTCTGTGTCTTGTCTGGTGTCTCTTTCCATCACCTACCCTTCTGTTACTGTCTCTGTGTCTTGTCTGGTGTCTCTCTCCATCATATCATACTCTTCTGTTACTGTCTCTGTGTCTTGTCTGGTGTCTCTCTCCATTACCTACCCTTCTGTTACTGTGTCTGTGTCTTGTCTGGTGTCTCTCTCCATCATATCATACTCTTCTGTTACTGTGTCTGTGTCTTGTCTGGTGTCTCTCTCCATCTGCCCTCTTCTGTCACTTTCTCTGTGTCTTGTCTGTGTCTGGTGTCTCTCTCCATCATATCCTACTCTTCTGCTACTGTGTCTGTGTCTTGTCTGGTGTCTCCATCATATCCTAATCTTCTGCTACTGTGTCTGTGTCTTGTCTGGTGTCTCTCTCCATCATATCCTACTCTTCTGTTACTGTGTCTGTGTCTTGTCTGGTGTCTCCATCATATCCTACTCTTCTGTTACTGTCTCTGTGTCTTGTCTGGTGTCTCCATCATATCCTACTCTTCTGTTACTGTCTCTGTGTCTTGTCTGGTGTCTCTCTCCATCATATCCCAGTCTTCTGTTACTGTCTCTGTGTCTTGTCTGGTGTCTCTCTCCATCATATCCTACTCTTCTGTTACTGTCTCTATGTCTTGTCTGGTGTCTCTCCATCATATCCTACTCTTCTGTTACTGTGTCTGTGTCTTGTCTGGTGTCTCCATCATATCATACTCTTCTGTTACTGTCTCTGTGTCTTGTCTGGTGTCTCCATCATATCCTACTCTTCTGTTACTGTCTCTGTGTCTTGTCTGGTGTCTCCATCATATCATACTCTTCTGTTACTGTCTCTGTGTCTTGTCTGGTGTCTCCATCATATCATACTCTTCTGTTACTGTCTCTGTGTCTTGTCTGGTGTCTCCATCATATCCCAGTCTTCTGTTACTGTCTCTGTGTCTTGTCTGGTGTCTCTCTCCATCATATCCTACTCTTCTGTTACTGTCTCTGTGTCTTGTCTGGTGTCTCCATCATATCCTACTCTTCTGTTGCTGTCTCTGTGTCTTGTCTGGTGTCTCTTTCCATCATATCCCAGTCTTCTGTTACTGTATCTGTGTCTTGTCTGGTGTCTCTCCATCATATCCTACTCTTCTTTACTGTCTCTGTGTCTTGTCTGGTGTCTCTCTCCATCATATCCCAGTCTTCTGTTACTGTCTCTGTGTCTTGTCTGGTGTCTCCATTATATCCTACTCTTCTGTTACTGTCTCTGTGTCTTGTCTGGTGTCTCCATCATATCCTCTTCTGTTACTGTGTCTATGTCTTGTCTGGTGTCTCTCCATCATATCCTACTCTTCTGTTACTGTCTCTGTGTCTTGTCTGGTGTCTCCATTATATCCTACTCTTCTGTTACTGTCTCTGTGTCTTGTCTGGTGTCTCTCTCCATCATATCCCAGTCTTCTGTTACTGTCTCTGTGTCTTGTCTGGTGTCTCTCTCCATCATATCCTACTCTTCTGTTACTGTGTCTGTGTCTTGTCTGGTGTCTCTCTCCATCTGCCCTCTTCTGTCACTTTCTCTGTGTCTTGTCTGTGTCTGGTGTCTCTCTCCATCATATCCTACTCTTCTGCTACTGTGTCTGTGTCTTGTCTGGTGTCTCCATCATATCCTACTCTTCTGCTACTGTGTCTGTGTCTTGTCTGGTGTCTCTCTTCATCATATCCTACTCTTCTGTTACTGTCTCTGTGTCTTGTCTGGTGTCTCTCTCCATCATATCCCAGTCTTCTGTTACTGTCTCTGTGTCTTGTCTGGTGTCTCCATCATATCCTACTCTTCTGTTACTGTCTCTGTGTCTTGTCTGGTGTCTCCATCATATCCTACTCTTCTGTTACTGTCTCTGTGTCTTGTCTGGTGTCTCCATCATATCCTACTCTTCTGTTACTGTCTCTGTGTCTTGTCTGGTGTCTCCATCATATCCTACTCTTCTGTTACTGTCTCTGTGTCTTGTCTGGTGTCTCCATCATATCCTACTCTTCTGTTACTGTCTCTGTGTCTTGTCTGGTGTCTCCATCATATCCCAGTCTTCTGTTACTGTCTCTGTGTCTTGTCTGGTGTCTCTCTCCATCATATCCTACTCTTCTGTTACTGTCTCTGTGTCTTGTCTGGTGTCTCCATCATATCCTACTCTTCTGTTGCTGTCTCTGTGTCTTGTCTGGTGTCTCTCTCCATCATATCCCAGTCTTCTGTTACTGTCTCTGTGTCTTGTCTGGTGTCTCTCTCCATCATATCCTACTCTTCTTTTACTGTCTCTGTGTCTTGTCTGGTGTCTCTCTCCATCATATCCCAGTCTTCTGTTACTGTCTCTGTGTCTTGTCTGGTGTCTCTCTCCATCATATCCTACTCTTATGTTACTGTCTCTGTGTCTTGTCTGGTGTCTCTCTCCATCATATCCCAGTCTTCTGTTACTGTCTCTGTGTCTTGTCTGGTGTCTCTCTCCATCATATCCCAGTCTTCTGTTACTGTCTCTGTGTCTTGTCTGGTGTCTCCATCATATCGTACTCTTCTGTTACTGTCTCTGTGTCTTGTCTGGTGTCTCCATCATATCCTACTCTTCTGTTACTTATCTGTGTCTTGTCTGGTGTCTCCATCATATCCTACTCTTCTGTTACTGTCTCTGTGTCTTGTCTGGTGTCTCCATCATATCCTACTCTTCTGTTACTGTCTCTGTGTCTTGTCTGGTGTCTCCATCATATCATACTCTTCTGTTACTGTCTCTGTGTCTTGTCTGGTGTCTCCATCATACCCCAGTCTTCTGTTACTGTCTCTGTGTCTTGTCTGGTGTCTCTCTCCATCATATCCTACTCTTCTCTTACTGTCTCTGTGTCTTGTCTGGTGTCTCCATCATATCCTACTCTTCTGTTGCTGTCTCTGTGTCTTGTCTGGTGTCTCTTTCCATCATATCCCAGTCTTCTGTTACTGTCTCTGTGTCTTGTCTGGTGTCTGTCTCCATCATATCCCTCTTCTTTTACTGTCTCTGTGTCTTGTCTGGTGTCTCTCTCCATCATATCCCAGTCTTCTGTTACTGTCTCTGTGTCTTGTCTGGTGTCTCTCTCCATCATAT
The DNA here is from genome assembly GCF_023373465.1 of Oncorhynchus keta. Taxonomy (NCBI): domain Eukaryota; kingdom Metazoa; phylum Chordata; class Actinopteri; order Salmoniformes; family Salmonidae; genus Oncorhynchus; species Oncorhynchus keta. The sequence continues at coordinate 85,380,216 of NC_068421.1, read as the reverse complement.
TCTACTCTTATGTTACTGTCTCTGTGTCTTGTCTGGTGTCTCCATCATATCCTACTCTTCTGTTACTGTCTCTATGTCTTGTCTGGTGTCTCTCTCCATTACCTACCCTTCTGCTACTGTGTCTGTGTCTTGTCTGGTGTCTCCATCATATCCTACTCTTCTGTTACTGTCTCTATGTCTTGTCTGGTGTCTCCATTATATCCTACTCTTCTGTTACTGTCTCTGTGTCTTGTCTGGTGTCTCTCTCCATCATATCCTACTCTTCTGTTACTGTCTCTGTGTCTTGTCTGGTGTCTCCATCATATCCTACTCTTCTGTTACTGTCTCTGTGTCTTGTCTGGTGTCTCTCTCCATCATATCCCAGTCTTCTGTTACTGTCTCTGTGTCTTGTCTGGTGTCTCTCTCCATCATATCCTACTCTTCTGTTACTGTCTCTGTGTCTTGTCTGGTGTCTCCATCATATCATACTCTTCTGTTACTGTCTCTGTGTCTTGTCTGGTGTCTCCATCATATCCTACTCTTCTGTTACTGTCTCTGTGTCTTGTCTGGTGTCTCTCTCCATCATATCCCAGTCTTCTGTTACTGTCTCTGTGTCTTGTCTGGTGTCTCTCTCCATCACCTACTCTTCTGTTACTGTGTCTGTGTCTTGTCTGGTGTCTCTTTCCATCACCTACCCTTCTGTTACTGTCTCTGTGTCTTGTCTGGTGTCTCTCTCCATCATATCCTACTCTTCTGTTACTGTGTCTGTGTCTTGTCTGGTGTCTCTCTCCATCATATCATACTCTTCTGTTACTGTCTCTGTGTCTTTTCTGGTGTCTCTCTCCATCACCTACCCTTCTGTTACTGTGTCTGTGTCTTGTCTGGTGTCTCTCTCCATCATATCATACTCTTCTGTTACTGTCTCTGTGTCTTTTCTGGTGTCTCTCTCCATTACCTACCCTTCTGTTACTGTGTCTGTGTCTTGTCTGGTGTCTTTCTCCATCACCTACCCTTGTGTTACTCTCTCTGTATCTTGTCCGGTGTGTCTCTTATGTTCTGCACTCCAAAATTGTCAACGGCATACTGGGGTAGCGTACTGGGCCTGTGCCTGAGTCACATAAATCATCCTCTCCCCTACCATTTGCCCATGGCTGCTGCTGTTCTAGGTGCTCTACTGGCCTGCTGTTCTAGGTGCTCTACTGGCCTGCTGTTCTAGGTGCTCTACTTGCCTGCTGTTCTCATCTGTCCTCCTCCTTGGCTCATCTGAAACGTAGCAAGGTAGAGTTGCAACATGTCATTAGTTCATCTTAAATGACTGCACTGCCTGATTTAGCCTCATTTCAGATTTGGCTCATTAAGAATTGCTAGCAACCATGACTAAATTAAAATGTGAGTTGGTTTCGGGGAATGGTTTAATGTGGTTGTCTCGTGTGTGTGTTCGCCGGTGGGACGAACTAGCCAAAAATATTTAGCCAATTAGTTTCAGCCAGCTGGTGTGCGACCTGACTTTGACTTTGGATAGCGTATCTCCGGGGCTAGTTTGGGACTGTCAATAACTTACACAATGTAAATGAAACAATATTTTCATGTTCATTTTCATATTTTCATCCCACCTTCTACTTTTCTCATTAAATGCTTTCAATATTTGTATATGAATTTCTAGTTTATAGATTTGAGGTTTTGAGGCTTTTAGGTTTGAGGTTTTTAAACTACTGGAAGTTTAAAAAAAAGAATCCCACCTTTATTTAACCAGGTAAACTGGTTGAGAACAAGTTCTCATTTACAACTGCGACCTGGCCAAGATAAATTGTCTCATGTACATTGTGTAATTTACAGATTGTCCCAAACTTGCCCCATATGTATATCCAAAGTCAACCCAAATTTACCACAGGCATTACGATTGGGTTTTGTGCAGCTGCACCCCGAATTGAATACCGCCCAAATAGGTCCACAGACGATGCAATCTCAACCACACTGCACACTGCCCTAACCCATCTGGACAAGAGGAATACCTATGTGAGAATGCTGTTCATCGACTACAGCTCGGCATTCAACACCATAGTACCCTCCAAGCTCGTCATCAAGCTCGAGACCCTGGGTCTCGACCCCGCCCTGTGCAACTGGGTACTGGACTTCCTGACGGGCCGCCCCAGGTGGTGAGGGTAGGCAACAACATCACCTCCCCGCTGATTCTCAACACGGGGCCCCACAAGTGTGCGTTCTGAGCCCTCCCCTGTACTCCCTGTTCACCCACGACTGCGTGGCCACGCACGCTCCAACTCAATCATCAAGTTTGCAGACGACACAACAGTGGTAGGCTTGATTACCAACAACGACGAGACGGCCTACAGTGAGGAGGTGAGGGCCCTCGGAGTGTGGTGTCAGGAAAATAACCTCACACTCAACGTCAACAAAACTAAGGAGATGATTGTGGACTTCAGGAAACAGCAGAGGGAACACACCCCTATCCACATCGATGGAACAGTAGTGGAGAGGGTAGCAAGTTTTAAGTTCCTCGGCATACACATCACAGACAAACTGAATTGGTCCACTCACACAGACAGCGTCGTGAAGAAGGCGCAGCAGCGCCTCTTCAACCTCAGGAGGCTGAAGAAATTCGGCTTGTCACCAAAAGCACTCACCAACTTCTACAGATGCACAATCGAGAGCATCCTGGCGGGCTGTATCACCGCCTGGTACGGCAACTGCTCCGCCCTCAACCGTAAGGCTCTCCAGAGGGTAGTGAGGTCTGCACAACGCATCACCGGGGGCAAACTACATGCCCTCCAGGACACCTACACCACCCGATGTTACAGGAAGGCCATAAAGATCATCAAGGACATCAACCACCCAAGCCACTGCCTGTTCACCCCGCTATCATCCAGAAGGCGAGGTCAGTACAGGTGCATCAAAGCTGGGACCGAGAGACTGAAAAACAGCTTCTATCTCAAGGCCATCAGACTGTTAAACAGCCACCACTAACATTGAGTGGCTGCTGCCAACACACTGACTCAACTCCAGCCACTTTAATAATGGGAATTGATGGGAAATGATGTAAATATATCACTAGCCACTTTAAACAATGCTACCTTATATAATGTTACTTACCCTACATTATTCATCTCATATGCATACGTATATACTGTACTCTATATCATTGACTGCATCCTTATGTAATACATGTATCACTAGCCACTTTAACTATGCCACTTTGTTTACTTTATCTACATACTCATCTCATATGTATATACTGTACTCGATACCATCTACTGTATGCTGCCCCGTACCATCACTCATTCATATATCCTTATGTACATATTCTTTATCCCCTTACACTGTGTATAAGACAGTAGTTTTGGAATTGTTAGTTAGATTACTTGTTGGTTATTACTGCATTGTCGGAACTAGAAGCACAAGCATTTCGCTACACTCGCATTAACATCTGCTAACCATGTGTATGTGACAAATAAAATGTGATTTGATTTGATACTTGTGTGCTGCCAGCTGTGGGCAGGATTGAAACAAACCAAACCGTACATTTTGATGAAGTCACGACTATGGGATTATAATGATAAGATTTGCCAGAATAATTACTTTTCAGAATTATTACAAGTCCATTTATGACTAGGAATATTCTGTTGAATCTGTCACTGTTACCAAGAGATTCATAAGCTTGTAGAAAGTTTTGTAAGTTTGTTGAAAGAGATTTGCAAGTAAACATTTGATTTGAGCCTCTCTGGGTTCCTGAGCAAGAGAGGATGAGGTAAATAAACCAAAACAAGGTTTCTAGGTTTCTAGAAAATAAAAACATTATTTGCTAGCTATATTTCAAAGACTTGATACTGACGTTTGAACATTTTTTGTCAAACTACTTAATTCCACAAGTTACTGACTGACTAGGCTCATTGTTAATCATTTTTTTGTTATTGCATTTCAGGTGGAAAGGGAGTAAGATCACAAGAAAGCAGCCATACCACCACAGGACCCGAGAGGTATTACAGTCAATGCTAATCAACTGGTTATTGTATGTGAATTGCCCATTTATATCAATGACACTAACAAAATGGTTTGCTTGTTCAGGAACATGTGCAGTAAATGCTAACAGGGCTTTGGTGATGAAAGGTGCATCATGTATGTATTGTCATCTCCCTATCAGACCACTGCACGCTGTGACAAGGGCCTGGATTGTGACACATATCTGCTTCAAGCTGCCTGACTGAATACTGGGGCCTTCAGTGGTACCTTCCCCTTTGATCACAGCACAAGTCTCCTAATCTCTGTCTTCTAGCCATTTAAAATGTACAATATGTAACCACTCACATTCATACACTGTCACACCCTGACCTTAGTATTCTTTGTTTTCTTTGTTATTTTGGTTAGGTCAGGGTGTGACATGGGTGATGTATGTGTTTTGTCTTGTCTAGGGGTTTTGTATGTTTATGGGGCTGTTTCCTATCTAGGTGTTTTTATAAGTCTATGGTTGCCTCGATTGGTTCTCAATTAGAGGCAGCTGTCTATCGTTGTCTCTGAATGGGAACCATATTTAGGCAGCCATATTCTTTTTGTATTTGGGTACTTTGTGGGTGATTGTTCCTGTGTGCCAGTGTTTAGTGTTCACGTTACGGGACTGTATCGTCTTCGTTGATTTTTGTCGGTTTGTTGTTTTGTTTCCCATTAAATAATGGATTATATTCACGCTGCATCTTGGTCGTCCTCTCTTTCACCCGAAGACAGTCGTTACAGAATCACCCACCAACAATGGACCAAGCAGCAGGAGGAGCAGCGCAATCAGGACTATTGGACATGGGAGGAGATACTGGATGGAGGGAATATCGCCGCCCCAAGGCAGAGCTGGAGGCAGCCAAAGGGGAGAGGTGGCGGTATGAAGATATATATATAAGAGGCAGCACGGCAACACAGCTGGAAGCCCGAGAGGCAGCCCCAAAAATGTATTGGGGGAGGCACACGAGGAGTGTGGTGAAACCAGGTAGGAGATCTGCGCCAACTCCCGGTGCTTACTGTGGAGAGAGAGGGCGTTGTACTGGTCAGGCACCGTGTTATGCGGTGGAACACACGGTGTCCCCAGTACGCGTGCTTAGCCCGGTGCGCTACATCCCAGCTCCCCGCATCTGCCGGGCTAGGGTGAGGATCCAGCCAGGGCAGATGGTGCCAGCCCTGCTCTCCAGACAGCCAGTGGGTCTCCTCGGGCCATGATATCCTGCGCCGGCGTTGCGCACTGTGTCTCCTGTATGTCTGCACAGCCCAGTGTGTCCTGTGCCTGCGCCCCGCACGGGCCGAGCTAGAGTCACCATTCAGCAAGTACGGGTTGTGCAGGCCATTAGCTTGAGACCTCCAGTGCGTCTTCACGGTCCGGTCTATCCAGTACCACCAGTGCCAACACCACGCACCAGACCTCCAGTACGCCTCCACAGCCCAGTACATCCTGTTCCTCCTCCCCGCACTCGCCCTGAGGCGCGTGTCTCCAGCCCGGTACCATCAGTGTCGGCACCACGCACCAGGCCTATAGTGCGACTCGGCAGTCCAGTACGCCCTGTTCCTCCTCCCCGCACTCGCCATGAGGTGCGTGTCCTCGGCCCAGTACCATCAGTGTCGGCACCACGCACCAGGCCTATAGTGCGACTCGGCAGTCCAGTACGCCCTGTTCCTCCTCCCTGCACTCGCCATGAGGTGCGTGTCCTCGGCCCAGTACCATCAGTGTGACAGCCCTTAACCAACAATGCAGTTTTAAGAAAAAACTGCGTGCTCAGTCCTCCATTTCTTGTAGTCCACATTCATCTCCTTTGTCTTTAGCACATTAAATTAATGATCTGAGTCCATAGGATAAATAGCAATATCCAAGAACACTATAGTTGAGTTACAGTAATAGAACACTATTGTTGAGTTACAGTAATATAACACTATAGTTGAGTTACAGTAATAGAACACTATAGTTTATTTACAGTAATAGGAAATCAAGAAATGCCTAAAAACAAGTCTATTTAATTACTTTGTAAATTGAATGGATTGACATACAAGCCATGAGGCTTAACATACAAAACATTACAAAGCATACTTCTAGGCATATAGTTCCTAAGGTTAAATTAGAAGACAAAGCATGAACATGGAGATGCCTAGAAGCCTACAAAAAGGAGAATTGATCATACAACCTTCCTCCATGTACTGGACACAGGATAAGAGAGAGAAGAACGGCATTTTATTCCATTTATAATGTCTGAAGGTGTAACCTTTCAGCCCAAAACCAACCACCATTAACCAATCAAAAATGATACCAAGTTTACAGTAACCTAACGGTAACCTGAACAGTCCCAGGCCCAATCTCCACAGGCATTTAAAGGCTTGTGTGGGGGATGAGACCAATATAAATAAGACAGAATTCCCAAGACAACAAAACCCTTTGAAAATAGTAATTCAGAGTACACCCTGTACAGATACAAATAACTGCAAAGATAATACATCCATGAAGATAGCGTCAGAGTTATCCTCAGTGAACAAGTTTCAGATACAGTTGATGTCGGAAGTTTACATACACTTAGGTTGGAGTTATTAAAACTCGTTTTTCAACGATTCCACAAATTTCTTGTTAACAAACTATAGTTTTGGCAAGTCGGTTAGGACATCTACTTTGAACATGACACAAGTCACTTTTCCAACAATTGTTTACAGACAGATTATTTCACTTATAATTCACTGAATCACAATTCCAGTGGGTCAGAAGTTTACATACACTAAATTGACTGTGCCTTTAAACAGCTTGGAAAATTTCAGAGAATGTCATCATGGCTTTAGAAGCTTCTGATAGGCTAATTGACATAATTTGAGTCAATTGGAGGTATACCTGTGGATGTATTTCAAGGCCTACCTTCAAACTCCTCTTTGCTTGACATCGTGGGAAAATCCAAAGAAATCAGCGAAGACCTCAGAGAAAAAATTGTAGACCTCCACAAGTCTGGTTCATCCTTGGGAACAATTTCCAAACACCTGAAGGTACCACGTTCATCTGTACAAACAATAGTACACAAGTATAAACACCATGGGACCACGCAGCCGTCATACCGCTCAGGAAGGAGACACGTTCTGTCTCCTAGAGATGAACATACTTTGGTGCAAGAAGTGCACATCGATCCCAGAACAACAGCAAAGGACCTTGTGAAGATGCTGGAGGAAACAGGTACAAAAGTATCTATATCCACAGTAAAACGAGTCCTATGTCGACATTACCTGAAAGGCCGCTCAGCAAGGAAGAAGCCACTGCTCCAAATCCGCCATAAAAAAAGCCCGACTACGGTTTGCAGCTGCACATGGGGACAAAGATCATACTTTTTGGAGAAATGTCCTCTGGTCTGATGAAATAAAATTAGAACTGCTTGGCCATAATGACCATCATTATGTTCGGAGGGAAAAGGAGGAGGCTTGCAAGCCGAAGAATACCATCCCAACCGTGAAGCACAAGGGAGGCATTATCTTGTTGTGGGGATGCTTTGCTGCAGGAGGGACTGGTGCACTTCACAAAATAGATGGCATCATGAGGTAGGACAATTATGTGGATATATATACCTTCAGTCAGGAAGTTTAAGCTTGGTCGCAAATGGGTCACATATCATGATTCTTATGCTGAGGGACACTAGCGAGTTAGCTACCACCAACCCTTATGCTGAGGGAGACTAGCTAGTTAGCTACCACCAACCCTTATGCTGAGGGAGACTAGCTAGTTAGCTACCATCAACCCTTATGCTGAGGGATACTAGCTAGTTAGCTACCACCAACCCTTATGCTGAGGGAGACTAGCTAGTTAGCTACCACCAACCCTTATGCAGAGGGAGACAAGCTAGTTAGGTACCACCAACCCTTATGCTGAGGGAGACTAGTTTATTAGCATTAGCCAACCCTTATGCTGAGGGACACTAGCTAGTTAGCTACCATCAACCCTTATGCTGAGGGACACTAGCTAGTTAGCTACCACCAACCCTTATGCTGAGGGAGACTAGATAGTTAGCTACCACCAACCCTTATGCTGAGGGAGACTAGCTAGTTAGCTACCACCAACCATTATGCTGAGGGAGACTAGCAGGTTAGCTACCACCAACCCTTATGCTGAGGGAGACTAGCTAGTTAGCTACCACCAACCCTTATGCTGAGGGAGACTAGCTAGTTAGCTACCACCAACCCTTATGCTGAGGGAGACTAGCTAGTTAGCTACCACCAACCCTTATGCTGAGGGAGACTAGCTAGTTAGCTACCACCAACCCTTATGCTGAGGGAGACTAGCTAGTTAGCTACCACCAACCCGTATGCTGAGGGAGACTAGCTAGTTAGGTACCACCAACCCTTATGCTGAGGGAGACTAGCTAGTTAGCTACCACCAACCCTGCACAAAACCTGTGGCTAACTCTGCTGCGCTTTGACTTTCTGGCTGTTCTGCTTTTGTTGCCTCTCTTTCGGGAGAAGTTATGAATATTCATATTTGCTCTTTGCTATGCTGCAGACTGACTAAGTGACAGGTGTTTTGCTGAGAGCTGACCTTGACATCTAACTGGTTCTGTAAGGGAGGGATCAAGGGACGTGAGCGGTCCACTGCATTGTAAAATCGAGTCACTCCAGGGGCTTCTTGCAGGGTTTGTGCTCTCCGGGATCCTTTGGATGTCCCTACCCATAGACCTTTCTCTTCTTGCAGTGTGTGCTACTGCCTAGCACATATTGTGTTGTTTATTTATATTTTGGGGGACCATCAAAAAGTTCAGGGCTGGACCGAAAACATCTGGGTCTGAATGCCTAAAGCCAAGGCCTAATGATGCCACTGCATCAGACTAATCCAGATGCACACTACTCTCTGCTCCTTCCTCTCCTCCCTCTCCTCTCCTCTACCTCGGTTCTCCTCACCCTCTCCTCTCCTCCCTCTCCTCCCTCTCTTCCATCTCCTCCCTCTCCTCTTATCTCCCTTTATTCCTCTCTCCTCTCCCTCAGTTCCTCTCTCTTCTCCCTCGGTTCTCCTCACCCTCTCCTCTCCTCCTCTCCCCTTTCTTCCTCTCCCTCGGTTCCTCTCTCTTCTCCCTCGGCTCTCTTTTCCTCTCCTCTCCTCTCCTCTCTTCTCCCTCTCTTCTCCCTCGGCTCTCCTCTCCTCTCCTCTCCTCTCCTCTCCTCTCCTCTCCCCTTTCTTCCTCTCCCTCGGTATGAGCACAGTAGAGCACACAGCACACCACTATATTACACAACATAGAGCAACAAAGTGCACAACACTGGATAGCACAGGACTCAATAGAACAGCACATGATTCATAGTGCAACACATCACAGCATTCAAATCCAGTCACAAAGCTTCAACCAGACAGCAGCCATATACAGTATCATCTTAGGGTGAAGGGCTGAAAGGGTCAAAGTTATGTTTTCACATGACTCTTTTTAACAACAAAGACCCAATTAGTAGCACAGATTAGATTTTGTTGAAAGGAAAAGAGTCAAAATGTGAAATGTCTATTGTTCCACCTTCACATTGACAAAGGAGAGCAGAGACAGCTCTACAGAGCCTATAGATTCTCTCCATACTGTAGGGTAGTGAGGGGTAAGCTGAGCCATTTTTTACATTCAGCATCACTCCCTCAAGGGAAATATATGATTATTTCTTCAAAATATATCTCTATATATTTCAGGATGTTGTGTACACCCGGGAAATAATCAGAATTCATGGAAAAATTCACCATTTTGAAAACATAGTTTGTCCCATAAAAGTGGTCTTTTGGCGCAACTTACCCCAAGGCCATTGGTTCAATTTACCCCAAGGCCATTGGCTCAATTTACCCTAAGGCAAACATTTTGACTATATTAGCACCCACACAGCTTACCGTGCCTTCAGGAACTATTCATACACCTTGACCTATACAATATTTTTTGCGTTATATCTTGAATTCAAAACGGATTAAATAGATTTTTTTTCTCACCCATGAGATTCTACATCAAACAATACACTCACTGGTAGAAAATCTTGTCTGCAATATTATCACTTAAGTTAAAGGAAAACACTTGTCGGTCTCATACATTCAGTTTCTGATTCATACAGGGGACTTGTAGTGAAGATGTGAATGCAAAATACACTACACAATACCCCATAATGACAATGTGAAAACATGTTTTTTCACATTTTTGCACATTTATTGAAAATGAAATACAGAAATATCTAATTTACATAAGTATTCACACCCCTGAGTCAATACATTTTAGAATCACCTTTGGCAGTGATTACAACTGTGTGTTTCTGGGTAAGTCTCTATGGGCCTGATTCCGACCCGAGTTAAGCGCGTGTAAATGGAGCATAATTCCCTTTTTATGCACTTTTCTCTCTATGCATATTCTGACCTTGAACTTAAGCATAAGAATAGCACAGGACTCAATGTTCACATTTGGGGCGGCAGGGTAGCCTAGTGGTTAGAGTGTTGGACTAGTAACCGGAAGGTTGCAAGTTCAAAACCCTGAGCTGACAAGGTACAAATCTGTTGTTCTGCCCCTGAACAGGCAGTTAACCCACTGTTCCTAGGCTGTCATTTAAAATAAGAATTTGTTCTTAACTGACTTGCCTAGTTAAATAAAGGTAAAAAATAAATTCAATTCTTTGGGGGTGGAGAATGAATAAATGAAGGTGTGGCAGAGGTGTGTCTATCGATACGTTGTATTCTGACGTGACTTAATTCCCTAATGATTTCACCCCCTTTACGCACTAGGAATCCATTAATAAAGTTGAGTGAACCTATCGGGTTCCAAGTGGGAAAAGCATGTACTTCATTTTATACAGATAGAAATAACACCATTCTCCATGCATTCACAACTTGACAAGAGCTATTGATAAGAAATAGATGAATGAGTAATCTGTTTGGATAAGGGCATTGTAAATATAAATTACACTTGTTTTACATATATTTTACCTTATAATCACTGAAGACAAATGTGAAACCAGTTAAAATGGCGGAAAACTGAAGCATATCAACTTTCCCACAGTAAAGTTTATGAAATGCTGTCCCACTGTCCGTATCTACAGTCTAATACCAACGCATAGCCAATTTACTATTAGTTCCCTTCAGTCGGTTTACCTACATTATAATTCCATTTAATTGCATTGTTTCCTTTAACTTCATTTGCTTTCTCTGTAAACGCCGTCACGGCCATGTGGTTTTTGCAGAAAATCATTAGTAACAGTTGATCATTTGAAACAAAAAGAAGACATAAGCAAATGAAATGGTTACGGGGCGGAGCGCAGACTAAGCCATAACGGTTTGAACCGAACTCATGGCACAGCACTTGGCTGTCATCACACAGTTCAATGGTTAGTGCAGGCAATAGAAGAGAGCCTACTATTGTATTATCCCTATTATAATGCAATGTACACTAATCTTCTTACATTCCCATGGGTTTTAGAACTGAATATGGTAATTTTCTAAATTAATACCACTGTTTTCTTTCTTTCGTACGTAAATGCGCTCCAAACCTGTTTTTATGAGTCATAAATACTTTCCTAACCCTAAATAATATACAAATTGGTGCTGAAACTGAGATGAATACGTAACAGCCGTTGGTGGAAGACGGCGAGGACCAAGGTGCAGCGTGGTACGTGTTCGACATTTTATTAAATATAACTGAACACAAAGTTACAAAAGGCACAACCGAAAAAACTCCATCAGGTGCAACACACACTATACAGAAAATAACTACCCACCACTCAAGGGCGAAACCAGGCTGCCTAAGTATGGTTCTCAATCAGAGACAACGATTGACAGCTGCCTCTGATTGGGAACCATACCAGGCCAAACACATAGAAATACAAACATAGAACAAAACATAGAATAACCACCCACATCACACCCTGACCAAACTAAAACTAGAAACATACAAAGCAATCTACGGTCAGGGCGTGACAGAATATGTATATATTTAGATGGCTCTCTTTCACTGATCCCTAATATTCTGAACCTGTAGAGGGAGGTTCTGTAGACATGATCCTAACTTAAAAGGTACACCGTATTTAAAGGGATGGCTTAAGATAAATGTACTGAAAACCCCACAATACAATCTGTTTGCCTGGAAGTGGAAGGGTTCTCAGCTGTTGAATGACATTTATTCAGCACGCGCAAGGGGCACACGCATGCAAAGCCCATTATGCACCTTAATGAGGTAAGTCTGAATACCAGCTACTGAGAAGTGCGAAGGAAAGGTGTGTGTAAGAAAGGCGTAATTTCCTAAATTGGAATCAGCCCTAAGAGCTTTGCACACCTGGATTTTACAATATTTGCACATTATTATTTTTACAATTCTTCAAACTCTGTCAAGTTGGTTGTTGATCATTGCTTGACAGCCATTTTCTAGTCTTGCTATAGACTTTCAAGATGATTTAAATCAAAACTGTAACAAGGCCAATTACGAACACTCAATGTCTTCTTGGTAAGCAACTCCAGTGTACACTGAGCGTACAATTCATTAAGAACACCTGTTCTTTGCATGACGTAGACGGACCAGGTGAATCCAGGTGAAAGCTATGATCAATTATTGATGTCACCTGTATAATCCGCTTGAATCAGCATAAATGAAGGGTTTAGTAGTAGGTGTCAAGCGCACCAGTTTGAGTGTGTTAAGAACTGCAACGCTGATGGGTTTTTCACACTCAACAGTTTTCCTTGTGTATCAAGAATGGTTCACCACCAAAAGAACATCCAGCCAACAGTAGGCCAGTGGTCGAAAATGGGTTATTGTCCTGCTGAAAGTTGAATTTGTCTCCCACTGTCTGTTGGAAAGGAGACTGAACCAGGTTTTCCTCTAGGATTTTGCCTGTGCTTAACTCTATTCCGTATCTTTTTAGACCAAAAAAACTCTCTAGTCCTTGCTGATGACAAGCATACCCATAACATGATGCAGTCACCACCATGCTTGAAAATATGAATTTAAAAAATGTGTCACATTTTTTGCAGTTTTACTTTAGTGCCTTACTGTAAACAGGATGCGTGTTTTGGAATATTTGTATTTAACTCTGTCATTTAGGTTAGTATTGTGGAGTAACTACAATGTTGCTGATCCATCTTCAGTTTACTCCTATCACAGCCATTAAACTCTAACTTTTTTAAAGTCACCATTGGCCTCATGGTGAAATCCCTAAGCAGTTTTCTTCCTCTCCGGCAACTGAGTTAGGAAGGACGCCTGTGTCTTTGTAGTGACTGGGTTTATTGATACCCCCTCCAAAGTGTAATTAATAACTTAACAATTAAAATGTATATTTAGTGCAGTGACGTGTGTTCATGGATGCCAAGGAAAGCCAAATATTGCCAAATATTTCACCAATAAAAAAAATTATAAGACGGTATATTTTGTCTTTCTCCGTGTTTTCAGAATTTTCCCTCAATTTGCAAGTGGCTGAATCTTACTGGAGAAGTCATTCGAGCACTGTCTCAGTATCTGTAGCCCGTGTATCTGATGATGTCTTGAAAAAGTGTATGACATGTTGCTGCCGTAGCATTTGATTGATTGATGCCATCAAGCATTTGGCCTCCCTTTATAAAAATATATTAAATAATCAGCCTTTATCTGAGCTCAACTGTGGCTTGTCCTTGTGCAGCAAAACGTACTCCAAGGGAGGCCAGTTCGGATTTGGCTTCACACCAATCAAATCACATCCTACGCAAAATGTAATTTTCTTTTCTGGTCTGCTTGTGTTGATGTCCTGAAGTAGCTAGCTTGCTAAATAGGCCCTAAGCCATGGGTGGAGATGAGGATTTGGACTTGTGGTTTTGGCTTAATTATCTGTAAAGGCCAATGATTAACCTGCCTAAATGACTACAACAGATGACACAATCTCTATTGCACTCCACACTGCCCTTTCCCAAACCTACGTGATAATGTTGACTACAACTCAGCGTTTAACACCATAGTGCCCTCAAATCTCATCACTAAGCTCAGGACCATGGGACTAAATACCTCCATCTGCAACTGGACAAACAGACATCCATTCCCAGGAGGTAAGAGTAGGCAACAACACATCTGCCTTGCTGATCCTCAACATGGGGGACCCTCAAGGGTGCATGCTTAGTGCAAGACAATGGAGCTGTGGACAACAGGAAAAGGAGAGCCAAGCACGCCCCCATTCACATTGACAGAGCTGTAGTGGAACGGGTCGAGAGGTTCAAGTTCCTTGGTGTTCACATCAGTAACAAACTATCATGGTACTAACACACAAAGACAGTCGTGAAGAGGGCACAACAACGCCTATTCCCCCTCAGCAGACTGAAAAGTATTGGGATGGGTCCTCAGATTCTCAAAACGCTCTACAGCTGCACCATCAAGAGCATCCTGGTTGCATCACCGCTTGGTATGGCAACTACTTGGCAATGGTCAAAGACTCCAACCACCCAAGTCATAGCAAGTCTAACGCTTTAACTTTAAACATCAGCTATCTGAGCAGCTAACCGATCGCTGCAGCTGTAAATAGTCCATCTGTAAATAGCCCACCCAATATACCTACATCATCCCCATATTGTTTTTATTTACACCCCAGTATCACTACTTACACACCATCATCTGCTCATCATCATCTGCTCATCATCATCTGCTCATCTTTCACTCCAGTGTTAATCTGCTAAATTATAATTACTTTGCTACTATGGCCTATTTATTGCCTTACCTCCTCATGCAATTTGCACACACTGTATATAGACTTTATTTTTTTCGATTGTGTTATTGACTGTACGCTTGTTTATTCCATGTGTAACTCTGTTGTTTCCGTCGCACTGCTTTGCTTTATCTTGTCCAGGACACAGGTAAGTCTGGGTCTTAAATTCCTGTGGCAGATACTTGTGTGGGGTACAGAGATGAGGTATTCATAAAAAAATTATGTTAAACACTATTATTGCTCATAGAGTGAGTCCATAGAACTTATTATGTGACTTGTTAAGCACAGTTTTACTCCTGAACTTATTTAGGCTAGTGATAACAAAGGGGTTGAATACTCAAAACATTTAACATTTTCATTTTTAATTAGTAAAAATGTCTAAAAACATAATTCCACTTTGACATTATGGCGATTTGGGCGTAGGCCAGTGACACAAAATCTCAATTAAATCAATCTTAAATTCAGGCTGTAATACAACACAATGGGGTGTGGATAGTTTTTGTAGGCATTGTACAAGGATGCACTGTAATGCTAGGTTTAGGACCTCATATTGAAGTTTACAGAGACCCCAACTGATATATAGAACAATCTTAAAATTAACTACTTTGGTTCAGATACAACCATCATGAAACCTATAACCCAATTAACGAATTTGACTTTTTTGAATCGAGCTTGCTTACCACTATTTCCATGTGGTTTCTTCCTTCACAGACTCCATGAAATGAAGACCTCTTCCTAAATATTTGGTCAAATAATGCATTTTGTGTATGGTTTCCTTGAAACAAGGGTGGCTCAGCGTACCACTCTCTCCCTTACTGTACTGTATCTTACATAAAAGGTCAAGCAAAATTCCTTTGTGCTCCACTGAAGAATGTCAAACAGTGACCCCAAGTGGCCATAATAGGACATACAGATGTTATATATTATCCCACTGACATCATCAATAATGTGTCAAGAGTCAGTTTCTTTGTTCCAGTAATTAGTCATTAATTCCCTAGACAAATCAAACCAGACTACAAACAACTAATTTAACTCGCACACACACATCCCATAATTTTTTAAAAATGTGCTTGCAATTTTACGGTCCGTTCACATGCAAATAACCGCTGTGGTACTGTGATGGGGCAGAGGGAACCAGGGGCCAACCATCCAGAACAAGCTCTCACAGTCTCTGGTCAGAAGTAGGCATTCATCTATGTTTCTCAAATGTCACATTTCTAAGTTGTTCCAAATGCCAAATTTCTAAGTATTTAAGGTTGAGTTTAGGCATGAACTCAGAATTCTTAAAGGTTAGGCATTAACTCAGAATGGTTAAGGTAAGGGTTATGGTTTGGGATAGGCTTAAAACAAAAATATCAAAAACAACTTTCTATCTCTGGATTC
The DNA here is from genome assembly GCF_023373465.1 of Oncorhynchus keta. NCBI lineage: Eukaryota > Metazoa > Chordata > Actinopteri > Salmoniformes > Salmonidae > Oncorhynchus > Oncorhynchus keta. Next base: position 85,364,199 of record NC_068421.1, on the reverse strand, counting down.
AAACCTACAACAACCTTTAGAAGCAGATGCAGATGCTCACGCCCATCTGTCATCCCGTCCACAATGTCCTAGCAAAACCCAAACCTTGTTGAAGATAGAAGCACTCAGTTGCCCTTAGTTGCCGGTTTCCACGTCCTCTCCCAACGTCCTCAGACATGGATGGATGTCTAATAGTGACTTGTATCATGGGTGACCTGCCTGCCAGAACCGACCCCACTCCACCCCCACCTCCACCTCCAACCCCCCCTCCGGGACACCAGAATACCTACCGAACATAATCACACAAGATTGGAGGGACAAACAATATCCCCAGGTTAATGAGGGTTTGCCTCACCAAACAATGAAGTGGATACATGAAGACGAGAGAAGAAGAGATGATAGGGGAGGGAGGAGGACAGGGGTGTTGGAAGAGTGTTTAGTCCCATTCAGGGGGAGGATAGACCAACACAGAGAAGGAAGAAGGCAGGCACTACTGTGTAAGGTAATGGGGGGTCTCTGGGCCCTATACTGGTGGCCCCTGCAATCCCCTGAGAGGTTCCTTCATTGGATCAAACACCATCTAAAAAGACCATCCATTCCTACAGAGACTACAACACAACCTACAGGACCAACATGAAGTCTGTCTCTAAAGAGAGAGAAAACACCATCTAAAAAGACCATCCATTCCTACAGAGACTACAACACAACCTACAGGACCAACATGAAGTCTGTCTCTAAAGAGAGAGAAAACACCATCTAAAAAGACCATCCATTCCTACAGAGACTACAACACAACCTACAGGACCAACATGAAGTCTGTCTCTAAAGAGAGAGAAAACACCATCTAAAAAGACCATCCATTCCTACAGAGACTACAACACAACCTACAGGACCAACATGAAGTCTGTCTCTAAAGAGAGAGAAAACACCATTGACAGCATACAAGGACCCTCTCAGTAGGGAATACAGACAAGCAGGCCATACTACAGAGGGCTGACCAAAACTAACAAGGATAGCTCTGTGTGTCAATAGAGAGACAGATAGAGATAGGGATAGAGGGAAAGAGAGAGAGGGAGAAAAAGAGAACAAATTAGAGAAAGGGAAAAAGCACAGGCAGGGGGGTATTCCTGCGCTGGTTTTCATTAACCACAGGACCTCATGACAATGGAGGGAATGTTGGAACTCTCCGTCAGGATTCCAAGATTCCACACAGCTGCCGGAACAGAGTCAACATCCCTCTGATGGGCAGATGCACTGAGAGTGGCAGGGTCAAACAAAGGTTAAATGGGACTCAAATATTACACAGTCTTACACCATGTTAGTGTAAAAGATGTGATCTTACTTCCTAACTGTCTTACATTGTGTTTTTAAAGAAAGGAATGCCCAGCCAGCAGCCCCAGATGATTGGTGTTTATTCTGTTGATTGACACAAGGATGTACTTTAGATGTGCAGGACAGCAGTATGTTGATGGCTGTAGATTTGTGATTCGTTTTTTAGCTTGGGAGCTAATGTGACCATTACAATTGGAGGATGCTAACTAACTCACTCTCACAGCAAAAACATACAAAAGTGCATCTGAGGAAGCCCCCAAAACCTAACAGGAACTGTACACACACATGTACACACATATATACAGTATACTGTATATACAGTACATTCAGAAAGAATTCAGACCGTTTGACCTTTTCCACATTTTGTTACTTTACAGCCTTATTCTAAAATGGATTCAATTATTTTTTCTACTCATCAATCTACACACAATACCCAATATTGATGAAGCGAGAACAGGTTTTAGACATTTTTGCAAATGTACAAAAAAAAATACATAATATCTCATTTACATAAGTATTCAGACCACTTGCTGTAAGACTCAAAAATTAGCTCAGGTGCATCCTGCTTCCATTGATCATCCTTGAGATGTTTCTACAACTTGATTGGAGTCCACCTGTGGTAAATTCAATTGCTTGTACATTATTTGGAACCTGTGGAATGCTTTTGACACCTTGTAGAATCCATGCCCCAGTTGTGGTCCCCTCAGTTGACAGTGCATGTCAGAGCAAAAACCAAGCCATGAGGTCGAAGGAATTGTGAAACCAAGATTGAACTCTTTTGCCTGAATGCCAAGCGTCACATCTGGAAGAAACCTGGCACCATCCCTACGGTGAAACATGGTGGTGGCAGCCTCATGCTGTGGGATGTTTTTCAGCTGCAGGGACTGGGAGACTAGTTGGTATCGAGGCAAAGATGAATGGATCAAGGTACTGAAAGATCCTTGATGAAAACCTGCTCCAGAATGCTCAGGACCTCAGAATGAGCCGAAGGTTCACCTTCCAACAGGACAACGACCCTAAGCACACATCCAAGACAACACTAGGCTGAAGAATTTACAAACGCTCAACACCTGTTGGATATGGCCGGTGTCAGTAAACGTCAGCAAAATGAAGCATAATTAAATTGTTTCCAGGAGCACAGTAACAGTCACCAATGCTCTGGATAACATGAAAACAGCTCTGATAGGGTGAATAAAATGGCCAGTGAGGTGTTCTCTCATTTGTGTCTGGAAGTAGCTAGCCAACGTTAGCTTGGGTGCTTGACTATCGTTGAATGCTCGGATCAACCCTACTCCTCGGCCAGAGCGTCCAGTGTGCTAATTTACAAACAGACAATCTGACAACGATCTGGATTTACGTATGCCAAGAGCGCACCCTGGCATTCCAGATTGAATTTATGAACTCACCCAAAATAAACTGTTTATCTAGTCATTTGTTATGCTAACAAGCTAGCAAGAGGTTGCATAGCAACAGCATCAACTTCTGGTAGACAGGCGAAGCTCTAGTACGCTCAACTGAAACGATACCATTCGTTTACAGTATACTAAAATGAACTAATAGTATATAGTATACTCATAGTATACTCATTAAGTATGTAGTGTATACTAATATGTATGTTAATATGGGTATTCGAACACAGCTCTGCTGCAATTGTGCACCACCCTATTGTAACGGAATTCCTCCTCTTCGTCTGAGGAGGAGTAAGGATCGGACCAAAGCGCAGCGTGGTAAGTGTTCATGATTATTTTAATTAAAGAAAGCACTGAACACTGAATCAAAACAATAACGTGAATTTACAAAACCGAAACAGTACCGTGTGGCCCAAACACAGACATGGAAACAAACACCCACAAACCAAAAGTGAAACCCAGGCTACCTAAGTATGATTCTCAATCAGAGACAACTAAAGTGGTAAAGTGGTGATCCTAACTGACCTAAAACAGGGAATATTTACTGGGATTAAATGTCAGAAATTGTGAAAAACTGAGTTTAAATGTATTTGGCTAAGGTGTATGTAAACTTCTGACTTCAATGCATAATTAAATGTACTTAGAAAATACTTTTGTGATCTATCCTTATCTGCAAGCATGACCAATGGCAGCCACATACACCTTATTGATATGTAAATTAAACCAACCAATAGGAATACATAAACATCAAATCCATATTTCTGCAGTGGCAAGTGGAAACATAAACAACCCTGTAACATTAGCATACATTAGTGTACAGTGTAACCCATGTCGGAGGAAGAAATGCCAAGTAGCGTTTACAATTCACTGTGTATGATTTCTGAGAGTCTTCATGGTCCTTCCTCCTTACACTGTTCTAATGGGATGTGATGTGACCTATATTAGGTGTGAAAAGATCACTGCTCCCCTCCTGTGTACGAGACTCCTGTTCTGTCACTGTGTGATAGTATATGTATAATCCTTTCCACCGCGGTGACAAAGATGGCAGAGAGGTCCAGGAGTCACTTACAGAGAACCACTTAAAACTCACCTCACGTAAGAGCAACAAGCTTGAAGAGCAACGGGCATGAATAATCACCACGCTGCTGATGGTGGTGAATCATTGGAAAAGACACACACAAAGCAAATGTGAATATGAATTGGATGCACACACACATATGCACATATGCACACACACGTACACACACACACACACACACACAAACCACACACACACAAACCACGCACACACAAATCCCGTAAAGATCCACCACTACATTCTAAAAGAAAAACCCCTGCCACCTTCATTCCATTTTCCATTGTGTAATAAAAAAAATCATGGCTGACCTCTGCCGGCCCTGTCTTAATGGTTATCGCCACTCCTCTCTGTGCAGGTGCACGGGGACCAGTGATGATATTTACACAAAGGAAGCTGCTCTCTGGTTTCCTCTCTCCGCTTTCCTCTCCTAGCTATGCAGCCAGTCAGCCAGCCATGCAGGCAGGCAACCAGCCAACCAGCCAGCCATGCAGCCAGCCAGCCAGCCAGCCAGTCAGCCAGCTAGTCAGCCAGCCAACCCAGCCAGTCAGCCAGCTAGTCAGCCAGCCAGCCATCCAGTCAGTCAGTCAGTCAGCCATGCAGCCAGTCAGCCAGCCAGCCAGCCAGCCAGTAAGCCAGCCAGTCAGCCAACCAGCCAGCCAGTCAGCCAGTCAGTCAGTCAGTCAGTCAGCCAGCCAGTCAGCCAGTCAACCAGCCAGCCAGTCAGCCAGTCAGCCAGCTAGCCAGCCAGTCAGTCAGTCAGTCAGTCAGCCATGCAGCCAGTCAGCCAGCCAGCCAGCCAGCCAGCCAGTAAGCCAGCCAGTCAGCCAACCAGCCAGCCAGCCAGCCAGTCAGCCAGTCAGCCAGTCAGTCAGTCAGTCAGTCAGTCAGTCAGTCAGCCAGCCAGTCAGCCAGTCAACCAGCCAGCCAGTCAGCCAGTCAGCCAGTCAGTTAGCCAGCCAGCCAGCCTGTCAGCCAGTCAGACAGCCAGCCAGTCAGCCAGTCAGCCAGTCAGACAGCCAGCCAGCCAGTCAGTCAGCCAGCCATGCAGCCAGTCAGTTAGCCAGCCAGCCAGCCTGTCAGCCAGTCAGACAGCCAGTCAGCCAGTCAGCCAGTCAGACAGCCAGCCAGCCAGTCAGTCAGCCAGCCATGCAGCCAGTCAGCCAGTTAGACAGCCAGCCAGCCAGTCAGCCAGTCAGTCAGTCAGCGGGAGACCTCAGAGATACAGGCTCTCCATAAAACACCTTGTCCCAGGGTACCGATGGGAATGGAACTTAGGCTTACAAGTGTTTTAACGATGCATCTTTCATACAACGGACATGTAACATGTGTTTCTCAAAACACCACGCAGAGAGAACGTTCACTAAGTGAGTTTTTGAGGCGGGTGTCGACACTGATAGGATGGATAGAAAGGCAGCGCTGCTCTCAGATCAGCTTTCTCCTGTCAAATCTTACCCTAACATTATAATTATTAAACAATACTGATGACTGATCAGCTCCTAGAAATATATTATCACCTAATAGCCAAGAATATTGAGGCAGCTTATTGTAATGCTTACCCTATAGTAATGCACTCAATCCCAGATTCATTTGGCACATCATTGTGCACATGCTGTTTGTTACATGTCAAGAAGTATATTGAGGCAAAAATGACAAACAGTGTAGCCTACAAATAGAACTGAAATGACTGAACATTACATTTATTTCAATATGATTTAAATATATAGGCCTATGTAGACTTTAGAATTACTGTGTTTATGTTTTAATCTCGCTTTTCATTTTAAGCATTTTTTTAACCATCACTTTTTCATTTGGAAAGGCATTGGCAGACGGATTGTCACGATCGTCATAATGAGCGGACCAAGGCGCAGTGAGATTGAAGTTCCACATCTTCATTACGGTGAAACTTTAAACAAAAAACAATAAACCAATAACGAAACATTAAAGTAGTGGTGCACATGCACAAACATCAAACA
>NC_068421.1:85315928-85350928 GCF_023373465.1 Oncorhynchus keta | reverse complement strand
CTGTTGACCCGGATTACTGGTTGCTGCGGAAAAGGAGGAAGGTCAAAAGGGGGTGAGTGTAACGGATGTGAAACGGCTAGCTTAGTTAGCGGTGTGCGCTAAATAGCGTTTCAATCGGTTACGTCACTTGCTCTGAGACCTTGAAGTAGTAGTTCCCCTTGCTCTGCAAGGGCCGCGGCTTTTGTGGAGCGATGGGTAACGATGCTTCGAGGGTGACTGTTGTTGATGTGTGCAGAGGGTTCCTGGTTCGCGCCCGGGTATGGGCGAGGGGACGGACGTAAAGTTGTTCTGTTACACTCTACTGTGCTCGGTGGTCATCTGCTATGCTCTACTGTGCTCTACTGTGCTCGGTGGTCATCTGCTATGCTCTACTGTGCTCTGCTGTGCTCGGTGGTCATCTGCTATGCTCTACTGTGCTCTGCTGTGCTCGGTGGTCATCTGCTATGCTCTACTGTGCTCGGTGGTCATCTGCTATGCTCTACTGTGCTCGGTGGTCATCTGCTATGCTCTACTGTGCTCGGTGGTCATCTGCTATGCTCTACTGTGCTCGGTGGTCATCTGCTATGCTCTACTGTGCTCGGTGGTCATCTGCTATGCTCTGCTGTGCTCGGTGGTCATCTGCTATGCTCTACTGTGCTCGGTGGTCATCTGCTATGCTCTACTGTGCTCGGTGGTCATCTGCTATGCTCTGCTGTGCTCGGTGGTCATCTGCTATGCTCTGCTGTGCTCGGTGGTCATCTGCTATGCTCTACTGTGCTCGGTGGTCATCTGCTATGCTCTACTGTGCTCGGTGGTCATCTGCTATGCTCTACTGTGCTCGGTGGTCATCTGCTATGCTCTACTGTGCTCGGTGGTCATCTGCTATGCTCTGCTGTGCTCGGTGGTCATCTGCTATGCTCTACTGTGCTCGGTGGTGCTCTGCTGTGCTCTGCTGTGCTCGGTGGTCATCTGCTATGCTCTACTGTGCTCGGTGGTGCTCTGCTGTGCTCTACTGTGCTCGGTGGTGCTCTACTGTGCTCTGCTGTGCTCGGTGGTGCTCTGATGTGTTCTGATGTGCTCTGCAGTGCTCTGCTGGGCTCTGCTGTGCTCGGTGGTGCGGTGCACTATAGGTAATTACTCTCTGGGGTCTCCTGCCTCCCTCCCTGGTCTCTGTAACTCCACTCAGACAACAGTCCACTATTTTTGACCAGATCTCCCTCTGTACTATATAGGGAATAGGGTGCTGTTAGTGACTCCCAGGTGATAGCTACCCCTACAGAGCCACCAATCAAAAGCCATTATCCAAACTGTTTCACGAATGCAGGTTTTAAACATAGTATGCTGTTCAGTATTTTAAAGAGGACAAGACAGATACAGAAAAACAGCACTAAAACCCCTACTATAACAATGTTCAAAGCTGTTCTGAGGGGTCATTATCTGATACAAGGTGACATGAGGGTCTCTTTTGCGTTACCATGCTTAACAATAACCAGGTGTGAGTGAGAGACGGTGCCTTTGAACTGTAAAGTGAAGTAATGTTGCTCCATATGGATGGGTAGATGCATAGTAAATCGTGCTCCGGGATATGGGAGGAGGCAGGCCAGTTCCCAGAAAGCACTTCTAGATGCCACGTGGATGAGATTAGCCCCTTCACCTCTGAACCCATGGTTAAAAGACAGGCAGGGAGAGAAGGATAAGTGGCGAAAGAGTGAAAGCGGGAGAGAGAGGGAGAGACAGACAATGACTAAGGGGGCAGGAAGAAAGAGATAGAAAGGGGGAATGAAAGAGAGGAAGATTAGAATGATAGAGGGGGGTAGAGAAAGGTGGAGGGAGGAGAAGGGGTGGGAGGCAATGAGCCAGAAATCCACAGCTTCAAAGCTGATCAAATTTTACAGTTGAGTTATCCCTTTCTCAGTGCCTTGATATAGCCAAACAATTTTACAATCATCCAACACATTAACCTTTCGCAAGTCAGAGTGAGTCACTGTCCATAATGGTACGATGGGGCGCTTTGCCTGATCAGATGAAGGAAGATAATTGCTCTTTCAGGGGGCGAGACAAAAAAAGGAAAGAGGAAGAGAGGGAGAGAAGGAGGGAGGCAGGAAAGGAAGGAAGGAGAGGAGGGATGTGGTTGCCCATTGTACTCCTCCCTGGTCTCTGACCATCACTGTGAGGTATGATAGAGTTAGTGGGTCCTGGGCCCATACTTAACATTTCCTCAGGTGAGAAGTGAGCGGGGGAGCATGTTAGACGGATGTGGAGGAGCAGAGAGAGAGACAGAGAGAGAGACAGAGAGAGTGCTAGAGAGTGAGTCTGACAGACAAACCAACCTGCACATGTCCTCTATGCCATTGTTGTTGTTATTGCCTATTGTATGGTTACGTCATGCCAATAAAGCAATTTGAATTGAATTGCGAGAGAGAGAGAGAGAGAGAGAGAGAGAGAGAGAGAGAGAGAGAGAGAGAGAGAGAGAGAGAGAGAGAGAGAGAGAGAGAGAGAGAGAGAGAGAGAGAGACAGAGACAGAGACAGAGACAGAGAGAGACCATTGTAAATACAACCCATATTTATGCTTATTTATTTTATCTTGTGTCCTTTAACTATTTGTACATTGTGTATATATATATATATATATTGTATAAACTGTTGTATGTGTAATGTTTACTGTTCATTTTTGTTGTTTTTCACTTTATATATTCACTTTGTATGTTGTCTACCTCACTTAATATTACTTGCTTTGGCAATGTTAACACATGTTTCCCATGCCAATAAAGCCCTTGAATTGAATTGAATTGAATTGAGAGAGAGAGAGACAGAGACAGAGAGAGAGAGAGACAGACAAAGACAGAGACAGAGAGAGAGAGAGAGAGAGAGAGAGAGAGAGAGAGAGAGAGAGAGAGAGAGAGAGAGAGAGAGAGAGAGTAAACACGTTTTTAACAGATGATGTGACTTAAATGAAAGCTTTTAACCACATGGGGAATTGGTGTGTCTGTGTTCACAGCATTAGTGAACTGTAATCTGTTAAGGTTAACAGGCATTTGTAGCAATCATATTAGGTTTGAGTTACTCTAATTATTAGAAAAGGAAATGCAATTACTGCCACATAGATAGATTGAGAGAGGGATGTCAGGACAGGGAGGGCTGTAGAGAGAGAGAGATTAACAGGGGGATGGAGAATGAAGAATATAGAGAGGGATGACAGGACAGGGAGGGCTGTAGAGAGAGAGAGAGATTAACAGGGGGATGGAGAATGAGAAAAACAGAGAGGGATGACAGGACAGGGAGGGCTATAGAGAGAGAGAGATTAACAGGGGGATGGAGAATGAGAAAAACAGAGAGGGATGACAGGACAGGGAGGGCTGTAGAGAGAGAGATTAACAGGGGGATGGAGAATGAGAAAAACAGAGAGGGATGACAGGACAGGGAGGGCTGTAGAGAGAGAGAGATTAACAGGGGGATGGAGAATGAGAAAAACAGAGAGGGATGACAGGACAGGGAGGGCTGTAGAGAGAGAGAGATTAACAGGGGGATGGAGAATGAGAAAAACAGAGAGGGATGACAGGACAGGGAGGGCTGATAGAGAGAGAGAGATTAACAGGGGGATGGAGAATGAGCATGAGAAACATAGAGGGATGACAGGACAGGGAGGGCTGTAGAGAGAGAGAGATTAACAGGGGGATGGAGAATGAGAAAAACAGAGAGGGATGACAGGACAGGGAGGGCTGTAGAGAGAGAGAGATTAACAGGGGGATGGAGAATGAGCATGAGAAACATAGAGGAAACATAGAGAGGGATGACAGGACAGGGAGGGCTGTAGAGAGAGAGAGATTAACAGGGGGATGGAGAATGAGAAAAACAGAGAGGGATGACAGGACAGGGAGGGCTATAGAGAGAGAGAGATTAACAGGGGGATGGAGAATGAGCATGAGAAACATAGAGGGATGACAGGACAGGGAGGGCTGTAGAGAGAGAGAGATTAACAGGGGGATGGAGAATGAGCATGAGAAACATAGAGGGATGACAGGACAGGGAGGGCTGTAGAGAGAGAGAGATTAACAGGGGGATGGAGAATGAGCATGAGAAACAGAGAGGGATGACAGGACAGGGAGGGCTGTAAAGAGAGAGAGAGATTAACAGGGGGATGGAGAATGAGAAAAACAGAGAGGGATGACAGGACAGGGAGGGCTGTAGAGAGAGAGAGATTAACAGGGGGATGGAGAATGAAGAATATAGAGAGGGATGACAGGACAGGGAGGGCTATAGAGAGAGAGAGATTAACAGGGGGATGGAGAATGAAGAATATAGAGAGGGATGACAGGACAGGGAGGGCTATAGAGAGAGAGAGATTAACAGGGGGATGGAGAATGAGAAAAACAGAGAGGGATGACAGGACAGGGAGGGCTGTAGAGAGAGAGAGATTAACAGGGGGATGGAGAATGAGAAAAACAGAGAGGGATGACAGGACAGGGAGGGCTGTAGAGAGAGAGAGATTAACAGGGGGATGGAGAATGAGAGAAACAGAGCAAGATAAAGGAGAGAAAGGAAGCATAGAAAGAGGCCTCTTTTAGCTAATTAGCCAGCCCGCTAAGGGTCCTAACAGGGGGGAGAATTCCCAGAGAGGATGACAGGACCTTCTGCTACAGGGGGACCAGAGAGGGATGACAGGACAGGGAGGGCTGTAGGAGAAGATTAACAGGGGATGGAGAATGAAAATAACTAAGGCATGACAGGACACACCATGTCATCAGTCACAAAACAAAGGATTAACAGGTCAGAGGCTGAGCTGTAAAGAGAGAGAGAGATTTTCTCGCTCTCCACTGAGGGATCTGCTTTCTCTACTCACTCTCTGCTCTGCTTTCTCCGCTCTCTGAGAAAAACTCTGATCTGCTTTCTCCATTAACACTCTCTGCTCTGCTCTCTGCTCTGAGATTAACAGGGGATTAACTCCGGGATGACCCTCTGCTCTGAGAATGAGAGAAAAACAGAGGGATCTGGACTCTGCTCTGCTTTCTCCGCTCAGGGATTAACTGATTAACAGGGGATGGAGAATGAGAAAAACAGAGAGGGATGACAGGACACTCACTGAGAAAAACTCTGCTCTCTGCTCTGATTAGGACAGGGAGGGCTGGAGAATGATTAACAGGGGGATGGAGAATCTGCTCTGGATGACAGGACTCTCTGGGCTTTCTCCACTCACTCTCTGAGAATCAGAGAGGGATGACAGGACTGCTCTGCTTTCTCCGAAAGAGAGATTAACAGGGGATGGAAATGAGAGAAAAACAGAGAGGGATGACAGGACACTCAGGGCTCTGCTCTGCTCTCTAACAGGGGGATGGAGAATCTCCGCTCAAGGGATCTGCTCTGCTTTCTCTGCTCACTCTGCTCTCTGCTCTGCTTTCTCCGCTGACAGGACTCTGCTCTGAGAGAGAGATTAACAGGGGATCTGCAGAGAGAGATTAACAGGGGGATCACTCAGTGCTCTCTGCTCTGAGATTAACAGGGGATGGAGAATCTGCTCACTCTCTGCTCAGGGGATGGAGAATGAAGAATATAGAGGGATGACAGGACAGAGGGATGTAACAGGGACTTTCTCTGCTCACTCTCTGCTCTGCTTTCTCCGCTCTCTCTCTCTGCTCTCTGCTCTGCTTTCTCCGTTCGCTCTCTGCTCTCTGCTCTGGGATCTCCACTCACTCTCTGCTCTCTGCTCTGCTTTCTCCGAATACAGAGAGGGATCTGCTCTGCTGAGAAAAACAGTTCTCCGCTCACTCTCTGCTCTGCTTTCTCCGCTCGCTCTCTGCTCTCTGCTCTGCTCTGCTCGTTCTCCGCTCGCTCTCTGCTCTGCTTTCTCCGCTCACCCTCTGCTCTGCTTTCTCCACTCGCTCTCTGCTCTCTGCTCTGCTTTCTCCGCTCACTCTCTGCTCTGCTTTCTCCACTCGCTCTCTGCTCTGCTTTCTCCGCTCGCTCTCTGCTCTCTGCTCTGCTTTCTCCACTCGCTCTCTGCTCTGCTTTCTCCGCTCGCTCTCTGCTCTCTGCTCTGCTTTCTCCGCTCACTCTCTGCTCTGCTTTCTCCACTCGCTCTCTGCTCTCTGCTCTGCTTTCTCCGCTCACTCTCTTCTCTGCTTTCTCCACTCACTCTCTGCTCTGCTCTCTGCTCGTTCTCCGCTCACCCTCTGCTCTGCTTTCTCCACTCGCTCTCTGCTCTCTGCTCTGCTTTCTCCGCTCTCTCTCTGCTCTGCTTTCTCCGCTCACTCTCTGCTCTGCTTTCTCCGCTCACTCTCTGCTCTGCTTTCTCTGCTCACTCTCTGCTCTCTGCTCTGCTTTCTCCGCTCACTCTCTGCTCTGCTTTCTCCGCTCGCTCTCTGCTCTCTGCTCTGCTTTCTCCGCTCACTCTCTGCTCTGCTTTCTCTGCTCACTCTCTGCTCTGCTTTCTCCACTCACTCTCTGCTCTGCTTTCTCCGCTCACTCTCTCTCTGCTCTCTGCTCTGCTTTCTCCGCTCACTCTCTGCTCTGCTTTCTCCGCTCACTCTCTCTCTGCTCTGCTCTTCTCCGCTCGCTCTCTGCTCTCTGCTCTCTGCTCTGCTTTCTCTGCTCACTCTCTGCTCTCTGCTCTGCTTTCTCCGCTCACTCTCTGCTCTGCTTTCTCTGCTCACTCTCTGCTCTGGTTTCTCTGCTCACTCTCTGCTCTGCTTTTCTCTGCTCACTCTCTGCTCTCTGCTCTGCTCTCTGCTCGTTCTCCGCTCACCCTCTGCTCTGCTTTCTCCGCTCGCTCTCTGCTCTCTGCTCTGCTTTCTCCGCTCACTCTCTGCTCTGCTTTCTCCGCTCACTCTCTGCTCTGCTTTCTCCGCTCTCTCTCTGCTCTCTGCTCTGCTTTCTCCGTTCGCTCTCTGCTCTGCTTTCTCCACTCACTCTCTGCTCTCTGCTCTGCTTTCTCCGCTCACTCTCTGCTCTGCTTTCTCTGCTCACTCTCTGCTCTCTGCTCTGCTTTCTCCGCTCACTCTCTGCTCTGCTTTCTCCGCTCGCTCTCTGCTCTCTGCTCTGCTTTCTCCGCTCACTCTCTGCTCTGCTTTCTCCGCTCACTCTCTGCTCTGCTTTCTCCGCTCGCTCTCTGCTCTCTGCTCTCTGCTCTGCTTTCTCTGCTCACTCTCTGCTCTCTGCTCTGCTTTCTCCGCTCACTCTCTGCTCTGCTTTCTCTGCTCACTCTCTGCTCTGGTTTCTCTGCTCACTCTCTGCTCTGCTTTCTCTGCTCACTCTCTGCTCTCTGCTCTGCTTTCTCCGCTCACTTTCTGCTCTCTGCTCTGCTTTCTCCACTCACTCTCTGCTCTCTGCTCTGCTTTCTCCACTCGCTCTCTGCTCTGCTTTCTCCACTCGCTCTCTGCTCTCTGCTCTGCTCTGCTTTCTCCGCTCTCTCTCTGCTCTCTGCTCTGCTTTCTCCGCTCGCTCTCTGCTCCGCTTTCTCCACTCGCTCTCTGCTCTCTGCTCTGCTTTCTCCGCTCACTCTCTGCTCTGCTTTCTCCGCTCGCTCTCTGCTCTCTGCTCTGCTTTCTCCGCTCTCTCTCCGCTCTGCTTTCTCCGCTCTCTCTCCGCTCTGCTTTCTCCGCTCGCTCTCTGCTCTGCTTTCTCCACTCACTCTCTGCTCTCTGCTCTGCTTTCTCCGCTCACTCTCTGCTCTGCTTTCTCCGCTCTCTCTCCGCTCTGCTTTCTCCGCTCTCTCTCTGCTCTGCTTTCTCGGCTCTCTCTCTGCTCTCTGCTTGCGCTCCACTCTGCTTTGCTACACTACATGCTTCTCTCAGAATTCTCTGCCTTTTCATATAGATCCTTCTTGCATCGCCTTCCTCTGCTCTTCCTCTTCTTCCTCTTCTTCTTCTTCCAGTGATGTAATGGTGCCCCCTCTTCTTCTCTCGCTCTCTCTTTCACCTTCTCCTCCCCTCCCGTCTCTGTCATAAACAGCTTTCCTTTGTGTGTGAGTCAATTAGAGAGCCCTTTGGTTTGATTTATAGAGCCAGCTTCCATTGGCCTAATGGATTGCTGTGAATTAATATGCATTTTCTCATGTGTGTGATAAATTATAGAGTTGGGAGACAATAGAGGTCACAGTAGTAGAGTCCTGGTGTTTAGTCAGCTCCACCAGCCCACCACTTTAAACCTTCACTGGAGGAAGGGCCATCAATTACAAATGTTTAGGCATAATGTATAGACCTAATGTATTATGAACAATAATAGGACTGAGCTAGGCTCATTGAGCTCTTTCAATATTTTTCACATTGAGTAGACAAGAATGAGAGGTTAATGCAGATGGATTGGAACGACTGATTACGACTGTCTCATGCACGAAAGAATATTGTATATTGGGCTATTCCACGGAGACTGTCACGCCTTGGTCATAGTGATTTGTGTTTTCGTTATATATTTGGTCAGGCCAGGGTGTGACATGGGTTTATATGTTGTGTTTCGTATTGGGGGTTTTGTAGGTATTGGGATTGCGGCTGAGTAGGGGTGTAGCATAGGTTTGGCTGCCTGAGGCGGTTCTCAATCAGAGTCAGGTGATTCTCGTTGTCTCTGATTGGGAACCATATTTAGGTAGCCAGGGGTTCACTGTGTATTTCGTGGGTGATTGATCCTGTCTCTGTGTAGTGTTCACCAGATAGGCTGTAATTAGGTTTCACGTTCCGTTTTGTTGTTTTTGTATTTATTAAGTTATTTCATGTATCGTCATTTGTTTCATTAAAGACATGAGTAACCACCACGCTGCATTTCGGTCCGACTCTCTTTCGACAAACGAACGCCGTTACAGAGACTCAGATTTGTCCATTTAAAATGTATCTCAAATAGAAAATTATGATTGCAAATTTAAACAAACCAGGTCTATGCACAAGGACTACTTTTAACTATTTTCACTGAACATTTCACAAAAACACATTTCCACTGAAAATGTTAAAAAATATATATTTACTTGAAGAACAGTACAGATGCAGTTTGGTAACAGAATGCCGATTTGTGCTGTCATTCTCTTCTCTTTGCATCGCCACTTCTCTTCAAGTAAATGTGTTTTTGTTTGACATGAACATTTAAAAGTGCAAAATCGGAGTGTCAGTGTCACCGTGGAAATTGCCCATGTCGGAATAAGATTTTTAAAAATCTTGATGGTACTGTTCCATTCATTTGCTTTGAAAAACCAGGGTGTAATTCAAACCCCGTGACATCCAGTAGAGCCGACTAGACCTGGACCTACGTGGTCGTGAAACCACGACATCATCACATTATTGTTTCACTCCAACCTCTATTTTGGTTGCTTCTCGTTAGGTGCCACGATGCCACTTCTGGTGTCTTGTAATTCATGAGGTCAGTCATACCTTACCCTTTCCTTCCCTCTCATAGGCTACACCATTAAAAACATTTCCATTCCTGGGAGAAATGGACTAATGACAACAGGCCCTCTGGTGGTGCAGGTCCACTTAGCGTTAGCTGCAGCGGTAGCGATTATTGGTAAAGCCGAGATGTGTTACCCCTTTACCCTGGAGAGTCAGAGATAATTCTCAATCTGGCCCATCTCATCAAGGTACCCGCTTTTTACGCTTTTCGTACGCTGAAACCCCCGGTGGATCTCGCCAACCCATTCACACAGCATGGTCAGTGGTATCAACTGGTTTAATAGCTAAGGAAGTCTGACAGGTGCTCTTCTTGCTAAGATTGAGGAGTGTGGGATTAATGAGGGTATTGCTGAGATTGTCATAACTCACAAAAGGAACATTAAAGTGATATTATGGAGAAGGCTCGATCAGATATGTTTTCAACTCGAGCAAGGTGGCATTGGGCAGCACATCATTTTTCACTGAGATGTTTAATGCCTGCGGGTCTTCTGTGCCTCTCCACCACCAGAAATGTATGGAGAATCTAAAAAACACTGCTGATAAGAGAAGAGAAAGAGGAAAACACAAAGAGAGAAAGAGAGAGAGAGAGACAGAGAAAGAGAGAGAGACACATGACAGATAGAGACAGAGACAGCGAGACAAAGAGAGTAGACAGAGAGAGATAAATAGAGGTGGGGGTGTGAGAGGTGCTGCTGAGGAGTTTTTTTCTCCGTTCATACAGGCTTAAGAAAGGACTAGTTCACCCATTTTGTGGAGAAAACACAATATGTGTTGATTTTTTTTTAAGGGGTGCTGCAGCTACCCCCAGCACCTCTACTTCCTGGGGCGATGCCCACCAGCATAATGCTGTGAGGGACAAACATTCTACAGATCTTTTCAGATCCTCCTCCCTAAGACCAGTGGAGTGCTTTTGCTTGCTGGGACTAGACTACTTACGGAAGATAAATTCTTATTGAAATTCTTCATTATTTTCTGACCAACTGTCGAATCCGTTTTAACAGATCATCTATCTCCTTTCTCAACAATTTACCTGATTACCCTCACCTGCTGCTGCAAGCCCTAAATCAGGAGGAGCATATGTCCAAATCCAAACCTGTGCACCAAGCCGAGCAGACCTTCGCTATGTGAACAATGGCCATCCTTGACTGGTTTGAAAAGAAAAACGCAAGTCAAAGAAAGGCGCATGCGTTCCTTTACCGAGGGAACATTGATCAACACTGGTGCTTGAAGACAGTACAAAGAGAGGACAGACCACCAGACTCTACCCTGCAGAACACTACTGCCCTCTACTGGTAGGAAGTGGTGCCCTATTTTACATCCACGGGACAATGCTCATAGGAGAACAAAGGGCCAGCCAAGCTCATCGCTGAAGATAAGTAAAAGATTGTGCAGGAAATCAGCAACTTAACAACAATGATACTTCAAATTAATTTCAAATGAGTCATTCAATTGGGGGATGTTCAGCTCGAATGTTCAGACGTCAAATGACTGAATTCATCTGGACAGCCTCTTGTTCATTCATTCATTCAACCAAGGAGGTAATTCAACCAAAGAATTACATCAGTTTGGCATAGAACCTCAACACTCGACTAGCAGCCTGGAGTAGATGTAAATCATTCCCCACAGTGTGTGATGATTATACACTATACCCCTATGGTATATAGGTGACAGTAGATTAGCGGCCTGGAGTAGATGTAAATCATTCCCCACAGTGTATGATGATTATACACTATACCCCTATGGCATATAGGTGACAGTAGATTAGCAGCCTGGAGTAGATGTAAATCATTCCCCACAGTGTGTGATGATTATACACTATACCCCTATGGTATATAGGTGACAGTAGATTAGCAGCCTGGAGTAGATGTAAATCATTCCCCACAGTGTATGATGATTATACACTATACCCCTATGGTATATAGGTGACAGTAGATTAGCAGCCTGGAGTAGATGTAAATCATTCCCCACAGTGTGTGATGATTATACACTATACCCCTATGGTATATAGGTGACAGTAGATTAGCAGCCTGGAGTAGATGTAAATCATTCCCCACAGTGTATGATGATTATACACTATACCCCTATGGTATATAGGTGACAGTAGATTAGCAGCCTGGAGTAGATGTAAATCATTCCCACAGTGTGTGATGATTATACACTATACCCCTATGGTATATAGGTGACAGTAGATTAGCAGCCTGGAGTAGATGTAAATCATTCCCCACAGTGTGTGATGATTATACACTATACCCCTATGGTATATAGGTGACAGTAGATTAGCAGCCTGGAGTAGATGTAAATCATTCCCACAGTGTATGATGATTATACACTATACCCCTATGGTATATAGGTGACAGTAGATTAGCAGCCTGGAGTAGATGTAAATCATTCCCCACAGTGTGTGATGATTATACACTATACCCCTATGGTATATAGGTGACAGTAGATTAGCAGCCTGGAGTAGATGTAAATCATTCCCCACAGTGTGTGATGATTATACACTATACCCCTATGGTATATAGGTGACAGTAGATTAGCAGCCTGGAGTAGATGTAAATCATTCCCCACAGTGTGTGATGATTATACACTATACCCCTATGGTATATAGGTGACAGTAGATTAGCAGCCTGGAGTAGATGTAAATCATTCCCCACAGTGTGTGATGATTATACACTATACCCCTATGGTATATAGGTGACAGTAGATTAGCAGCCTGGAGTAGATGTAAATCATTCCCCACAGTGTGTGATCAGCTGATTATACACTATACCCCTATGGTATATAGGTGACAGTAGATTAGCAGCCTGGAGTAGATGTAAATCATTCCCCACAGTGTGTGATGATTATACACTATACCCCTATGGTATATAGGTGACAGTAGATCAGCAGCCTGGAGTAGATGTAAATCATTCCCCACAGTGTGTGATGATTATACACTATACCCCTATGGTATATAGGTGACAGTAGATTAGCAGCCTGGAGTAGATGTAAATCATTCCCCACAGTGTGTGATGATTATACACTATACCCCTATGGTATATAGGTGACAGTAGATTAGCAGCCTGGAGTAGATGTAAATCATTCCCCACAGTGTATGATGATTATACACTATACCCCTATGGTATATAGGTGACACTCGATTAGCAGCCTGGAGTAGATGTAAATCATTCCCCACAGTGTATGATGATTATACACTATACCCCTATGGTATATAGGTGACAGTAGATTAGCAGCCTGGAGTAGATGTAAATCATTCCCCACAGTGTGTGATGATTATACACTATACCCCTATGGTATATAGGTGACAGTAGATTAGCAGCCTGGAGTAGATGTAAATCATTCCCCACAGTGTGTGATGATTATACACTATACCCCTATGGTATATAGGTGACAGTAGATTAGCAGCCTGGAGTAGATGTAAATCATTCCCCACAGTGTGTGATGATTATACACTATACCCCTATGGTATATAGGTGACAGTAGATTAGCAGCCTGGAGTAGATGTAAATCATTCCCCACAGTGTGTGATGATTATACACTATACCCCTATGGTATATAGGTGACAGTAGATTAGCAGCCTGGAGTAGATGTAAATCATTCCCCACAGTGTGTGATGATTATACACTATACCCCTATGGTATATAGGTGACAGTAGATCAGCAGCCTGGAGTAGATGTAAATCATTCCCCACAGTGTGTGATGATTATACACTATACCCCTATGGTATATAGGTGACAGTAGATTAGCAGCCTGGAGTAGATGTAAATCATTCCCCACAGTGTGTGATGATTATACACTATACCCCTATGGTATATAGGTGACAGTAGATTAGCAGCCTGGAGTAGATGTAAATCATTCCCCACAGTGTATGATGATTATACACTATACCCCTATGGTATATAGGTGACACTCGATTAGCAGCCTGGAGTAGATGTAAATCATTCCCCACAGTGTATGATGATTATACACTATACCCCTATGGTATATAGGTGACAGTAGATCAGCAGCCTGGAGTAGATGTAAATCATTCCCCACAGTGTGTGATGATTATACACTATACCCCTATGGTATATAGGTGACAGTAGATTAGCAGCCTGGAGTAGATGTAAATCATTCCCCACAGTGTGTGATGATTATACACTATACCCCTATGGTATATAGGTGACAGTAGATCAGCAGCCTGGAGTAGATGTAAATCATTCCCCACAGTGTGTGATGATTATACACTATACCCCTATGGTATATAGGTGACAGTAGATCAGCAGCCTGGAGTAGATGTAAATCATTCCCCACAGTGTGTGATGATTATACACTATACCCCTATGGTATATAGGTGACAGTAGATTAGCAGCCTGGAGTAGATGTAAATCATTCCCACAGTGTGTGATGATTATACACTATACCCCTATGGTATATAGGTGACAGTAGATTAGCGGCCTGGAGTAGATGTAAATCATTCCCCACAGTGTGTGATGATTATACACTATACCCCTATGGTATATAGGTGACAGTAGATTAGCGGCCTGGAGTAGATGTAAATCATTCCCCACAGTGTATGATGATTATACACTATACCCCTATGGCATATAGGTGACAGTAGATTAGCAGCCTGGAGTAGATGTAAATCATTCCCCACAGTGTGTGATGATTATACACTATACCCCTATGGTATATAGGTGACAGTAGATTAGCAGCCTGGAGTAGATGTAAATCATTCCCCACAGTGTGTGATGATTATACACTATACCCCTATGGTATATAGGTGACAGTAGATTAGCAGCCTGGAGTAGATGTAAATCATTCCCCACAGTGTGTGATGATTATACACTATACCCCTATGGTATATAGGTGACAGTAGATCAGCAGCCTGGAGTAGATGTAAATCATTCCCCACAGTGTGTGATGATTATACACTATACCCCTATGGTATATAGGTGACAGTAGATCAGCAGCCTGGAGTAGATGTAAATCATTCCCCACAGTGTGTGATGATTATACACTATACCCCTATGGTATATAGGTGACAGTAGATTAGCCGCCTGGAGTAGATGTAAATCATTCCCCACAGTGTGTGATGATTATACACTATACCCCTATGGCATATAGGTGACAGTAGATTAGCAGCCTGGAGTAGATGTAAATCATTCCCCACAGTGTGTGATGATTATACACTATACCCCTATGGTATATAGGTGACAGTAGATTAGCAGCCTGGAGTAGATGTAAATCATTCCCCACAGTGTATGATGATTATACACTATACCCCTATGGTATATAGGTGACAGTAGTTTAGCAGCCTGGAGTAGATGTAAATCATTCCCCACAGTGTGTGATGATTATACACTATACCCCTATGGTATATAGGTGACAGTAGATTAGCAGCCTGGAGTAGACATGGATCTGCACAGTATGTAATAATTGTACAATATAACCATTATTTGTTACATTAGATTAGTTTACAGTTGACACTGATGATATACACGGAATGTACAAAACATTAAGAACACCTGTTTAATGGCATGGACTGGCCAGGTGAATCCAGGTGGAAGCTATGATCCCTTATTGATGTCACCTGTTACATCCACTTCAATCAGTGTAGATGGTGAAAGAAGGATAAATGAGACAATTGAGACATGGATTGTGTATGTGTGCCATTCAGACGGTGAATGGGCAAGACAACATATTTAAGTGCCTTTGAACGGGGTGTGGTAGTAGGTTCCTTGCCGACCGGTGTGTGTCAAGAACTGCAATGCTGCTGGGTTTTTCCATACGCAACAGTTTCTTATGTGTATCAAGAATGGTCCACCACCCAAAGGACATCCAGTCAACTTGGCACAACTGTGGGAAGGCCAGTATCCCAATGGAACGCTCTTTTGACACCTTGTGCAACTGAATATTAGGAAGGTGTTCTTAATGTTTTGTGCACTCAGTGTACATGGGGTACCAGTACCGAGTCAATGTGCAGTGGTATGTGGTAATTGAGGTAGATACATGTACTGTACATACACAACCGTTCAAAAGTTTGAGGTCACTTAGAAAGGTTCTTGTTTTTGAAAGAAAAACACATTTTTGACCATTAAAATAACTCCATGAGAGACATTGCAAAGAAACTGAAGATCTTGGACAACGCTGTGTATTATTTGGGGAGGCAGGGTAGCCTAGTGTTTAGAGCACTGGACTAGTAACCGGAAGGTTGCAAGTTCAAATCCCCGAGCTGACAAGGTACAAATCTGTCGTTCTGCCCCTGAATAGGCAGTTAACCCACTGTTCCTAGGCTGTCATTGAAAATAAGAATTTGTTCATAACTGACTTGCCTAGTAAAATAAAGGTCAAATATTTTTTTTTTAAATACTCTCTTCACAGAACAGTGCAAACTGGCTCTAACCAGAATAGAAAGAGGAGTGGGAGGCCACGTGGAGCAACTGAGCAAGAGGACAAGTACATTTGAGTGTCTAGTTTGAGAAACAGATGCCTCACAAGTCCTCAACTGGCAGCTTCATTAAATAGCACCTGCAAAACACCAGTCTCAATGTCAGCAGTGAAGAGGTGACTCCAGGATGCTGGCCTTCTAGGCAGAGTTCCCAGTGTCTGTGTTCCTTTACCCATCTTAATCTTTTCTTTTTATTGGCCAGTCTAAGATATGGCTTTTTCTTTGCAACTCTGCCTAGAAGGCCAACGATCCCGGAGTCGCCACTTCACTGTTGATGTTGAGACTGGTGTCAATTTCGAGTCTCATAGCAATGGGTCTGAATACTTATGTCAATAAGGTAATTAGCATTTTTTTAAAGTAATAGTACTTTTTTTAAAACCTGTTTTGCTTTGACATTATGGGTTATTTTGGGGGGGGGTATTTAAAATTATTTTAGAATAAGGCTGTAACGTAACAAAATATTTTCCGAAGTCACTGTAGGTAGGGGGCAAAGTAACTTGGCAACAGGATTGATCATTAACATTAGCAGCAGCAATGTCATGGGTCAAAATAGTTAGTGCAAAGAGGGTCAATGTACATTGTCTGGGTAGCTATTTGGTTAACTATTTCTTAGTCTTATTTCTTGGGGGTGTGCTCGGGCCTCCATTTTCATGTAGTCCATGATCAGCTACTTTGTCTTGCTGACGATGAAGGAGTTATCGTGGCACCACACTGCAAGGTCACTGACCTCCGCTCTGTAGGCAGTCTCATCGTTGTTGGTGTCAGGCTTACTACCGTCATGTTGTCAGAAAACTTAATGAAGGTGTTGGCCCAGGGCACGCATTCGTGGGTGAACAGGGAGTACAGGAGGGGACTATACACGCACCCTGAGGGGCCCCAATGTTGAGGGTCAGCGTGGCTGATG
The DNA here is from genome assembly GCF_023373465.1 of Oncorhynchus keta. Lineage (NCBI taxonomy): Eukaryota > Metazoa > Chordata > Actinopteri > Salmoniformes > Salmonidae > Oncorhynchus > Oncorhynchus keta. The sequence goes on along the minus strand of NC_068421.1, from coordinate 85,334,249 downwards.
TGTTAGTGCATACTCTCACCACCAGGATCCAGTTGCAGAGGAAAGTGTTCAGTCCCAGGGTCCTGAGCCTTAGTGATGAGCTTGTAGGGCACTATGGTGTTGAATGCTGAGCTGTAGTCAATAAACAGGTATTCCTCTGATCTAGGTGGGTGAGGGCAGTGTGGAGAGAAATAGAGATGGCATTATCTGTGGATCTATTGGTGCGGTATGTGAATTAGAGTGGGTCCAGGGTGTCTGGGATGATGGTGTTGATGTGAGGCAACCTTTCAAAGCGTTTTAGGGCTACAGAAGCAAGTGCTACAGGACGATAATCATTTAAACAGGTTACCTTGGCGTTCTTGGGTACATGGACTATGATGTTCTGCTTGAAACGTAGGTCTTACAGACTGGATCATGGAGAGATTGAACATGTCAGTGAAGCCACTCGCCAGCTGGTCAGCGCATGCTCTGAGTACGCGTCCTGTTAATCCGTCTGAATGTTGACCTGCTTGAAGGTCCTACTCACATAGGCCACAGAGAGTGAGATCACACTGCTGGTGCTCTCATACATTCAGTGTTGGATGCCTCGAGGTGAGCATGGAAGCAATTTAGCTTGTCCTGGTAGGCTCTCGTCACTGGGCAGCTCACGGCTGGGTTTCCCTTTGTAATCTGTGATAGTTTTCAAGCCCTGCCACATCCGACAAGAGTCAGAGCCGGTGTAGTAGGATTCGATCTTAGTTTTGACGCTTTGCCTGTTTGATGGCTTATTGGCGGTCGTAGCAGGACTTCTTATAAGTGCCCGGATTAGTGTCCCACTCCTTGAAAGCGGTAGCTCTCTCACTAACTTTACCTCACCATCTTCACTCCTATCAGTCTGCCCATCTTTAGCTCAGTGCCGATGTTGCATGTAATACATGGGTTTTGGTTGGGATATGAATGTACGATGTCGTCAATGCACTTATTAATGAAGCTGGTGACTGATGTGGTAAACTCCTCAATGTTATCGTATGAATCCCAGAACATATTCCAGCCTGTACTAGTGAAGCAGTCCTGTAGCTGAGCATCCGCTTTATCGGACCAATTCCGTATTGAGCGTGTCACTGGTACTTCCTGTTTGAGTTTTTGTTTGTAAGTAGGAATGGACAGATTTGCCAAATGGAGGGCAAGGGAGAGCCTTGTTTTTGTGTGTGGAGGAAAGGTAATCTAAAGTTGTGTTGCTTCTAGTTGCACAGGTGACATTCCGGTAAAAAATGAGGTGAAACGGATTTGAGTTTCCCTGCATTAAAATCCCCCGCCCATGAGAAGCGCCGCCTCTGGATGAGCATTTTCTTGTTTGCTTATAGCCGTATACAGCTCGTTGAGTGCGGTCTTAGTGCCAGCATTGGTTTGTGGCGGTAAATAGACAGCTATGAAAAATACAGATGAAAATGTTTGGTAAATAATATGGTCTGCAGCTTATCATTAGATGAGCAAAACTTGAGACTTCCTTAACTTTAGAGATTGCGTACCAGCTGTTGTTAACAAAGAGACACACCCCTCCCACTCTCAGTTTACCCAAGGCTGCCGACCGATCTTGACCATGCATGGAAAAACCAGTGAGGTGTATATTATCCATGTCCTTACTCAGCCACGACTCTGAGAAACAGGATATTACAGATCTTTAGGTCCCGTTGATAGGATAGTCTCGAACGGAGCTTGTCCAGTTTGTTCTCTGGGGATTGTACAAAACAGAGGGCAGTCTAGATGCTCGCTGACGTAGTCTAATCATGACGCCACTTTGCCTCTTCTTTGCTGCTGCTTCCTCTATCGAGTCCCGTGGATCGGACCTGGTACGGGGTAAGCAAAACATCCAGAGCTGTCGACTTGTTGAAGTAAAATCTTAATCCAAATCGAGGTTAATGACTGCTGTTCTGATGTCCAGAAGCTATTTTCGGACATTAGAAACAACCTGTATGTCCCCTCTCTGTCTCTACTGTGTTTATACCTGCAGGGGTCAGGAAGAGACTGTGACCTGAGACACAGACACAGCACTCAGTCCCCGCAGTCTGTTCATCTGTCACCTGGGTGAGAGTCACCTGTCCCTGTCCTGGCCACACCCAGTCCACCCTGAGGGCATCAGAGTATTCCTCCTCACTCTGACACAGCAGTACAAGTCACCCTGTACTGGTATACCTGATCACAGACACCATCACTCACTCACCAATCAGAGACTCGATTCACACACACGCCCACAGTTACCTGTTCTGAACACCTGGATCCCTTGTTTCTTTCTAAAATATCCTCTGCAGTACTGAAGAGAACCCTGGTCTGCCAGAGAACCATCTCTCTGGGACCTAAAAGACACCACACTGGTAGCAGTCATCTTCTGAGTCTAACTCTATCTCTCAGGTCGTCTCTACAACGCAGGTGGGTTTCATATGTTAAGATCACTGTAGAAAGATACAATACAGTGTTGCTGTTGTTGAACCTGTTAAATCTGTGACTGACTACTTTGGTCTCTCTCTGTTTGTGTTCAACTAGCTTTTGATCACCAGGATGCATTGTTGGCACAATCATTTCACAGCGAGTGATTTTAAATGGCGGGAGAGGGACCAGAATGTATTCATTTTAGAAGCTCATTGAGTGTGTGAGTGGGAGAGAGAGGTAGGGAGAAGTAAGCAGCGGAATCATTTATGTTCTCTTTATTACAGATTAAAATGGCATGCTTCACATTCTTCAAATTTATGATGGTCTTGTTCAACTTGCTGATCCTTGTGAGTATGTTTCCCTTTTGATTGCAGACATGCACATGGGGGGGCAAGCGAGGGCAGGGGGGGCAAGCGAGGGCAGGGGGGCAAGCGAGGGCAGGGGGGCAAGCGAGGGCAGGGGGGCAAGCGAGGGCAGGGGGGCAAGCGAGGGCAGGGGGGCAAGCGAGGGCAGGGGGGGCAAGCGAGGGCAGGGGGGGGCAAGCGAGGGCAGGGGGGCAAGCGAGGGCAGGGGGCCAAGCGAGGGCAGGGGGGAGCGAGGGCAGGGGGGCAAGCGAGGGCTGAGTAATTGCATTTGTTAATTTATTGCATTAAATCTTTATGAGTCCTGTGTGAATGAAACAACAAAGAATGGCTTTTAATGCATAGAAAAGTATTTTCTCTCGCTGTCCCCCACCTCTCCCGCAATACCATTAACTCAACAACATACCAACGTATATACCACAAATACCACAAATCACTGGGCGGAAGCGAAAATTAAACTCTTAAGTCTCTCTCTCTCTGTCTCTCTCTCAGCAGTTCTCATGTCATTAACTTTAAACTCTCTAATTTTGCTACCTACGTTTTCCGCCTAGCGTTTACAACTAATGATGTTTGTGAAATGGAGGGGGACTTTGGCGTTGGTAAGCTGAATTTTCATTACACCTCGCTTCTCCCGTTTAAATGACTGTTGAAGTGCAAGTCCTTTTCTACTGGGTTTTCATTAGTGCCTGAGCCAAGTTATTTATAAAGCTACACCATACAATATGATACACTATCATGTCTTAAGTCAAGTTATGCTTATCTGGATCTGGGAAGGACAGTTAGATGCAGTCTTTTGACAAGGTCATAATGCTCTATCTCAGTGCCTGTTCACACCATTCCATTTATTCCACATTTTGCTGTGGTACAGCATGAATTTAAAATGGATTATGTAGAGATTTTGTGCAACTGATCTACACACAATACCCCATAACGACAAAGTAGAATTTTGTTTGTAGAATTTTTTACAAATGAATACAAAATGAAAAGATGAAATGTCTTGAGTCAAATATTCAACCCCTTTTTTATGGCAAGCCTAAATAAGTTTTTGCTCAACAAATTTGCTCAACAAATTGCATTGTAAATTGCATGGATTCATTCTGTGTTCAATAAAAGTGCTTTAAATTATTTTAGAATGACTACCTCATCTCTGTACCCCACGCATACAATTATCTGTAAGGTCCCTCAATAGAGTAGTGCATTTCAAGCACAGATTCAACCACAAAGACCAGGGTGGTTTTTCAATGCCTCACAAAGAACGGCACCGATTGGTAGATGTGTAAAAAAAAAATAATAATAAAGCAGACGCTGAGTATCCCTTTGAATATGGTGAAGTTATTAATTAGGCTTTGGATGGTGTATCAATACACCCAGTCACTACAAAGATGCAGACGTTCTTCCTAACTCAGTTGCCGGAGAGCAAGGAAATTGCTCAGGGATTTCACCATGAGGCCAATGGTGATTTTAAAACAGTTACAGAGTTTAATGGTTGTGATATGAGAAGACTGAGCATGGTTCAACAACATTGTTGTTGGCACCCTCCACAGCAACCCGCCCAAGCCCCCACCATTTCTCCTTCACCCATATCTAGATAGCTGATGTTCTGAAAGAGCTGCAAAATCTGGACCCCGACAAATCAGCCGGGCTAGACAATCTGGACCCTCTCTTTCTAAAATGATCTGCCGAAATTGTTGCAACCCCTATTACTAGCCTGTTCAATCTCTCTTTCGTATCGTCTGGGATTCCCAAAGATTGGAAAGCTGCCGCGGTCATCCCCCTCTTCAAAGGGGGAGACACTCTAGACCCGAACTGCTACAGACCTATATCTATCCTACCCTGCATCTCTAAGGTCTTCGAAAGCCAAGTTAACAAACAGATTACTGACAATTTTAAATCACATCGTACCTTCTCCGCTATGCAATCTGGTTTCCGAGCTGGTCATGGGTGCACCTCAGCCATGCTCAAGGTCGTTAACGATATCATAACCGCTATCGATAAGAGACATTACTGTGCAGCTGTATTCATCGACCTGGCCAAGGCTTTCAACTCTGTCAATCACCTCATTCTTATTGGCAGACTCAACAGCCTTGGTTTCTCAAATGATTGCCTCGCCTGGTTCACCAACTACTCTGATAGAGCTCAATGTGTCAAATCGGAGGGCCTGTTGTCCGGACCTCTGGCAGTCTCTATGGGGGTGCCACAGGGTTCAATTCTCGGGCCGACTCTCTTCTCTGTATACATCAATGATGTCGCTCTTGCTGCTGGTGATTCTCTGATCCACCTCTACGCAGACGACATCATTCTGTATACTTCTGGCCCTTCTTTGGACACTGTGTTAACTAACCCCCAGACGAGCTTCAATGCCATACAACACTCCTTCTGTGGCCTCCAACTGCTCTTAAACGCAAATAAAACGAAATGCATGCTATTCAACTGATCATTGCCCGCACCTGCCCGCCCATCCAGCATCACTACTCCGGATGGCTCTGACTTAGAATACGTGGATAACTACAAATACCTAGGTGTCTGGCTAGACTGTAAACTCTCCTTCCAGACTCACATTAAGCATCTCCCATCCAAAATTAAATCTAGAATCGGCTTCCTATTTTGCAACAAAGCTTCCTTCACTCATGCTGCCAAACACACCCTCATAAAACTGACCATCATACCGATCCTCGACTTCGGCGATGTCATCTATAAAATAGCCTCCAACACTCTACTCAGCAAACTGGATGTAATCTATCACAGTGCCATCTGTTTTGCCACCAAAGCCCCATACACTACTCACCACTGAGACCTATACGCTGTCATTGGCTGGCCCTCGCTTCATACTCGTCGCCAAACCCACTGGCTACAGGTTATCTACAAGTCTCTACTAGGTAAAGCCCCGCTCAATCTCAGCTCGCTGGTCACCATAGCAGCACCCACTCGTAGCACTCGCTCCAGCAGGTATATCTCACTGATCACCCCCAAAGCCAATTCCTCCTTTGGTCACCTTTCCTTCCAGTTCTCTGCTGCCACTGACTGGAACGAACTGCAAAAATCACTGAAGCTGGAGATTCCCATCTCCCTCACTAGCTTTAAGAACCAGCTGTCAGAGCAGCTCACTGCACTTGTTCATAGCCCATCTGTATACAGCCCATCTATCTACCTCATCCCCATACTGTATTTATTTATTTAGCTCCTTTTGCACCACAGTATCTCTACTTGCACATCCATCTTTTGTACATCTACCATTCCAGTGTTTAATTGCCATACTGTAATTACTTCGCCACCATGGCCTATTTATTGGCACCTAATTTGCACTCACTGTATATAGACTTTGTTTTCTTTTGTTCTACTGTATTATTGACTGTATGTTTTGTTCATTCCATGTGTAACTCTGTGTTGTTGTATGTGTCGAACTGCTATGCTTTATCTTGGCCAGGTCGCAGTTGCAAATGAGAACTTGTTCTCAACTAGCCTACCTGGTTAAATAAAGGTTAAATAAAAAAACATTAAAAAATTGTAGTTACTCCGCAATATTAACCTAAATGACAGAATGAAAAAAGGAAGCCTGCACAGAATAGCACAGAATAAAAAATAAAACAAAAAACATGCATCCTGTTTGCAACAAGGCACTTAAGTAATACTGGGGATATGGTGTGGATCCTTATAAAATACAAATACTGCAGCAACAAAAAATCCAAGAAATTTACTTTTTGTCCTGAATAGAAAGCGTTATGTTTTGGGACAATCCAACACAACACATCACTTAGTACCACTCTTCATATAAAGGATAAAGAAAACCTCTAGGGGGGTTTTCAGGATAAAGAAATGAAATACACCTGTAAGCACAGGCAAAATCCTAGAGGAAAACCCAGTTCAGTCTGTTTCCCATCAGACACCTGGGAGAAGAATTCACCTTTCAGCAGGACAATAACCTAAAACACAAGGCCACATCTATATGGGAGTTGCTTACCAAGACAACATTGAGTGGCCTAGTTACAGTTTTGACCTATATCGGCTTAAAAATCTATGGCAGGTCCTGAAAATGGCTGTCTAGCAATGATCAACAACCAATTTGACAGAGCTTGAATAATTTTTCAATAATAAATGAGCAAATATTGTACAATCCAGGTGTGCAAAGCTCTTAGAGACTCACCCAGAAAGACACACAGCTGTAATCACCGCCAAAGTTAAAAAATATTTTGGGGTATTATGTGTAGATGGGTGAGAAAATAAAAATATTGAATCCATTTTGAATTCAGGCTGTAACACAACCATTGACGATTTTAGAATGTACATCTTGGTGGAGCAAACTCCACTCAATTTTTGTGGGATGCATGCCAGCAAAGACCCTACACGACACAACACTAAACAATATATTAATGGCACTATAACAGTGTCAAACGGTGCCCACAAACTGTTCAGGCCTACATATAGCTGTCCTACAACAGAGTCCCAAAAGCAGTCCCAACACCTTACCGCTGCTACACCTGGCTATCAGAGGAGCTTGTCAGGCAGCGAAACAGTTCATTCAGCCTAATTTACTGCCTTTAAAAAAAACATTGCTGATATGGCTGACTTGCTTAAACGTGGTTTCAACTGACACTTGAGATGTACAAGCTACGGCATAAGGAGACGACAAGCGGATATTTGGGATTTAGACAATAATGTGCGAGCTAGGACAGACATTGTCAATATAACTATTTGTTCAGCACCTGGAAATGTATAGCAACAGAATTCAGAACATGGGCTGTTCTTACAGTGTTCTCCCTGTACACCAAGTCAGAACCATAGGATATAAAGAGGGCATATGAGCAGACAATGAAAGCTCTAACAATATTCAATGATTACATTTCTCTAAAACAGGCTATAGGCTACATGTGCACCACCAAGTCAGAACAGTCGGCGAAATGATGAGGAGAAAAGGGAACAAATTATTAGGGTGAGGCACATGGGCTACCAACATCTTACTACACAACATACACTTAGTATTACTTTCTTAGCTACAGTATACACTTCTCCCTGGCATATTACATCATTTATGCAGCAGCATACAAGCAATTTTGGACTCTCCTTGTTGTGCTGTGCTCACTTGAACAGGAAGGTGGTCCTTCATGGGCCAATTTTGTCATCAAACTTTGTCATCAAAGTCTGGCATTCTCTGGATTTATGGTGCTTTCAAGACAACTGGGAATTTGGAAAAAAGCCAGGTTGAATCATGATGATGTCAGTGATCTTCAGGTCGGAGCTTTAGCAAGAAGCCCAAGTTCCTGACAAGTTGGATGACCGTTGAAAACGTATTTTCCCAGTCGGAGCTCTTTTTTCCCAGAGTTCCTAGTTGTTTTGAACTCACTGAAGTCAGATTTCCCAGTTCTGAGATTCCAGTTGCCTTGAGCTCGGCAGAAGTCATGCTGGATTGACAGCATGGCCAATGTTGAATGTTTATCCTTTCAAGCTTGGAAAAGAGACCCTTAAACCCAGACTTGGGACCACACATTCACTCCACTGAATAGTAGGCTAATGATTGCTGTGCAATGCTTGCAGTTAACCACAGATTCCTTCCCAACCACTCATTGTTGAATTTGTGATTTCTAACTTGTTGTGTAATGTTTTTGTCTAATGGCTGATGAGCACCGATACGTTTTATCTATAATTTCTCTTAATTATTTATCTTCATATGAGATGGATTAAAAAGGATTTGCCACTAGATTGTTGACTTGATTTATGATGATGGCTGTTAGCTTGCTGGCTACGATTTTGAAAGTCCAATCAAAGCTACTGTAGATATAATGTGATTTGACATCATTGTATCTGTGGCCAATGACCTTGAGCCTTCATGGATGGGCTAATGTAACTATATGGCAGCACCCAAGGGGGTTGCTTTTTGAGCTCTACCCTTAGATTTGGCGGTGACGTAGTGTCACCATGAGTGACAGAACACTGAGCCAATCACGATGCAACTAGAGAACATTTTCAACCCCAATGCTCTGTATTTTCTGCTGGCAGCCCCACCACCATAGAGAGCACTGAGCAAGGCTGAAACACCTGCATTTTGTAGCTGCCTAACTCAAGAATGCAAAAAGAGGCCATAATTGTATGAAGGCTTTATTGACTCAAGTAATATTATAATTATAATTATAATGATTATTTTTACATTGTTTGCAACCTGATATGTGACACGTATTAATGCCAAAATATCATGGAAAACAAAAGAAAAAAATGGTATACTTATATACAGCACCAGTCAAAAGTTTAGACACACCTACCTACTTTTATATTTGAGATTCTTCAGAGTAGCCACCCTTTGCCTTGATGACAGCTTTGCACACTTTTGGCATTCTCTCAACCAGCTTCAGCTGGAATGCATTTCCAACAGTATTCATTCATCCATTCACCCCTCCCCCTCTCCAGAGGCCTATATGGCTCTGTTCGGAAGTCTCCTATTCAATCCCTCCAGCCCTAATATCTTTCATTTGTCCCTTCCATATTGTACTCACCTATCCCATTTACCCAGTTGACCTCAAGTCCTAACCTGATTTCTATGTGATCTATGACAGGTCTCATGGTGTCTGACAGGGCTTCCCAGGCAGGTGGCATTCCATCTACCGCATTAGCCTGCAAAAAAATAAAAGAGAAAGCCAACCACAATTAGATCAGGCAGAGGGAAAACGCTGCCAGACAAGGAGTTAGGGGGAATATGGTTGTCGTATCACATTTACCAAGCAGGGCGTTCATCACTGAGAACAGGTGGAGGAAGAAATAAAAGACAAGATACCCTGAGGAGAAAGGAGAGGGGGAAGAGGGGAGGAGAGGAGAGGAATACAGGGGGAAATGATTCTCATGTGGAAGACATCAGGGCTGATGGGGAGGATGGTGGCAGGCAGACAGACTGGCAGGCCTAGTTTCATGTGCAGCTGACAGAAAGCAGAAGGCCTCCTGTATATGACTGACATAGCTCTGATTGGAGACGACAGACAATATCAGGTTTCAGATGCTTTCTGTTCTGTGGAGAGGAGACACATCCACCCACTCTCTCACTGATCTGACCTACAGAGAAAGAAAGAGAGAGCGAGAGAGAGAGAGAGAGAGAGAGAGAGAGAGAGAGAGAGAGAGAGAAAAGATGATATCCAACGGTAAAGCAAAACATTAGATCTGTCAGACCAGGCGTTTGGTATATTCAGTTCAGTATAGTGCCTTCAGAAAGTATTCACACCCCTTGACTATTTCCCACATTTTGTTGCGATACAGTCTGAATGTAAAATGTATTAAATTGAGATTTATTGACACTGGCCTACACACAACACCCCATCATTTCAAAGTGGAATTATGTTTTTAGAAATGTTTACAAATAAATAAAAAATGAAAATCTTAAATGTCTTCAACCTCTGTGTTATGGTGAGCCTAAATAGTTGCAAGCATAAATAAGTAAAAATAGTCAAACATGTGCTTAAAAAGTCATGTAATAAGTTATATGGACTCACTCTGAGTGCAATAATAGTCTTTAACATGATTTTTGAATGATGACCTCATCTCTGTACCCCACACATTCAATTATCTGTAAAGTCCCTCTGTCAAGAAGTGCATTTCAAACACAGATTCAACCACAAAGACCAGGGAGGTTTTCCAATGCCTCGCATTGCCACAAATTGATTCCATTACGTGAATCAATGTGTGAAGTAGGTATCTACATTTGTACATAAAATAACATTTGTTGAGAGCTAGACCAGAGTTCCAGATTATACCTAAAGAGCTAGAGTTGGTTCTCCAGTAGTCCTATGACATCATCAGGCAGAGCCGAGTAGAAATATAACGTTCTCCTCCTGGCCAATCAGAAAATAGATAGATACCTCCTGACGATCCCTCCATTACATGATAATCCAGATATAATTCCATGGTTGACTTCTGCATGTCACACAGAGAGAACAGGTCAAGATGATCACTAAGTGGATCCCTGCCTATTGAGCTGTCTGGTATTGGTGGAGAGAGAAAAGGGGTCATGGGGAAAGGGCAGTGTTTCCTTTAGGAAAGGTAACAAGAGGCCAAGTTCTCTTCGGCTGGTATATAACAGAAGCCTCGGGCTGACAAAATAAATGAATCTTCCGCTCTCCCTGACCCCCTCTTAACCTTTTGACTGCAGTGGGCTAAATCAGGGTCACACAGAGTGGTTCTTGGGTCTTAAACAAATCTACACCTCACACACATTGTTATGGGCTTAACATAATAAGACACCTGTACCATGTCAGATACATTGTGCTGTTTGTTTTTAGCATTAATCATATTCATTCATTTCCTAGACAAAGAACACTGACATTTATATTTATGTAAAAATACATAAAAATATAAATGCGACATGAGCTGAAATAAAATATCCCAGAAATGTTCCATATGTACAAAAAGCTTATTTCTCTCAAATGTTGTGCACAAATGTGTTTACATCCCTGTTAGTGAGCATTTCTGTCAATATAATCCATCCACCTGACAGTGGCATATCAAGAAGCTGATTAAACATCATGATCATTGCACAGGTGCACCTTGTGCTTGGGACCAAAAAAGCCACCTCAAAAAGTGCAGTTTTGTCACACAATGCCATAAATGTCTCAAGTTTTGAGGGAGCGTGCAATTGGCATGCTGACTGCAGGAATGTCCACCAGAGCTGTTGCCAGAGAGTTCAATGTTAATTGCTCTACCAACCCAGGACCCCCACATCTGACTTCTTCACCTGCGGGATCATCTGAGACCAGCCACCTGGAAAGCTGATGAAACTGAGGAGTATTTCTGTCTGTAATAAAGCCCCTTTGTGAGGAAAAAATCAATCTGATTGGCTGGTCCTGGCTCCCAAGTGGGTGGGCCTGGCTGAACTGTAACTCAGTAAAATCTTTGAAATTGTTGCATGTTGCGTTTTATATTTTTGTTCAGTATACATCCCAGAAGACTGAAATATAACAAAACTGTTTGACATAGAAACACTGGATGTTCGTCATTATTTAAAATAAAATAAAATTATACATATATATCTTTGTTAATTATGAAATTATGAAAAATATGAATACAATTCCACCCATGAGGCCAAAGGGGGTGCTTTAGGTCATTGACACCAGGAAAGAGCTACACAGCAGATGATGTGGTGGTGTCGTACAGAGGTAGGATAGGGTAGTGACACAACACACTTATTACCTCATGAAAGAGCTGTTGACCTAGCGGATAAAACTGCTAAATCAAGTGGTGTTTTAGTTCAGCAACAATGTCTTTGTTCTCTAATAAAAGTAAATGTGAAATTCAGTTCAGTCCCAAAACAAGGCAAGAAACCCCCCCCAAAAAAAGCTACAAAATAGAGATAATCTAGCCGCATGAAATGAAGTAAGGATTGATTTTACAAGCTCAGTTGTAGACCTTAGCAATAGCCTTCCAAACTTTGGTCCTTAGAGAAAACTTCTCTCGACAATCGATACAAAATCCTTTAAACAAGTCTTTAAGAATGTTATAATTTGTATAGAGTGAGAAAACTAGGCTTTTAAACTATAAACAGTTTCCTAGTTACCAAACTTTTCTGACCACAACATGTAGTCGACATCGCTTCCCTCTTCCTGACACACTCACTTCCTATTTCATTCAAACTAGGAAGTAGCTATTGGTTTTATTTTTATTTTGTATTTTTTTAATTGAACCTTTATTTAACTAAGTGACGACCAGGGAAGAGCACACAGCCTATACACATCTCAAGGAACCATGGTACCTTGTGGGTTGCAAGTGTCTTCCCGTGTATTGACCTATGTGTATCCCGTGTGTGTGTGTGTGTGTGTGTGTGTGTGTGTGTGTGTGTGTGTGTGTGTGTGTGTGTGTGTGTGTGTGTGTGTGTGTGTGTGTGTGTGTGTGTGTGTGTGTGTGTGTGTGTTTCCAGCTGGGGGGTCTGACCCTGCTGGGTGTGGGGATTTGGGTGCGTGTGGATAAGGGTTTGTTCCTACAGGTGCTGAGTCCCTTCTCCACCCTCGACACGCAGTTTGTCAATGTGTGCTTCTTCTGCATCGCTATTGGAGGAGTGCTGGTTCTACTGGGTGTACTGGGCTGCTGTGGAGCCCACAAGGGGAGCAAGTGTCTGCTGCTACTGGTAGGTACAGTCCAGATTACAGGCCCACTGTTGAAGACAGCCAAGTAACTTACACTAACTGCTATGCTGAACACAGCCAATTAACATCCACTAACTGCTATACTGAACACAGCCAATTAACTTACTCTAACTGCTAAGTCAACATAACTCCAAAACCATAATGTACATTATTAACTATATCTACACATATATACATATATCATACATGACCGTATTATAGACTTAACATACCCACTTCTCCAATCTTGCAATGAATCTATATACACAGTTCACAAAACAAGGTACCCTATTCATGATGATGATCTTTCTCCAGTGTAGTCCTGAAGAGGGGGCGTTAATGTTCATTAACACTGTGGCTAACTACCCCACGAGTCCATTTAATGTAGCACAGCTCGGACATTTCCCCCATAAGCACCATCACATACTAAGTTGTTCATTACTCAGACTGATAGATTCTAACGGATAGTAATCCATGTAGGATACATTACTGTTTACAGCCAGGAGAAGATGCTTATCGCTTGTTTCAGCGTTCACATTAAACCACTTCCCTGTTCTCCTTTGTCTAATCAACGGTTAGCTGTCCTTTATCGAAGGGCCTTTACAATAACATGACAGGACAAAGGCTGATTACGAAGCCATGAGGAGTGTAGGAGTTGTGGTTGGATAGGGGTTGTTTCGTTGTTGTGGTTGGATAGGGGTTGTTTAGTTGTTGTGGTTGGATAGGGGTTGTTTCGTTGTTGTGGTTGGATAGGGGTTGTTTAGTTGTTGTTTAGTTGTTGTGGTTGGATAGGGGTTGTTTCGTTGTTGTGGTTGGGTAGGGGTTGTTTAGTTGTTGTTTAGTTGTTGTGGTTGGATAGGGGTTGTTTAGTTGTTGTGGTTGGATAGGGGTTGTTTAGTTGTTGTGGTTGGATAGGGGTTGTTTAGTTGTTGTGGTTGGATAGGGGTTGTTTCGTTGTTGTGGTTGGATAGGGGTTGTTTCGTTGTTGTGGTTGGATAGGGGTTGTTTAGTTGTTGTGGTTGGATAGGGGTTGTTTAGTTGTTGTGGTTGGATAGGGGTTGTTTAGTTGTTGTGGTTGGATAGGGGTTGTTTAGTTGTTGTGGTTGGATAGGGGTTGTTTAGTTGTTGTGGTTGGATCGGGGTTGTTTAGTTGTTGTGGTTGGATAGGGGTTGTTTAGTTGTTGTGGTTGGATAGGGGTTGTTTAGTTGTTGTGGTTGGATAGGGGTTGTTTAGTTGTTGTGGTTGGATAGGGGGTTTGTTTAGTTGTTGTGGTTGGATAGGGGTTGTTTAGTTGTTGTGGTTGGATAGGGGTTGTTTAGTTGTTGTGGTTGGATAGGGGTTGTTTAGTTGTTGTGGTTGGATAGGGGTTGTTTAGTTGTTGTGGTTGGATAGGGGTTGTTTAGTTGTTGTGGTTGGACAGGGGTTGTTTAGTTGTTGTGGTTGGATAGGGGTTGTTTAGTTGTTGTGGTTGGATAGGGGTTGTTTAGTTGTTGTTTAGTTGTTGTGGTTGGATAGGGGTTGTTTAGTTGTTGTGGTTGGATAGGGGTTGTTTAGTTGTTGTGGTTGGATAGGGGTTGTTTAGTTGTTGTGGTTGGATAGGGGTTGTTTAGTTGTTGTGGTTGGATAGGGGTTGTTTAGTTGTTGTGGTTGGATAGGGGTTGTTTAGTTGTTGTTTAGTTGTTGTGGTTGGATAGGGGTTGTTTAGTTGTTGTGGTTGGATAGGGGTTGTTTAGTTGTTGTGGTTGGATAGGGGTTGTTTAGTTGTTGTGGTTGGATAGGGGTTGTTTAGTTGTTGTGGTTGGATAGGGGTTGTTTAGTTGTTGTGGTTGGATAGGGGTTGTTTAGTTGTTGTGGTTGGATAGGGGTTGTTTAGTTGTTGTGGTTGGATAGGGGTTGTTTAGTTGTTGTGGTTGGATAGGGGGTTTGTTTAGTTGTTGTGGTTGGATAGGGGTTGTTTAGTTGTTGTTTAGTTGTTGTGGTTGGATAGGGGTTGTTTAGTTGTTGTTTAGTTGTTGTGGTTGGATAGGGGTTGTTTAGTTGTTGTTTAGTTGTTGTGGTTGGATAGGGGTTGTTTAGTTGTTGTTTAGTTGTTGTGGTTGGATAGGGGTTGTTTAGTTGTTGTTTAGTTGTTGTGGTTGCATAGGGGTTGTTTAGTTGTTGTGGTTGGATAGGGTTTGTTTAGTTGTTGTGGTTGGATAGGGGTTGTTTAGTTGTTGTTTAGTTGTTGTGGTTGGATAGGGGTTGTTTAGTTGTTGTTTAGTTGTTGTGGTTGGATAGGGGTTGTTTAGTTGTTGTTTAGTTGTTGTGGTTGGATAGGGGTTGTTTAGTTGTTGTGGTTGGATAGGGGTTGTTTAGTTGTTGTGGTTGGATAGGGGTTGTTTAGTTGTTGTGGTTGGATAGGGGGTTTGTTTAGTTGTTGTGGTTGGATAGGGGTTGTTTAGTTGTTGTGGTTGGATAGGGGTTGTTTAGTTGTTGTGGTTGGATAGGGGTTTGTTTAGTTGTTGTGGTTGGATAGGGGTTGTTTAGTTGTTGTTTAGTTGTTGTGGTTGGATAGGGGGTTTGTTTAGTTGTTGTGGTTGGATAGGGGTTGTTTAGTTGTTGTGGTTGGATAGGGGTTGTTTAGTTGTTGTGGTTGGATAGGGGTTGTTTAGTTGTTGTGGTTGGATAGGGGGTTTGTTTAGTTGTTGTGGTTGGATAGGGGTTGTTTAGTTGTTGTTTAGTTGTTGTGGTTGGATAGGGGGTTTGTTTAGTTGTTGTGGTTGGATAGGGGTTGTTTAGTTGTTGTGGTTGGATAGGGGTTGTTTAGTTGTTGTGGTTGGATAGGGGGTTTGTTTAGTTGTTGTGGTTGGATAGGGGTTGTTTAGTTGTTGTTTAGTTGTTGTGGTTGGATAGGGGTTGTTTAGTTGTTGTTTAGTTGTTGTGGTTGGATAGGGGTTGTTTAGTTGTTGTGGTTGGATAGGGGTTGTTTAGTTGTTGTTTAGTTGTTGTGGTTGGATAGGGGTTGTTTAGTTGTTGTTTAGTTGTTGTGGTTGGATAGGGGTTGTTTAGTTGTTGTTTAGTTGTTGTGGTTGGATAGGGGTTGTTTAGTTGTTGTTTAGTTGTTGTGGTTGCATAGGGGTTGTTTAGTTGTTGTGGTTGGATAGGGTTTGTTTAGTTGTTGTGGTTGGATAGGGGTTGTTTAGTTGTTGTTTAGTTGTTGTGGTTGGATAGGGGTTGTTTAGTTGTTGTTTAGTTGTTGTGGTTGGATAGGGGTTGTTTAGTTGTTGTTTAGTTGTTGTGGTTGGATAGGGGTTGTTTAGTTGTTGTTTAGTTGTTGTGGTTGGATAGGGGTTGTTTAGTTGTTGTTTAGTTGTTGTGGTTGGATAGGGGTTGTTTAGTTGTTGTTTAGTTGTTGTGGTTGGATAGGGGTTGTTTAGTTGTTGTTTAGTTGTTGTGGTTGGATAGGGGTTGTTTAGTTGTTGTGGTTGGATAGGGTTTGTTTAGTTGTTGCAGTTGTATTGTATTTGTGTGTTGTGTTGTGGTATGGTGTAGTGGTTGGTTTGCGAACTTGTGGTTGTGTTATGGTTGTGTAATGGTTGTGTTTGTGAACTTATGGTTGTGTTTGTGAACTTATGGTTGTGTTACTGTTGTTTTGTGAACTTGTGGTTGTGTAATGGTTGTGTTTGTGAACTTGTGGTTGTGTTATAGCTGTGTTGTTTTGTGAAGTTGTGGTTGTGTTATGGTTGTTTTGTGAACTTGTGGTTGTGTTATAGCTGTGTTATTTTGTGAACTTGTGGTTGTGTTATGGTTGTGGTTGAGGTTGCAGTCAGCTCCTCTAATCTAAAGCCAAGTCCTTTTTCTTTGTCTTGTTCTAGTTTTTCTCCATCATCCTGATTATTTTCATCGCAGAAGTGGCAGCCGGAACGGTGGCCCTCGCCTACTCTTCATTTGTAAGTCTCCCTCACTCTCTCCACCTCTGACTCGAAACTCCCTCCCTCTCTCTTTCTCTCTCTCTCTTTGTATCATCTCTCCTTAAGTCTCTCTATCCCTCCCCTCCTCCCTCTCTTGCTCCAGCTTTCACTCCCATTCTCAATTTTTATCTCCATGTAAATTTTCCTTCATAGCCCGGCCATCATTGAATTACTGGGCTTTATGTCCACTTCAGTCCATTTGACCCTTTAATGACTCCCAGATTGCCTGGGGCTATGTGCGACGCCTCTCACTTTGAGCAATTTATTACTCTGGAATATTGAAGTTAAAGCATTTTATATGCAAAACAGACTATTTACATATATAGGTCCCGCTCCTGCTCTTTCTCCAGTCCCGTTCAGTAAAATACTAGCGGGACACCCTGTCCTTTCGGACGGTAATTCATTGGAAATGAATAATTTTATTTAACGAAATTCTCTCCTCCTGCAAATCAAAAATGTGTTTATCTGTTCTGCATTTAGGTCTCTGGATATACCATTATTCTCAAATCTGGAGCATTTAAAAAACTCTCATCGGCCTATTTCCTGTGGGATCATGGCACTTGTTTTCTCTTTCAAATTCAATGTTGGCCCCATGTTGTCTATGTATATTTAAAAAACAGTATAGGAATGCTCCAGACTTATTCAAGAGATTTATTCAAGAAATGCATTGTTTCATCCCACATGTCCAAGCAGGAATGCAAAATAAAGATATTTTGATGCAAAACACGTAAACCAGTGATTGGCATGAATTTTGGGTTGACAATTAGGCTGCTGTTGCTATAAAAGTACTGTCAAAATAGGGTTCCAGAATTTCTGTTTATTCTGTTCAGTAGAGATACATTTTCTTACATCTTTTTGAGAACAAACAGGCTATCATATACTGTAGGCGAATTCACTTGGGGCTAATCACTGAGGAAGGGGAAACACGAAAACAACCACAACAGCAGCCTACTTATTTTTCCAGCCAATCCGGTCTCATGGAGTAGACGTAACACAGTACAGCCAGCTTTGTGCAAATTCGTTTTTCTCTTCCTCCCCTTCTCTTCATCTAGTCTAATCGGGGGGCACAGAGAGAAACAGGGGCAGTAGGGAAAACACCTTGATGCAGGAATCAGGATGTTACCGTTTGATCAAATCATGGTTTTAGCTGCTCCAAAAATAGAATGTTTTGAGTAAAGTGACCATCTAAAATTTGTAACTCGCACCGATGTGACCACATCCAAGTGTGTAACTGTAATTTCCACCTGTCCAATGTCTACCAGCTCACGTTTGTTCCCTTGTTTTAGGCCAAGAGCTTATTTGACTTGTTATATACCTTACTTAATTTGACAGCATTATTTGAAGGGATTTGTGGATTACTTGTAAGTGTTGGGGAAAACAGGGAAGCGGGTCATGATGAGATGTTTAAGATGTTACACGTGGGCCCGTCAGACTTTAAGCACAGCAGCGCAGTTGACTTGGAATTTCCAGTCAATTAGCATTATGGGTAATAGGCCTAGTCATTCTATGACAGCATCATCTCCCGTAGTAACGGT
>NC_068421.1:85043428-85310928 GCF_023373465.1 Oncorhynchus keta | reverse complement strand
ACTTTTAATGACTCCAACCTAAGTGTATTTAAACTTCCGATTTCAACTGTATATATACAGTACCAGTCAAAAGTTTTACAACACCTACTCATTCAAGGGTTTTTCTTTATTTTTTACTATTTTCTACATTGTAAAATAATAGTGAAGACATCAACACTGTGAAATAACATGTGGAATCATGTAGTAACCAAAGTGTTAAACAAATCAAAATAGATTTTAGATTCTGGCCTCCACAATCACCCGACCTCAACCCATTTGTGATGGTTTGGGATGAGTTGGACCACAGGGTGAAGGAAAAGCAGCCAACAAGTGCTCAGCATATGTGGGAACTCCTTCAAGACTGTTGGAAAAGCATTCCAGGTGAAGCTGGTTGAGAGAATGCCAAGAGTTTGCAAAGCTGTCATCAAGACAAAGGGTGGCTACTTTGAAGAGTCTAAAATATATATGGATTTGTTTAACGCTTTTTTGGTTGCTATATTATTCCACATGTGTTATTTCATAGTTTTGATGTCTTCAATATTATTCTACAATGTAGAAGATGGATTAATAACACTCAATGGCATATAGCCTAATATCCTCCACAACTCTCCTCTCCTTGCACAGTTTAGTTGATACAGTCGGTACGTTATCCTCTCCTTGCTCAGAGCCCAGTGTTTTGGTTGTTTAGGCCTTTTTCCTGTCCACAGTGTATGTGTGAGTGTGTGCGTGTGTGTGTGTATGTGTGCATGTGAGTGTGTGTGAGGGAATGCAGTGTAGCGAGGGGCACGCAGGGCAGGCAACCAGGCAGGCAGAGTGACAGTGATGAATTAGCTAGCTGGTAATAACACCTCTGATCTGAGCCCCTCTTCCCGCTTCTTGGGGGGCACTTTTAATTGTAGCATGTCTCCACGTCACCTTAGGCTACTCTCTCCCTACTCCCTGAACACACACACACACACACACACTCGCTCCCCTGAGTCTTTGTGTGACTGTATGCCAAGGGCTTATTAATCAAAATGGAAAAAATGAGGACACACAGAGTGGAAGGGAGGTAGAGAGGTAAAGAGAGGGAGGTAGGGAGGTAGAGAGGTAAAGAGAGGGAGGTAGGGAGGTAGAGAGGTAAAGAGAGGGAGGTAGGGAGGTAGAGAGGTAAAGAGAGGGAGGGAGGTAGAGAGTGGGGGGGTATGGAGGTAGAGAGAGAAGGGGGAGAGAGAAGGAGAGAGAGGGAGGGGGTAGAGAGAGGGAGGGAGGTAGGTAGGTAGGGAGGTAGAGAGATAAAGAAAGGGAGGGAGGAAGGGAGGTAGGGAGGTAGAGAGTGGGAGGGAGGTAGAGAGGTAAAGAGAGGGAGGGAGGTAAAGAGTGGGAGGGAGGTAGGGAGGTAGAGAGGTAAAGAGATTGAGGAAGGTAGAGAGTGGGAGTGGGGAGAGAGGGAGGTAGAGAGAGAAGGGGAGAGAGAGGGAGAGAGAGGGAGGGGTAGAGAGAGGGAGGGAGGTAGGTAGGGAGGTAGAGAAATAAAGAGAGGGAGGGAGGAATGGAGGTAGGGAAGTAGAGAGGGAGAGAGAGGGAGGGAGGTAAAGAGTGGGAGGAGGATAGAGGGGGAGGGAGGGAGGGAGGGAGGGAGGGAGGGAGGGAGGGAGGGAGGGAGGGGAGGGAGGGAGGGAGGGAGGGAGGGAGGAGATTGAGGAAGGTAGAGAGTGGGAGTGGGGAGAGAGGGAGGTAGAGAGAGAAGGGGAGAGAGGGAGGGGGTAGAGGGAGGGAGGTAGGTAGGTAGGGAGGTAGAGAAATAAAGAGAGGGAGGGAGGAATGGAGGTGGGGGAAGGGAGGGAGGGAGGTGAAAGAAAGCAAGCCTGTATGTCATAGGAATTCACTCTCTCTTCAATAACTGGAGCTCTGGCATGAACATACTCCTTTGTATTATATAGATATGTTCTCTGTGTATGAAATAAATATGGTATGAAACACAATGGGAGAAAGTGTCCTAACCAAACAAACAGGAGCATCAATATATATGTAAATGTGACCACTTACAATCACAAAGGAGAAAATGGAGAAAAATGTCCCAGTCATCTTCTCAGGGACAGGCTATGGGTTTTATTTCCCAGGTGCTTTGTTTGGTTCAGATAGACATTTATTTCATTATTGATGCATAGCTGACTGCCTGAGCTGTACACTCTGTAAAAACAGACTATATGTTGTAGGTTTGTTCAGTGACCTGTGTGTGTGTGTGTGTGTGTGTGTGTGTGTGTGTGTGTGTGTGTGTGTGTGTGTGTGTGTGTGTGTGTGTGTGTGTGTGTGTGTGTGTGTGTGTGTGTGTGTGTGTGTGTGTGTGTGTGTGTGTGTGTGTGTGTGTGTGTGTGTGTGTGTAGAGGTCGTTGATGTTAGGAGCTTAATGGCCCTATTTGCTACGGTGCGTGTATATGCACCCGGGGATTGTCATGTGTGTGTGTCTTTCTCTCTGTCTGTGTGTGTGTGTGTGTGTCTGTCTGTCTGTCTGTCTGTCTGTCTGTCTGTCTGTCTGTCTGTCTGTCTGTCTGTCTGTGTGTCTGTCTGTCTGTCTGTCTGTGTGTGTCTGTGTGTCTTTCTCTCTGTCTGTGTGTGTGTCTGTCTGTCTGTCTGTCTGTCTGTCTGTCTGTCTGTCTGTCTGTCTGTCTGTCTGTCTGTCTGTCTGTCTGTGTGTGTGTATGGTCTCCAGGCCGAGGGGATTCTTAAAGCATGGGCCACCCTTGTCTTGAAGAACCAGTATGGCAGCGATCCGGTGGTCACCAAGATCTGGAACAGCACCATGACCGAGGTATGGCTACCCCAAGTTACCAATATTTCTCCGCTATCCAGGAGCAAGACAGGTGCCGTTGTTCATAGACAATGGTGAGCCTGAACCCTCCAAGTCCGTGGCTAGCCCTCCTGAGTCCTGACTAACCCTATCTGTGATATCTAATCCCATACGGTATGGGCCATAACTGCTGAGTTTGTGATGCTCTATCTATCACATGTCAATCACATTCTACCCTGTAAGAGTTTAGAATGGTAATGACATGGCTTTGACTCTTTGTATTGTATAGCTTCTGTATTGTGCCTTACCGTGTTTTCAGTTGCACACAATTCTACATTTCTGCTATTGCTCAGCTCTCCTTATTATGCTTGATACATTCAAAGACCTTGACTTGTGAACCTCTCTCTCTGCTAAAAGCATGTCAATACATCACGTACCTCTCTGGGACCATGGCCACCATCTTTAAGTAGCCTACAGGCTAGAAAGTACAGAGGAATGCAAATCAATAACCTAAGTAGAATGCCAAAGAAAAGCTGTTCGTTACATAACCGTCCATGTTGTGTTGCTTTATTATTGAATGGTAAATCAATAACTAAATGAAATGCCTTTATTTTGGTGAAAACTTGCCCGTGTGCTCATCCATCTTCAGCACATTGTTGTTAGCATGTCACCCCAGTGTTACAAGGGAATGCTGAGAGAATGCTACAACATCGCACATTTTCTCTCTTTCTCTCCGTGTCCTTGAAGCTGAACTGCTGTGGCTTCACCAACTACACAGACTTTACTGACTCGTACTACTCTGAGCAGAGTGAGGGCAGCTACCCACCCAGCTGTTGCCAGCTAGACACTGCCCCCTGCAGCCAGCAGCAGGCATGGCACAGTGATGTTCAGGTGAGACCATGGCTGCCAACAGCTCACTGTTCTGAATAATCAAAGTTCTATGTATCATGAGCAGTGCATGACTCTTATGGTAACATTAGTTCATTGGGCTTTCTCCATTCTGATGGTTTTAAACTCAACCAAACAAGGACAAAACTGACAAAGAAGTAGTCCAATTTGTAGAACTTGTAGAACTGTTATAAAAATATTATTATAGACGGTTTCATCTCTGGTCAAAAGTAGTGCACTATATAGAAAATAGGGTGTCATTTGGGACATGCCATAGACTGGGTGAGACACCCACAGAGTGACACTGTTTCCCACAGGAACAACCATAAGTCTCCTTGTTTACACTCAAATGTATCATAAACTAAACGTCTTCAACAACCTTCACTTGATCTAGAGAAAAACACATGTGCAAATGTGTAACAAGTCTGACCCAATGCCTTTAATGACCTTGTGTTTTAAAACCACTTAGACATGTACAACAATTGTCCTGTTAATAATGAATGTTCTGTACACGTTCCTCTCCAGGGCTGTTTCGAACAGCTGTTGACGGCCCTTCAGAAGCATGCCAACATCGTAGGTGGGATAGCCGTAGGCATCGGAGGGCTGGAGGTAAAATCAACAGGTCATAAATGAGCCCGTGTGGCTCAGTTGGTAGAGCGTGGCACTTCTGACACGTGGGTTCAATTCCCACGGGGGGACCAGTATAAAACATTTATACTCTTAAGTTGCTCTGGATAAGAGTGTCTGTAAAAGATGTAACTGTGCATTGTTCAGTGCAGGAGTATAACCGTGTACCATGTCTATCGACCTCTAGTCAGGATGAGTAAAAGCTGTTGATTTGCATGTACTGAACATCCAGTGGAGATGTTTTATGGCTTTGACAAATCTGATCTACAATCTGATCATAATGTTATAAAGTGACTCACGCATATTCACAAGCAGTCAGGAAGAGCCGATAGGGTAGGTGCATGTAGGAACCGTACGCACCAGGGCTAGGGAGTGTTTGCTGTTATGGTCCAGTCAGATGTGGCTATGGTCAGGTCATCGTGTCAGGACAAACTCCCGGCCATAATGACAGCTAGTGTTGGATACAGGAGCTGTTACAGGGCCTTCAGAAAGTATTCATACCTCTTGACTTATTCCACATTTTGTTGTGTTACAGCCTGAATTCAAATGTTTATTTTCTTGTTTTTATATAAAAGCATAATTGATCATTTGACATTATGGGATATTGTGTGGAGGCCAGTGACACAAAATCTAAATGTATTCCATTTTAAATTCAGGTTGTAACAAAACAAAGTGTGAATACTTTCTGAAGGCACTGTACATGTAATTAAAGCCATGTTATTGTAGTTCTAATCTAGATCGTCCTAACACAAGTTTCTCTCTCCTAGGTGGCAGCGATGCTGGTATCCATGTACCTGTACTGCTATCTGGACAACAATGTCAGCTGAGACTTTGTATTGGACAGACAATATGTTGTTATGTACTGTGAAAGGTTAATAATAGTGCTTGTAGTGCCATTATATCTGTTAGGTTGCCTTGATGTTATTATCTACAAATGTATATCAGTTATCCATTATTTTACGTTTACTAATCAAGTGAGATATCTTTTTAATTAATAGCACACAAAAGCCAAAACATAGTACTGTAATTGTGTGTAATGTTATTTTAGATGTTGTCACATTTATCTACTGTAAATACACTTTATATTTACAATAAATTTCAGCTACCAACATGACTGGATGTTTTACAACAAAATCACACATTTGAAGTTCCTACATACACTAAGTGTTCAAAACAACAAGGACACCTTCCTAATATTGAGTTGTACCCCCACCCTTTTTTGCCCTCAGAACAGCTTGAATTTGTCGGGGCATGGACTCTACAAGGTGTTGAAAGCGTTCCACAGGGATGCTGGCCCATGTGGACTCTACAAGGTGTTGAAAGCGTTCCACAGGGATGCTGGCCCATGTTGACTCTACAAGGTGTTGAAAGCGTTCCACAGGGATGCTGGCCCATGTTGACTCTACAAGGTGTTGAAAGCGTTCCACAGGGATGCTGGCCCATGTTGACTCTACAAGGTGTTGAAAGCGTTCCACAGGGATGCTGGCCCATGTGGACTCTACAAGGTGTTGAAAGCGTTCCACAGGGATGCTGGCCCATGTGGACTCTACAAGGTGTTGAAAGCGTTCCACAGGGATGCTGGCCCATGTGGACTCTACAAGGTGTTGAAAGCGTTCTACAGGGATGCTGGCCCATGTTGACTCTACAAGGTGTTGAAAGCGTTCCACAGGGATGCTGGCCCATGTTGACTCTACAAGGTGTTGAAAGCGTTCCACAGGGATGCTGGCCCATGTGGACTCTACAAGGTGTTGAAAGCGTTCCACAGGGATGCTGGCCCATGTTGACTCTACAAGGTGTTGAAAGCGTTCCACAGGGATGCTGGCCCATGTTGACTCTACAAGGTGTTGAAAGCGTTCCACAGGGATGCTGGCCCATGTTGACTCTACAAGGTGTTGAAAGCGTTCCACTGGGATGCTGGCCCATGTTGACTCTACAAGATGTTGAAAGCGTTCCACAGGGATGCTGGACCATGTTGACTCTACAGGGTGTTGAAAGCGTTCCACAGGGATGCTGGCCCATGTGGACTCTACAAGGTGTTGAAAGCGTTCTACAGGGATGCTGGCCCATGTTGACTCTACAAGGTGTTGAAAGCGTTCCACAGGGATGCTGGCCCATGTTGACTCTACAAGATGTTGAAAGCGTTCCACAGGGATGCTGGCCCATGTTGACTCTACAAGGTGTCCAAAGCGTTCCACAGGGATGCTGGCCCATGTTGACTCTACAAGATGTTGAAAGCGTTCCACAGGGATGCTGGCCCATGTTGACTCTACAAGTGGTCGAAAGCGTTCCACAGGGATGCTGGCCCATGTTGACTCTACAAGGTGTTGAAAGCGTTCCACAGGGATGCTGGCCCATGTTGACTCTACAAGGTGTTGAAAGCGTTCCACAGGGATGCTGGCCCATGTTGACTCCAATGCTTCCCACAGTTGTGTCAAGTTTATTTTAATTTTATTTTATTTTACCTTTATTTAACCAGGCAAGGGATGTTAAGAACATATTCTTATTTTCAATGAGGGCCTGGGAACAGTGGGTTAAGTTGTCTGGATGTCCTTTGGGTGGTGGACCATACTTGATGAACACGGGAAACTGTTGAGTGTGAAAAACCCAGCAGCGTTGCAGTTCTTGACACAAACCGGTGGGCCTGGCATCTACTACCATACTCCGTTCAAAGGCACTTAAATATTTTGTCTTGCCCATTCACCTTCTGAATGGCGCACATACAATCCATGTCTCAATTGTCTCAAGGCTTGAAAATCCTTATTTAACCTGTCTCCTCACCGTCAGTCTATGTAATGGAAAGAGCAGGTGTCTTTAATGTTTTTCTACTCTCAGTGTATACTGTCATATGAATTTTAGATCATTCAAACCCAGCTATATCACATGAGCAGTGAGCAACAACACACTGCATTGTAATAATTCAAACCCAGCTATATCACATGAGCAGTGAGCAACAACACACTGCATTGTAATAATTCAAACCCAGAGATATCACATGAGCAGTGAGCAACAACACACTGCATTGTAATAATTCAAACCCAGAGATATCACATGAGCAGTGAGAAACAACACACTGCATTGTAATAATTCAAACCCAGAGATATCACATGAGCAGTGAGAAACAACACACTGCATTGTAATAATTCAAACCCAGAGATATCACATGAGCAGTGAGCAACAACACACTGCATTGTAATAATTCAGACCCAGAGATATCACATGAGCAGTGAGCAACAACACACTGCATTGTAATAATTCAAACCCAGAGATATCACATGAGCAGTGAGCAACAACACACTGCATTGTAATAATTCAAACCCAGAGATATCACTGAGCAGTGAGCAACAAACACACTGCATTGTAATAATTCAAAGGCACCAGAGATATCACATGAGCAGTGAGAAACAACACACTGCATTGTAATAATTCAGACCCAGCTATATCACATGAGCAGTGAGCAACAACACACTGCATTGTAATAATTCAAACCCAGATATATCACATGAGCAGTGAGCAACAACACACTGCATTGTAATAATTCAAACCCAGAGATATCACATGAGCAGTGAGCAACAACACACTGCATTGTAATAATTCAAACCCAGCTATATTACATGAGCAGTGAGCAACAACACACTGCATTGTAATAATTCAAACCCAGCTATATCACATGAGCAGTGAGCAACAACACACTGCATTGTAATAATTCAAACCCAGCTATATCACATGAGCAGTGAGCAACAACACACTGCATTGTAATAATTCAAACCCAGAGATATCACATGAGCAGTGAGAAACAACACACTGCATTGTAATAATTCAAACCCAGAGATATCACATGAGCAGTGAGCAACAACACACTGCATTGTAATAATTCAGACCCAGAGATATCACATGAGCAGTGAGCAACAACACACTGCATTGTAATAATTCAAACCCAGAGATATCACATGAGCAGTGAGCAACAACACACTGCATTGTAATAATTCAAACCCAGCTATATCACATGAGCAGTGAGCAACAACACACTGCATTGTAATAATTCAAACCCAGCTATATCACATGAGCAGTGAGCAACAACACACTGCATTGTAATAATTCAAACCCAGAGATATCACATGAGCAGTGAGCAACAACACACTGCATTGTAATAATTCAAACCCAGATATATTACATGAGCAGTGAGCAACAACACACTGCATTGTAATAATTCAAACCCAGCTATATCACATGAGCAGTGAGAAACAACACACTGCATTGTAATAATTCAAACCCAGAGATATCACATGAGCAGTGAGCAACAACACACTGCATTGTAATAATTCAAACCCAGCTATATTACATGAGCAGTGAGCAACAACACACTGCATTGTAATAATTCAAACCCAGCTATATTACATGAGCAGTGAGAAACAACACACTGCATTGTAATAATTCAAACCCAGAGATATCACATGAGCAGTGAGCAACAACACACTGCATTGTAATAATTCAAACCCAGAGATATCACATGAGCAGTGAGCAACAACACACTGCATTGTAATAATTCAGACCCAGAGATATCACATGAGCAGTGAGCAACAACACACTGCATTGTAATAATTCAAACCCAGAGATATCACATGAGCAGTGAGCAACAACACACTGCATTGTAATAATTCAAACCCAGAGATATCACATGAGCAGTGAGCAACAACACACTGCATTGTAATAATTCAAACCCAGAGATATCACATGAGCAGTGAGAAACAACACACTGCATTGTAATAATTCAAACCCAGAGATATCACATGAGCAGTGAGAAACAACACACTGCATTGTAATAATTCAAACCCAGAGATATCACATGAGCAGTGAGCAACAACACACTGCATTGTAATAATTCAGACCCAGAGATATCACATGAGCAGTGAGAAACAACACACTGCATTGTAATAATTCAAACCCAGAGATATCACATGAGCAGTGAGAAACAACACACTGCATTGTAATAATTCAGACCCATGAGCAGATATCAAACCCAGAGATATGAGCAGTGAGCAACAACACACTGCATTGTAATAATTCAGACCCAGAGATATCACATGAGCAGTGAGAAACAACACACTGCATTGTAATAATTCAAACCCAGAGATATCACATGAGCAGTGAGAAACAACACACTGCATTGTAATAATTCAAACCCAGAGATATCACATGAGCAGTGAGAAACAACACACTGCATTGTAATAATTCAAACCCAGAGATATCACATGAGCAGTGAGAAACAACACACTGCATTGTAATAATTCAAACCCAGAGATATCACATGAGCAGTGAGCAACAACACACTGCATTGTAATAATTCAAACCCAGAGATATCACATGAGCAGTGAGAAACAACACACTGCATTGTACTGTGTGTCACATAATAGTACTGTGTGCAGATGGAGTGGCAGGAAGCCTAGTGGTTAGCGTGTTGGACTAGTAACCGAAAGGTTGCAAGATCGAATCCCCGAGCTGACAAGGTAAAAACCTGTCGTTCTGCCCATGAACGAGGCAGTTCTTTGGCCGTCATTGAAAATAAGAAATTGTTCTTGACTGACTTGCCTAGTTAAATTAAGGTCAAGATGAATGGAATACTGTACATTTTTAGTCTTTGTTCTATTACCAGACTGTTCACAGAAGTTACAGTAAATATTGACCAATCTGGGGCCTCTGAAACATAGCAAGGAGGAATGGAGAGAGAGCGTGAGATAGTGTATTGTTCAATCCTCGTACACCATGCCTCTGGCTATTGCATCTGAATTAGTGGAATCATCATCTTAAATCCCTGTTCAAACCCTGAACGCCAAGCAAATGTTGTTGTTCCCCTTTGACGGTCTGTTTTAGTGACCCTGGTATTCTCACTGCTCAGGGAGAGAGGGGTGGGGGCAAGACCATATACCATTCTAGCCAATTAGACCTCAGAGGTATTTAGAGATAAATCTCTCATCATTTCAGACCAACTGTGTTCATCTCATTCCCTCCCATGTATAACGATAACCCTCACACACCAACCCCCCTCTCTCTCTCTCTCAACAAGACCTTCATACACCAACCCTGTCTTCTCCTCTCGTTCTAGAGAGGACTACAGTCCCAGTGATCGATCAATATTTCATCTATATCTCCAACGCCGAGGGGCTTAGAGAGAGTACTGCTCATCTCAATGCTCAATAAGTCAAAACGACATTAACCTAGGCTCTGATAGGACCCACTGCTCTTGACGGACAGGCCAGATGAACAGGTTTAGCATTAGTGTTTACAATAAAACACCATCAAAACCCCCTCATCTATCGGATCCAGCGACAGCTTCAGTGTGTGTTCACAGAGCCAGAAACAATCGCACTGTAGGAAACTAAATACTGTCTTTATCTGGGGAAACACACATTTAATTATGAACAAACATGAACATTCAGCTTGACAGACTAATTCAGATACAGGCATACAGTTTATACATAGTACATGCAGATGTGCGCACACAAATTCAATGAACACACACACAGATACTGATGTCGCTATGAACACACACATACAGTCTAGCTATGGGTTGTGACAGGGTGTCTCCATTAAGAGATCATTGAGATGGCGAGGTATGAAAACTCAAAGGACAGGAAGGTGTTTGTCCTTGGTCAACCACCGTGGTTACGGAAATGTACCATCCAGGGGATTTGCATACATTTCCCTGGCCCACACTCTGTTCCCTTCTCCTCTCTGTTGGTTTACCCAACACCTTCTCCAGGGAAATCTGGATACAAGGACGAGGCTGGAGAAAACAACCTTACCAAGAACAAGAAAATGTATTGGGAATATTCTAGTAGTAATAAATGAATGTTGTGATGCCTGCTGTAGATTCACTTCTATAATTAATTAACATACTTATGTCAATCACACAGGTATGAAGAATTTCACTACAACTCCCTCAATCCATAATACACACACTGCAAGAACAACTGACACCACTACCAAACTGCATGAGAGATAAATGTGTCTATAGATGTCTATTAATGTTTCTATTAATGTGAGTATGAATGTGTATGCATATATATTAAAGTGTCTATTAATGTGTCCATAGATGTGTCTATAAATGTGTCTGAATGTTTCTATAGATGTCTATAAATGTGTCTATGAATGTTTCAAATAATGTGTCTATAAATGTGTCTATGAATGTGTCTATGAATGTCTATGAATGTGAGTATGAATGAGTCTATAGATGTGAGTATGAATGTGTTTATGAATGTGAGTATGAATGTGTTTATGAATGTGAGTATGAATGTGTTTATGAATGTGAGTATGAATGTGTCTATGAATGTGAGTATGAATGTGTTTATGAATGTGAGTATGAATGTGTTTATGAATGTGTTTATAGATGTGAGTATGAATGAGTCTATAGATGTGAGTATGAATGAGTCTATAGATGTGAGTATGAATGAGTCTATAGATGTGAGTATGAATGAGTCTATAGATGTGAGTATGAATGTGTCTATAGATGTGAGTATGAATGAGTCTATAGATGTGAGTATGAATGTGTCTATAGATGTGAGTATGAATGAGTCTATAGATGTGAGTATGAATGAGTCTATAGATGTGAGTATGAATGAGTCTATAGATGTGAGTATGAATGAGTCTATAGATGTGAGTATGAATGAGTCTATAGATGTGAGTATGAATGAGTCTATAGATGTGAGTATGAATGAGTCTATAGATGTGAGCATGAATGTGTCTATAGATGTGAGTATGAATGAGTCTATAGATGTGAGTATGAATGAGTCTATAGATGTGAGTATGAATGAGTCTATAGATGTGAGTATGAATGTGTCTATAGATGTGAGTATGAATGAGTCTATAGATGTGAGTATGAATGAGTCTATAGATGTGAGTATGAATGTGTCTATCGATGTGAGTATGAATGAGTCTATAGATGTGAGTATGAATGAGTCTATAGATGTGAGCATGAATGTGTCTATAGATGTGTTTATGAATGAGTCTATAGATGTGTGTAAATGTGTTTATGAATGTGTCTATAAATGTGTATATGTGTCTATAGATGTGTTTATGAATGTGTCTATAGATGTGTGTAAATGTGTCTATATGTGTCTATAGATGTGTGTAAATGTGTCTATATGTGTCTATAGATGTGTGTAAATGTGTTTATGAATGTGTCTATAGATGTGTCTATATGTGTCTATAGATGTGTGTAAATGTGTCTATATGTGTCTATAGATGTGTGTAAATGTGTTTATGAATGTGTCTATAGATGTGTGTAAATGTGTCTATATGTGTCTGTAGATGTGTGTAAATGTGTTTATGAATGTGTCTATAGATGTGTGTAAATGTGTTTATGAATGTGTCTATAGATGTGTGTAAATGTGTTTATGAATGTGTCTATAGATGTGTCTATATGTGTCTATAGATGTGTCTATATGTGTCTATAGATGTGTCTATATGTGTCTATAGATGTGTCTATATGTGTCTATAGATGTGTGTAAATGTGTCTATATGTGTCTATAGATGTGTGTAAATGTGTCTATATGTGTCTATAGATGTGTCTATATGTGTCTATAGATGTGTGTAAATGTGTTTATGAATGTGTCTATAGATGTGTGTAAATGTGTTTATGAATGTGTCTATAGATGTGTGTAAATGTGTCTATATGTGTCTATAGATGTGTGTAAATGTGTTTATGAATGTGTCTATACATGTGTCTATATGTGTCTATAGATGTGTGTAAATGTGTTTATGAATGTGTCTATAGATGTGTGTAAATGTGTTTATGAATGTGTCTATAGATGTGTGTAAATGTGTCTATATGTGTCTATAGATGTGTGTAAATGTGTTTATGAATGTGTCTATAGATGTGTGTAAATGTGTTTATGAATGGGTCTATAGATGTGTGTAAATGTGTTTATGAATGTATCTATAGATGTGTGTAAATGTGTGTAAATGTGTCTATATGTGTCTGTAGATGTGTCTATATGTGTCTATAGATGTGTCTATATGTGTCTATAGATGTGTGTAAATGTGTCTATATGTGTCTATAGATGTGTGTAAATGTGTCTATATGTGTCTATAGATGTGTGTAAATGTGTTTATGAATGTGTCTATAGATGTGTGTAAATGTGTCTATATGTGTCTATAGATGTGTGTAAATGTGTCTATATGTGTCTATAGATGTGTGTAAATGTGTCTATATGTGTCTATAGATGTGTGTAAATGTGTCTATATGTGTCTATAGATGTGTGTAAATGTGTTTATGAATGTGTCTATAGATGTGTGTAAATGTGTTTATGAATGTGTCTATAGATGTGTCTATATGTGTCTATAGATGTGTGTAAATGTGTCTATATGTGACTGTAGATGTGTTTATGAATGTGTCTATAGATGTGTGTAAATGTGTTTATGAATGTGTCTATAAAGGTGTACATTTGTCTATAGATGTGTTTATGAATGAGTCTATAGATGTGTGTAAATGTGTCTATATGTGTCTATAGATGTGTGTAAATGTGTTTATGAATGTGTCTATAGATGTGTGTAAATGTGTTTATGAATGTGTCTATAGATGTGTGTATATGTGTCTATAGATGTGTGTAAATGTGTTTATGAATGTGTCTATAGATGTGTGTAAATGTGTCTATATGTGTGTATAGATGTGTGTAAATGTGTCTATATGTGTCTGTAGATGTGTGTAAATGTGTTTATGAATGTGCCTATAGATGTGAGTATGAATGAGTCTATAGATGTGTGTAAATGTGTCTATAGATGTGTGTAAATGT
The DNA here is from genome assembly GCF_023373465.1 of Oncorhynchus keta. Classification (NCBI taxonomy): domain Eukaryota; kingdom Metazoa; phylum Chordata; class Actinopteri; order Salmoniformes; family Salmonidae; genus Oncorhynchus; species Oncorhynchus keta. Next base: position 85,296,876 of record NC_068421.1, on the reverse strand, counting down.
GTTTATGAATGTATCTATAGATGTGTGTAAATGTGTCTATATGCGTCTGTAGATGTGTCTATAGAAGGCTCAAGGGCATTGGCCACAGATAAAATGGTATCAAATCATGTTATATCTACAGTAGCTTTGATTGGACTGATCATGTCAACTTCATACTTTCAAAATTGAGAGGAGATTTGAACACCATCCGCTCTCTTGCGCTTTCATCCTTTTCACCCAGTTTGTTGACCCAAAGACCGGGCTATGTCATCCAACAGTCGTCAAGGAGACGCATCAAAGATCATCAAAGATCCCAAAATTGTTAGCAGCTCCCTTTTATACTGTTTTCTGGTATGGCCTCCAAAGATCATTGTGATACCCTTTGACATTCAGATCCCACACATGAAGGCACTGAGGAGGACAGCACACATTAGTCCACAAAACTCTCTTCAGAGAAAGACAATGCAAATGGCAGAGGAGAGTGGGGAAAGTTACAGTTTGATATTAGGGGAGAGTGGGGAAAGTTACAGTCTGATGGTAGGGGAGAGTGGGGAAAGTTACATTTTGGTAGTAGGGGAGAGTGGGGAAAGTTACAGTTTGATATTAGGGGAGAGTGGAGAAAGTTACAGTTTGATATTAGGGGAGAGTGGGGAAAGTTACAGTCTGATGTTAGGGGAGAGTGGAGAAAGTTACAGTCTGATGTCAGGGGAGAGTGGGGAAAGTTACATTTTGGTAGTAGGGGAGAGTGGGGAAAGTTACATTTTGGTAGTAGGGGAGAGTGGGGAAAGTTACATTTTGGTAGTAGGGGAGAGTGGGGAAAGTTACAGTTTGATATTAGGGGAGAGTGGAGAAAGTTACAGTTTGATATTAGGGGAGAGTGGGGAAAGTTACAGTCTGATGTTAGGGGAGAGTGGAGAAAGTTACAGTCTGATGTCAGGGGAGAGTGGGGAAAGTTACAGTCTGATGTTAGGGGAGAGTGGGGAAAATTACAGTCTGATGTTAGGGGAGAGTGGGGAAAGTTACAGTCTGATGTTAGGGGAGAGTGGAGAAAGTTACAGTCTGATGTTAGGGGAGAGTGGAGAAAGTTACAGTCTGATGTTAGGGGAGAGTGGAGAAAGTTACAGTCTGCTGTCAGGGGTGAGTGGGGAAAGTTACAGTCTGATATTAGGGGAGACTGGGGAAAGTTACAGTCTGATGTTAGGGGAGAGTGGAGAAAGTTACAGTCTGATGTTAGGGGAGAGTGGAGAAAGTTACAGTCTGCTGTCAGGGGTGAGTGGGGAAAGTTACAGTCTGATATTAGGGGAGAGTGGGGAAAGTTACAGTCTGATGTTAGGGGAGAGTGGGGAAAGTTACAGTCTTATGTTAGGGGAGAGTGGGGAAAGTTACAGTCTGATGTTAGGGGAGAGTGGAGAAAGTTACAGTCTGATGTTAGGGGAGAGTGGAGAAAGTTACAGTCTGCTGTCAGGGGAGAGTGGGGAAAGTTACAGTCTGATATTAGGGGAGAGTGGGGAAAGTTACAGTCTGATGTTAGGGGAGAGTGGAGAAAGTTACAGTCTGATGTTAGGGGAGAGTGGGGAAAGTTACAGTCTGATATTAGGGGAGAGTGGGGAAAGTTACAGTCTGATAGGGGAGAGAGGGGAAAGTTCCAGTCTGATGTTAGGGGAGAGTGGGGAAAGTTACAGTCTGATGTTAGGGGAGAGTGGGGAAAGTTACAGTCTGATGTTAGGGGAGAGAGGGGAAAGTTACAGTCTGATGTTAGGGGAGAGTGGGGAAAGTTACAGTCTGATGTTAGGGGAGAGTGGGGAAAGTTACAGTCTGATGTTAGGGGAGAGTGGGGAAAGTTACAGTCTGATGGTAGGGGAGAGTGGGGAAAGTTACAGTCTGATGGTAGGGGGGAAAGTTACAGTCTGATGGTAGGGGGGAGGGAAAGTTACAGTCTGATGGTAGGGGAGTGGGGAAAGTTACAGTCTGATGGTAGGGGGGGAAGTTACAGTCTGATGGTAGGTGGGAAAGTTACAGTCTGATGGTAGGGGGAAAGTTACAGTCTGATGGTAGGGGGGAAAATTACAGCCTGAACAGTTTGATATTAGGGGAGAGTGGAGAAAGTTACAGTCTGATGTTAGGGGAGAGTGGGGAAAGTTACAGTCTGATGGTAGGGGAGAGTGGGGAAAGTTACAGTCTGATGGTAGGGGGGAAAGTTACAGTCTGATGGTAGGGGGGGGGGAAAGTTACAGTCTGATGGTAGGGGGGTGGGAATGTTACAGTCTGATGGTAGGGGGGTGGGAAAGTTACAGTCTGATGGTAGGGGGGGGGGAAAGTTACAGTCTGATGGTAGGGGGAAAGTTACAGTCTGATGGTAGGTGGGAAAGTTACAGTCTGATGGTAGGGGGGGGGTTACAGTCTGATGGTAGGGGGGAAAAGTTACAGTCTGATGGTAGGGGGGAAAAGTTACAGTCTGATGGTAGGGGGGAAAGTTACAGTCTGATGGTAGCGGGGACCTGACATGATGACTCCTTGCTGTCCCCAGTCCACCTGGCCATGCTGCTGCTCCAGTTTCAACTGTTCTGCCTTACTATTATTCGACCATGCTGGTCATTTATGAACATTTGAACATCTTGGTCATGTTCTGTTATAATCTCCACCTGGCACAGCCAGAAGAGGACTGGCCACCCCACATATTAGCCTGGTTCCTCTCTAGGTTTCTTCCTAGGTTTTGGCCTTTCTAGGGAGTTTTTCCTAGCCACAGTACTTCTACACCTGCATTGCTTGCTGTTTGGGGTTTTAGGGGGCTGGGTTTCTGTACAGCACTTTGAGATATCAGTCTGATGTACGAAGGGCTATATAAATAAATTTGATTTGATTTGATTTGAGTGGGGAAAGTTACAGTCTGAACAGTTTGACTATTGTAAAGTATTTTTATTCAAAGGCTAAGTGCTTGTGTCTCTACATCTCCCCTTCTTTCCTTCAGTCTCTCCCTCCCAATCTATGTTGGAGAGCTCAGTCCAGGTGAAGGTATCAGTCTCCAGCTCCATCTTCATGTACATGACATAGTTCTTCCCCTCTGCATCAGGAATGAAAGAGTCCTCACATGGGTTCTTACTGTGGCCCAGCACCTCAGCCTCCCTGAGCACATAACAGTTATATTAGACATCCCACCTGAGCACAACAGACAGAATAACACACACAATAAAAACTTCACCAATACAGAAGTTGGATTGATTTTGCGGACTACATCAGCTACATTCTCACTCACTTCAGTAAGTTCTCAATCTCCAGCTCATAGGCATTTTTTTTAAAAGCGGTCTACATTCTTCATCTGGATGTTAGGTACCGAGTTGATCCTGTGCTTCTTGAAATGCACCTCCTAGAGAGGACGAAACACTCGGACTGGTGAGACAGCTTGTGACACAATCAGCTTGTGAAAAACCCACTGAAGAAATAGCTGTCAGCATCCTGAGTCATCATCAACATTAAAACAGTCTTTAAAACAGTCCGCTCAAACAATACGACAGATGTCATCGTTTTAACTAGACCCCGTTGCAATCAGTGCAGACTCATCACGCTCTAACGTAAGACAATGGGCTATGTGATTGACCCTGTGCAATCAGTGCAGACTCATCACGCTCTAACGTAAGACAATGGGCTATGTGATTGACCCTGTGCAATCAGGGCAGACTCATCACGCTCTAACGTAAGACAATGGGCTATGCGATTGACCCTGTGCAATCAGTGCAGACTCATCACGCTCTAACGTAAGACAATGGGCTATGTGATTGACCCTGTGCAATCAGGGCAGACTCATCACGCTCTAACGTAAGACAATGGGCTATGCGATTGACCCTGTGCAATCAGTGCAGACTCATCACGCTCTAACGTAAGACAATGGGCTATGCGATTGACCCTGTGCGATCAGTGAAGAAGAGGGCCTTACATGGAATAGCCGTTCATGTTGAGCCTGATGATGCCAAAGTGGTAGGAGCAGGACACATCAAGGATGATACACGCCTTTCTTCTGCTCTAGCATACGTATCCACATGTATCCCAGTCACACAGCTAGAAACACACAGGTTATCATTTCACAATGAATATAGACTGATAGAAACACACACCTTCTCAGACATGGGCCATTTGGCCTCCGGATCATCCTTGTAGAGCAGGGTGTCAAAGTCAAATGGACGGAGGGCCAAATAAAAAATTTAGCTACAAGCCGAGGGCCGGACTGTTCGAATGTTCATTGAAAAAAATTTTAAATGACGCATATAGTCTAGTGAACCTAATTGAACCTACTGAAAACCTAACAAATATATTCCAATATGATCAGATAAATAAAGCAATATTTTCTTATGGCTCTGTCAGTAATCTTTAATTTTCAACAGACACAAAAGACAAATTTCCTTTATATAAAAATCCCCATAACATGAACATTAAATGAAAGAAACCTGGTATTCAAGGCACCATCAGTAGCCTATATTTTCTATTTTAGCAAAAGTGGGCTATTTACTTCAAAGAAAAAAACAATAATAGCAATTTTCTATCATCCACTCAACTGAAATATTTTTAAAATATAATTGGATTGAAATACAATAAAATAAAGTGCAAAAATCTATTAATCAAAAACAACACTTTGTTTAAGGAGAAGTAACATGCAGTGAAAACAAATATTAAACTTTAACTTTTAAACTTGAACTGAGTAAAAACTCTAAATATGTGATTGCACAGTAATGTTCACTTGTTTGAGGTTGAGGGTGATACTTGGTGGTGTCCCATCTTTTCCACAAGTTCATCAATGTTCGGGGTAAGGCTCTGAGCTGAGGAAATCCTCAGAATTGAGTGGAGGTGTTCAGCAGTAAGTCGACTTCTGTGTGATGTTTTGTTCAAGTTCATCAAAGAAAACAGTTGTTCACACAGGTATGTGCTGCCAAACATAGACAACGTTTCAGCAGCCTGGATGCGCAGCTGGGGCATTGTGTCGGGGAGGAAACGGGCGAACTCGCCGCAGCACCCACTGCCGCATATTTTGCCCTCAGTGCATCATTGCATTGGAGGTCAATCAACTCCATTTGAGGTTTGGTGGTGAGCTTTCCACGTCAACAGCAAATGGGTTACCGAGCAGTTCCAACCTGCTTTTGTGCTTCAAAGTCAGCAAATCGGCGTCGAAAGTCAGCGGCAAGCATACCTATTTTATCAGCCAACTGTGCGCTTCGGGAACGCACTGGTAGAGAGCTTCTCTTTCATGGTCTGGCAGCTGGGAAAGTGGCTCAAATTTTCTTTCCGCATCTCGTCTCCCACAGAGTCAGTTTGGTTTTAAATGCCTTCACTGTACTGTACATATCAGAGATGACACGATCCCGACCCTGCAGCTGCAAGTTCATTGCATTCAGATGACTCGTAATGTCACACAGAAAAGCCATTTCACACAGAAACATTTCGTCTCGGAGTTGTGTTGTGTCTTTCCCTTTGCTGTCCAAGAACAGACAAATCTCCTCACGAAGCTCAAACATCTTTGAAGCACCTTTCCCTGGCTTAGCCATCGCACCTCTGTGTGATAAGGCAAATCACCATGCTCCGTTTCTAACTCCGTCAGAAATGCCTTGAACTGGCGGTGATTCAAATCCTTTGGCTCTGATAAAGTTAACTGTGCGCGTGATGATGCTCATTACATGCTCCATTTTCAAGGCTTTACCGCATCACGCTTCCTGGTGTATGATACAATGATAAGATGTCAGCTCACCTGTCGCGTTTTCCTCTTGCATCTTTTCCCGTATCTTCGCCACCAGACTCCTGTGTCCACATCATCGCAGGTGCTCCGTCGGTTGTCAAACCCACGAGTTTTTCCCAAGGCAGCTCCATCTCATTTACACATCTTGACACCTCTTCATACAAATCATGCCCCGTAGTTGTGCCATGCATAGGACGTAAAGCCAAAAACTCCTCTGTCACGCTTAGGCTGGAGTCCACTCCGCGGATGAAAATTGACAACTGGGCAATGTCAGAAATGTCGGTGCTCTCATCCACAGCCAAGGAATATGCAATGAAATCTTTTCCCTTTTTCACAAGCTGCTCTTTTAGATTGATGGACAACTGGTCTACTCTCTCGGCAATGGTGTTTCTGCTCAGACTCACATTTAAAAAGAGTTGCCTTTTTCTGGGCAAACTTCGTCACAAACTTTAATCATGCAGTTTTTGATGAAATCCCCTCCGTAAATGGCCGGGCTGATTTAGCGATCTCTTCTGCCAAAATAAAACTGGCCTTGACAGCAGCCTGGCCTTGTGATTTGGCTTTTTGAACAGAGCCAGTGAAGATTTGAGGCCTCGTTTTAATTCCTCTGCCTTTTGTAGCCTTTGTTCCATGTCCATATTCTTGTTTTTGTCCGCGTGTTTCGTTTCATAATGTCGTCTCAGATTATACTTCTTTCAGTACCGCCACACTTTCTCCACACAGAAGACACACAGGTTTTCCAGCTACCTCCGTGAACAAATACTCCGACTCCCACCTTGTTTGAAACCCCGGTTCTCAGTGTCCACCTTCCGCCTTTTGCCATTTTTGATGGGTATCTGAAAGTTAATTTTACTGTGATGCTGACAACTGCTGTGCCAATAAATATTGAAATGAAGCAGCCTACTGCTCGGTGCGTCACCGTTGCATTGTGGGAAATGTAGTATTGGTGCGTGTGTTATAAAAAGATCTGCGGGCTGCCGGCTTGCTGCGGTCTGCGGGCGGTTCTAATAATAAATCAAGATCATCCCAGGGGCCGTTAAAAAACCTTCTCGCGGGCACGGATCTGGCCCTGTAGAGCCTTGACTCTGACATATGTGTTGTAGAGGCTCTTCTTCAGCATCCATCCAAGGCCTGACACACTCTCCACTCTGTAGAGCAGGGCGAGGTCCTCCACTGTGTGTTCATAACCCTGTTACAACACACACACTACATAAGCACACTCTCCACTCTGTAGAGCAGGGCGAGGTCCTCCACTGTGTGTTCATAACCCTGTTATAACACACACACACTACATAAACACACTCTCCACTCTGTAGAGCAGGGCGGGTCCTCCACTGTGTGTTCATAACCCTGTTACAACACACACACTACATAAGCACACTCTCCACTCTGTAGAGCAGGGCGAGGTCCTCCACTGTGTGTTGATAACCTGTTATACACACACACACTACATAAGCACACTCTCCACTCTGTAGAGCAGGGCGAGGTCCTCTACTGTGTGTTCATAACCTGTTATAACACACACACACTACATAAGCACACTCTCCACTCTGTAGAGCAGGGAGGGGTCCTCCACTGTGTGTTCATAACCCTGTTATAACACACACACACTACATAAGCACACTCTCCACTCTGTAGAGCAGGGCGAGGTCCTCTACTGTGTGTTGATAACCCTGTTATAACACACACACACTACATAAGCACACTCTCCACTCTGTAGAGCAGGGCGAGGTCCTCCACTGTGTGTTCATAACCCTGTTATAACACACACACACTACATAAGCACACTCTCCACTCTGTAGAGCAGGGCGAGGTCCTCTACTGTGTGTTCATAACCTGTTATAACACACACACACTACATAAGCACACTCTCCACTCTGTAGAGCAGGGCGAGGTCCTCTACTGTGTGTTCATAACCTGTTATAACACACACACACTACATAAGCACGTTCTCCACTCTGTAGAGCAGGGCGAGGTCCTCTACTGTGTGTTCATAACCTGTTATAACACACACACACTACATAAGCACGCTCTCCACTCTGTAGAGCAGGGCGAGGTCCTCTACTGTGTGTTCATAACCTGTTATAACACACACACACTACATAAGCATGCTCTCCACTCTGTAGACCAGGGAGAGGTCTTCTACTGTGTGTTGATAACCCTGTTATAACACACACACACTACATAAGCACACTCTCCACTCTGTAGAGCAGGCCGAGGTCCTCCACTGTGTGTTCATAACCCTGTTATAACACACACTACATAAGCACGCTCTCCACTCTGTAGAGCAGGGCGAGGTCCTCTACTGTGTATTGATAACCCTGTTATAACACACACACTCTACATAAGCACACTCTCCACTCTGTAGAGCAGGGCGAGGTCCTCTACTGTGTGTTCATAACCTGTTATAACACACACACACTACATAAGCACACTCTCCACTCTGTAGAGCAGGGCGAGGTCCTCTACTGTGTGTTCATAACCTGTTATAACACACACACACTACATAAGCACACTCTCCACTCTGTAGAGCAGGGCGAGGTCCTCTACTGTGTGTTCATAACCTGTTATAACACACACACACTACATAAGCACACTCTCCACTCTGTAGAGCAGGGCGAGGTCCTCTACTGTGTGTTCATAACCTGTTATAACACACACACACTACATAAGCACACTCTCCACTCTGTAGAGCAGGGAGGGGTCCTCCACTGTGTGTTCATAACCCTGTTATAACACACACACACTACATAAGCACACTCTCCACTCTGTAGAGCAGGGCGAGGTCTTCTACTGTGTGTTCATAACCTGTTATAACACACACACACTACATAAGCACACTCTCCACTCTGTAGAGCAGGGCGAGGTCTTCTACTGTGTGTTCATAACCTGTTATAACACACACACACTACATAAGCACACTCTCCACTCTGTAGAGCAGGGCGAGGTCCTCTACTGTGTGTTCATAACACACACACACTACATAAGCACACTCTCCACTCTATAGAGCAGGGCGAGGTCCTCTACTGTGTGTTCATAACCTGTTATAACACACACACACTACATAAGCATGCTCTCCACTCTGTAGAGCAGGCCGAGGTCCTCCACTGTGTGTTCATAACCCTGTTATAACACACACTACATAAGCACGCTCTCCACTCTGTAGAGCAGGGCGAGGTCCTCTACTGTGTGTTCATAACCCTGCATAGCAGAATTACAACAAATATTAGACATTACATAAGAACATAATTTCCACACATTACAGCAACGAAGGGAAAGCGTTTAAGGGTGTAGAGGTGTTAAAGTGAGAGGTGGAGACAGGACACGGCCTGACCTGGTCATTCCAGACTGAGATGCAGCTCAGGCTGTCATCCTCGTTCAGTAGATCAGGTCTGGCTCAGGAAACTGCACAGCATCAACAACATTAAACATGATGTCACAAGCAGAACAGCATCAGTTCACCAACAATACTTGGATAGCTTTATTTCATGTTGGAAATCTTTAAAGTCAATTCAAGACTACTCTACTATAATACATTCCATTCCTGTATGGTGATAGTTGAACTTTGCTTTCTACCTCTACAAGTTCTTGCTGGTCTTTCCCTGTGTGTATACAGCTTTGATTTGTCTGATTCCTAGTGGATTGGCTGCATGATCAAGATGGCGCCGACAGAGAGGGCTCCCTCACTTCTAGTCCTTAGGAAATTTTGCTACAAGCATTTCGCTACACTTGCAATAACATCTGCTAACCATGTGTATGTGACCAATAACATTTGATTGGATTAATTAAATGTAATTTCAAAAGGGCATATTTGTGAGGGTAAACAAGCATTGAATTCAATCAGCCCAATCCTCCAAATGTTTCTAAAGCATTTGCAGCCATTAGTTTATAGAGGACAGAGTGCACACCTGTTCAACAGTAAATACATTGAAGGCTTGGGGCACACAATGGGGAATGAGTGTCCCAGTGAGTTACAACAGGAGGAAGCATGTGGATCTGCTTCCCCCTGCTGGTCGTTAATGGTAACATTCATCCTAAAGCACAAGCTCAACTACATTCAACTCATTGACAATCTTCCAATGATATTTGCTCTGAGATTGAAGAAACACAGTCATTTTGAATGGGCGTATTCTACATATAGTAGTATCCCTCTACATGTTGTATAGTTAAAGCTTCCATCAAGCTAAAACTATCAACATCTTACCTTAAATAATCTATGGAGATATCCCGGTCTTCTTCCAGGACTAGGGCAAAGTTGGCATCCTGCAAATCAACCACATAACCAGGTGGAGGTGGACGGGAAGATGAAAATAGTCACTGGGTGTAGGTTGAAGGTTGCAGTCAGACTGGCTTCGTAGTTCTGAGAGAGGAGAGAGAGGAGAAAGAGGTGGTAGTGAGTGGGTTTAGCGATGCCAAAACACTGTGTGCATTACAACACAACATTGCCATTGATTGTGTCATTGTTTGGTGTCTGACAGGAGTTCATGTTATATGAACCAGTCTTTATGATATTGCTGCTTTGCTGAAACGGTCCATCTCATAGATAAAATAAGTGATTTCTAGTTGACTGTTAACTGTTTCAGCTGGTCTGTGTCTCTGATGGCGGCTGCTCGGAGGGTGAAGAGTGTGTTGGCTGACCGACATCTCACCTGTGATACTCTGGTATTCTTGATGCTGATGGGAGTGTGTTGAACCCCCTTCAGTCCAAACAGCTCCAACACATCCATGGGCTGTACACACACAAACAACTAAAGGGTAGCCTAATACAGAAGTCCATACTTAGTGGTGCCGTCCACTGCCACACAGACCTTGGAGCAGCTGAAGTACACCTTGATGTCCAGGAGCTTCCTACCACTTGCCAGCTTGCACGGGGTCTCGTCTGAAAGGGAGCAGAGGGGAGGTCAGCCATTTTGAATTATTGTTTTATAAATTGACTAAGACTGTGCATAATATTGTTCAGCGGTATGATTTTCATATGTCATCAACTTCTTAAGGCTAATGCTAGTGAGGAACAACTTTTTATATACGTAATAATGGACATATGTGTGAAACAAATGGTGGAAGAATGTTCAAGACTCAACATACTCCTGTACTGGCTCTTCCTTGTTAGCTTCTTGTGTCTAATATGAGTTTGATATTCACAAGGACTGTGACCAGAATAAAATAGAACCGCTCCAGCCTGCACAGAAGTAAAAGACAATAAGTTGTTATCAAAATTATCTCAAATGTAGCCTAACCAAAGGTGACAGTGAATACTCACTTGGAGGCCTCGGCAGATGACTCTCTTGTTAGTTAGGTTGTATTTCCAGATTAGGTAGAGGCTCCGTTGTTTGCTGGAAAGAACGGTTTCGCTCGAGGATTGGGTGTCCATCTCTGGCTGTGGCATGAAACTGCAACCCTTCACCTCCTCCTTACACAGAGCGTGTTACGACAACGCATGTACCTACACAGCCTCCAGTGCATGCTGATAACCAGAAAGTAGATAGGACAGAAGTTGAAGAATGCCGTAGCTAACTACCTAGTTTGTATACTGCTAGCTAAACGGTTAGCACGATCCAGAATCCTTGGGATGTGTCTACCCTACCATACCCCTTCACTAACCATGCAGGGACATCACAAGGAGCCCGGATAATATGGACCCTAGCGAAACATAACAAGTTCATGATTCTGTGTGAGGCACTTATTTTGCACATTTTTGCTGTCAATAACAAACGTTATTATTGGCTAGTAGTAATAGTTAACACAGCAATAAAGTGAACCGATGCTCAAACAGAAGCAGCACTGCAGGTTCATCACACCCATAGACATTTACCGTCAGCTACCTAACACGCTACTTATGTTAGCTAGCTTCACTCATTGCCACCTGGAACTACCGTTCAAAAGTTTGGGGTCACTAAGATATTTCCATTTTTTTGTCCATTAAAATAACATCAAATTGATCAGAAATACAGTGTAGACATTGTTAATGTTGTAAATGACTAATGTAGCTGGAAACAGCTGATTTTTAATGGAATGTCTACATAGGCGTACAGAGGCCCATTATCAGCAACCATCACTCCTGTGTTCCAATGGCACGTTGTGTTATCTAATCCAAGTTTATCATTTTAAAAGGCTAATTGATCATTAGAAAACCATTTTGCAAATATGTTAGCACAGCTGAAAACTGTTGTCCTGATTAAAGAAGCAATAAAACTGGCCTTCTTTAGACTAGTTGAGTATGTGGAGCATCAGCATTTATGGGTTCGATTACAGGATCAAAATGTCCAGAAACAAATAACTTTCTTCTGAAACTCATCTGTCGATTCTTGTTCTGAGAAATGAATGCTATTCCATGCGAGAAATTGCCAAGAAACTGAAGATCTTGTATAACGCTGTGTACTACTCCCTTCACAGAACAGCACAAACTGTCTCTAACCAGAATAGATAGAAGAGTGGGAGGCCCCGGTGCACAACTGAGCAAGAGGACAAGTACATTAGAGTGTCTAGTTTGAGAAACAGACACTTCACAAATCATCACCTAGCAGCTTCATTAAATAGTACCCAGTGAAGTGACGACTCCGGGATGCTGACCTTCTAGGCAGAGTTGTAAAGAAAAAGCCATATCTCAGACTGGCCAATAAAATGAAAATATTAAGATGGACAAAAGAACACATACACTGGACAGAGAAACTCTGCCTAGAAGAATGGAACGCCATTTGGATCTTAAAGCACGTGGTCAAAACGCAATCTGTTTAATGCTACGTGTGTAAAGTTAACAGGTGCGGGCGCTAAATTAACGTCTCCACGTGCTAAATTAACGCCTACACGTGTCAAATAAGCCCATGCAAATGTGCTTGCAGGTGGTTCAACATGTGCTAAATAAACGACTGCAAGCAGTCCTGCACAAGTCAAGTTAACTTCTATAGCTGCTAAATATACACCTACACATGCTAACTTAACATGCTAATTTTACTAGCAAATCTCCTTAGCTCCTCCTTTCAACCAGATTTCACAGTTTGAAGGAACTTCCTTTTCCACTGCAAGCAGGGTTTGAACCTTTACAAGGTAACGGTTTTGTCTTTGAAATTTGTTGTTACTGAATCGTAAAGGTTATCAGCTAGTTTACAGTGGAAGGATCTGTTTCTCATCACTGGCTATAAAATTTAGCTAACATTAATCTAGCACCAGGATCAGCAGTGCTTAGCATAAGATAAGTCAGATATTTTGCTAGCTAATTTAGCTAACGTCGGTAGCCTCGAACCCTGGCCATATTATATCATATAGTTAGCCTCAAACTTTGCCTGGTCATACTGCTAGCTGCAGTGAACAGCACCGTCTTGTGTTTTATTAAAAGCCCTGCTGAAAAAACACGTTAACTATAACAGCCACAGAAACACATTGGACTGTGTTAATACTATCAAGGTAAATTAACTTACTTACTAGCAAGATTGTTGCTTGCATGCAGGGCCAGGCATACATAGATTAGACAAACGAGATACTCAAAATCCTGGTAGCCTTTGAAGGACCTTTTACGGACTGCTTCAACAAATGAGGTTACACTTGTGGCAGCACCTATTCCTGTGCCCCCCCCCATCTTCTGCACCACTTCTTGTGGCCCCCCTCCACCTATACCACTTCTAATGGCCTCCCCTCCACCATTCCTTGAGGCTTATCGTCCACCTTCACCACACTCTTCTGTTGATTTTGGTGATGACAATGAGTAAGTCATCCCTGTAAATACTTAAATGCCTTGTTATTACAGATGAATTGTGGGACGTATCTGAGCTTTGTTATTCTGAATGTCTCTTTTTAGTGTTGACCTCCAAACACTGCTGAAGTTAATGACATGCCAACCAAATTAATGTGATGAGGGACAACGTTTATGAATGTGCAATGAGAGGCTTTAAGATAGAGCCCGCTTTAATCCGGAAGCATAAATAGACATGGTTTTTAGGGATGCTGATGGAAAAGGGTCCGCTGATGAGTGTGGTCCCTCAAGAGAATTTCTCCGGTTGCTAATGAGTACCATCCATTCCTCTGCAATATTTGAGGGACCTGATTGACAAAAATGCCTTTCTTGCAACTCTCAAGGTGAGTTAAACTTTTACACCAACGAAGACACGTTTGTTTATGGCAATATATACACTGCTCAACAAAAATAAAGGGAACACTAAAATAACACATCCTAGAAATGAATGAATGAAATATTCTTATTAAATCATTTTTTCTTTACATAGTTGAATGTGCTGACAACAAAATAACACAAAAATTATCAATGGAAATCAAATTTATCAACCCATGGAGGTCTGGATTTGGAGTCACACTCAAAATTAAAGTGGAAAAACACACTACAGGCTGATCCAACTTTGATGTAATGTCCTTAAAACAAGTCAAAATGAGGCTCAGTAGTGTGTGTGGCCTCCACTTGCCTGTATGACCTCCCTACAACGCCTGGTCATGCTCCTGATGAGGTGGCGGATGGTCTCCTGAGGGATCTCCTCCCAGATGTGCTCAATTGGATTCAGGTCTGGGGAACGGGCGGGCCAGTCCATAGATAGCATCAATGCCTTCCTCTTGCAGGAACTGCTGACACACTCCAGCCACATGAGGTCTAGCATTGTCTTGCATTAGGAGGAACCCACGGCCAACTGCACCAGCATATGGTCTCACAAGGGGTCTGAGGATCTCATCTCGATACCTAATGGCAGTCAGGCTACCTCTGGTGAGCACATTGAGGGCTGTGCGGCCCCCCAAAGAAATGCCACCCCACACCATGACTGACCCACCGCCAAACCGGTCATGCTGGAGGATGTTGCAGGCAGCAGAACATTCTCCACGGCGTCTCCAGACTCTGTCACGTCTGTCACGTGCTCAGTGTGAACCTGCTTTCATCTGTGAAGAGCACAGGGCGCCAGTGGCGAATTTGCCAATCTTGGTGTTCTCTGGCAAATTCCAAACATCCTGCACGGTGTTGGGCTGTAAGCACAACCCCCAACTGTGGACGTCGGGCCCTCATACCACCCTCATGGAGTCTGTTTCTGACCGTTTGAGCAGACACATGCAAATTTGTGGCCTGCTGGAGGTCATTTTGCAGGGCTCTGGTAGTGCTCCTCCTGCTCCTCCTTGCACAAAGGCAGAGGTAGCGGTCCTGCTGCTGGGTTGTTGCCCTCCTCCACGTCTCCTGATGTACTGGCCTGTCTCCTGGTAGCGCCTCCATGCTCTGGACACTACGCTGACAGACACAGCAAACCTTCCACAGCTCGCATTGATGTTCCATCCTGGATGAGCTGCACTACCTGAGCCACTTGTGTGGGTTGTAGACTCCGTCTCATGCTACCACTAGAGTGAAAGCACTGCTAGCATTCAAAAGTGACCAAAACATCAGCCAGGAAGCATAGGAACTGAGAAGTGGTCTGTGGTTACCACCTGCAGAACCACTCCTTTATTGGGGGTGTCTTGCTAATTGCCTATAATTTCCACCTGTTGTCTATTCCATTTGCACAACAGCATGTGAAATTGATTGTCAATCAGTGTTGATTCCTAAGTGGACAGTTTGATTGAACACATTGTGTTGTTTAAGTGTTCCTTTTATTTTTTTGAGCAGTGTATTTTGTGCCCCTGTCTTTGGCAAAGTGGGCACTTATCATCAAGTCAAAATCAAATGTTATCGGTCACATACACATATTTAGCAGATGTTATTGCGGGTGTAGTGAAATGCTTGTGTTCCTAGCTCCCACAGTGCATTATCTAACAATATATAACAATACATTTTATTGGCAGATAAAGGGTTTTTATCAAAACCAATCATCTTGGCATGGGAAAACACAGAATCCTACTAATTACGACACATGCTTAACTATGTCACTTTTGTTTTGAGCCGACTTCGCCGTGGGCTTTGAACTGACATAGCTAACATTAGCCAAAACAAATTGGAATTCATGACATATCATTGCTTTTAGCAAATTCGGAATGTTACACGCCTTGGACTGAGACATGGTCAGCAGATTATAAACCTCTAAAACAGGGGAAATGATGAGACTGGAAATAAGGTGTCTGGTTCATGGACAGCTTCACTCAAAATAAGGAATTAGTGCCAAGGTCAAAGTACATCATCAACCAGAGCTGCCAAATATCGCAGTCTCCCCCTTGTGGTGACACTGGGTATAAATGACTTCCAATGTAACGTCTGGAAGACATGTATTCTTAAAACAGTATATTTAGTTAGAGAAATATGGTGCACATCTCATAAATAAAAGAAAGTGAAAATAACACCAAACTGTGACCATACATATTTGTGTGTGTCACAGTAACATATTATACAAATTGTGATTCATAACATATTGTACGAAATGGATGATGGACATCCACACATGAATACATACTATATAGAACGTAACATATCATATTAATTGGAGTGTTCCGGATTTACATTTGCTACGTTACGTCTACCCCTGAGTCCAGGTTGAGGGGAATGGAAGCTTGTTGTGTGCAACAGGGAGGGCCAATTGAATGCAAGCTTCACAAAAAATGTAAATCATAAAGTAATTTCTAGCCTTTACATCTATGGCTAACAGGGTTCAAATCAATCTAACTTTATTGGTTGTGTACACATATTTGCAGGTGTTATAGCACATGCAGGGAAATGCTTGTTTTACTAGCTCCAACAGTGCAGTAGAATGCCCAGCATCACTCTGGACGGTTCTGACTTAGAATATGTGGACAACTACAAATACCCAGGTGTCTGGTTAGACTGTAAACTCTCCTTCCAGACTCACATTAAACATCTCCAATCCAAAATTGGATCGAGAGTCGGCTTCCTATTTCGCAACAAGGCATCCTTCGCTTATGCTGCCAAACATACCCTCGTAAAACTGACTATCCAACCGATCCTTGACTTCGGCAATGTCATTTACAAAATGGCCTCCAGCACTCTACTCAGCAAATTGGATGCAGTCTATCACAGTGCCATCCGTTTTGTCACCAAAGCCCCATATACTACCCACCACTGCGACCTGTATGTCCTCGTTGACTGACCTTTGCTTCATATTCGTCGCCAAACCCACTGGCTAAAGGTCATCTATAAGTCTTTGCTAGGTAAAGCCCTGCCTTATCTCAGCTCACTGGTCACCATAGCAGCACCCACCCGTAGCACGCGTTCCAGCAGGTATATTTCACTGGTCATCCCCAAAGCCAATTCCTCCTTCGGCCGCCTTTCCTTACAGTTCTCTGCTGCCAATGACTGGAACGAACTGCAAATATCACTGAAGATTGAGATTCATATCTCCGTCACTAACTTTAAGCACCAGCTGTCAGAGCAGCTCACAGATCACTGCACCTGAACATAGCCTATCTGTAAACAGCCCATCCAACTACCTCATCCCCATACTGTTATTTATTTATTTTGCTCCTTTGCACCCCATCATCACTCCAATATTTAATTGCTATATTGTAATTATTTCGCCACTATGGCCTATTTATTGCATTACTTCCCTTATCCTACCTCATTTGCACTCACTATATATAGACTTTTTCTATTGTATTATTGACTGTATGTTTGTTTATTCCATGTGTAACTCTGTGTTGTTTGTGTCACAGTGCTTTGCTTTATCTTGGCCAGTAGAATGTCTTGGGTTACTAGCTCCAACAGTACAGTATAATGTCTTATGTTATTAGCTCCAACAGTACAGTAGAATGTATTGTGTTAATAGCTCCAACAGTACAGTAGAATGTCTTGTGTTACTAACTCCAACAGTACAGTAGAATGTATTGTGTTACTAACTCCAACAGTACAGTAGAATGTCTTGTGTTACTAGCTCCAACAGTACAGTAGAATGTATTGTGTTACTAGCTCCAACAGGCCAGTAGAATGTCTTGCGTTACTAGCTCCAACAGAACAGTAGAATGTATTGTGTTACTAACTCCAACAGGCCAATAGAATGTCTTGCGTTACTAGCTCCAACAGTACAGTAGAATGTATTGTGTTACTAACTCCAACAGTACAGTAGAATGTCTTGTGTTACTAGCTCCAACAGTACACTAGAATGTCTTGTGTTACTAACTCCAACAGTACAGTAGAATGTCTTGTGTTACTAGCTCCAACAGTACAGTAGAATGTATTGTGTTACTAGCTCCAACAGGCCAGTAGAATGTCTTGCGTTACTAGCTCCAACAGTACAGTAGAATGTATTGTGTTACTAACTCCAACAGGCCAGTAGAATGTCTTGCGTTACTAGCTCCAACAGTACAGTAGAATGTATTGTGTTACTAGCTCCAACAGTACAGTAGAATGTATTGTGTTACTAGCTCCAACAGTACAGTAGAATGTATTGTGTTACTAGCTCCAACAGTACAGTAGAATGTCTTGCGTTACTAGCTCCAACAGTACAGTAGAATGTATTGTGTTACTAGCTCCAACAGTACAGTAGAATGTAGTGTGTTACTAGCTCCAACAGTACAGTATAATGTATTGTGTTACTAGCTCCAACAGTACAGTAGAATGTATTGTGTTACTAGCTCCAGCAGTACAGTAGAATGTATTGTGTTACTAGCTCCAACAGGCCAGTAGAATGCATTGTGTTACTAGCTCCAACAGGCCAGTAGAATGTCTTGCAAATACAATACAAATACACAAAAAATCTATTAATATACTGTATATTTTGTCCAGCTACATACTTAATATCAAAGATCAAAGCTTAATGTTAAAACAGGGCAATTACTGTATGTGATATTGGCCAGTAAGTACAATTGTATACTGAACTAAGTGCATAGTTTACCATCTGAAACAATATACAGTACCAGTCAAACGTTTGGACACACCTACTCATTCAAGGGTTTTTCTTGGATTAGACATCAAAACTATTAAATAAAACATATGGAATCATGCAGTAACCAAAAAAGTGTTAAACAAATCTAAATATATTTTAGATTCTTCAAAGTAGCCATCCTTTTTCCTTGATGACAGCTTTGCACACGCTTGGCATTCTCTCAACCAGCTTCAGGAGGTAGTCACCTGGAATGCTTGAAGGAGTTCCCACATCTGCTGAGCAGTTGTTGGCTGTGTTTCCTTCACTCTGTGGTTCAACTCATGCCAAACCTTCTCAATTGGGTTGAGGTCAGGTGATTGTGAAGGCCAGGTCATCTGATGTAGCACTCCATCACTCCCCTTATTGGTCAAATAGCCCTTACACAGCCTGGAGGTGTGTTGGGTTATTGTCCTGTTGAAAAACAAATGATAGTCCCACTAAGCGCAAACCAGATTGGATGGCATACCGCTGCAGAATGCTGTGGTAGCCACGCTGGTTAAGTATGCCTTCAATTCTAAATAAATCACTGACAGTGTCACCAGCAAACCACCCCCACACCACCTCCTCCATGGTTCACGGTGGGAACCACACAGGCGTAGATCCTCTGTTCACCTACTCTGCATTTCACAAAGACACAGTGGTTGGAACCAAAAATCACAAATTTGGACTCATCAGATCAAAGTACAGATTTCCACCAGTCTATTGTCCATTGCTCGTGTTTCTCGGACCAAGCAAGTCTCTTCTTATTATTGGTGTCCTTTAGTAGTGGTTTCTTTGCAGCAATTCGACCATGAAGGCCTGATTCACACAGTCTCCTCTGAACAGTTGATGTTGAGATGTGTCTGTTACTTGAACTCTGAAGCATTTATTTGGCCTGCAATCTGAGGTGCAGTTAACTCTAATGAACTTTTCTTCTGCAGCAGAGGTAACTCTGGGTCTTCCTTTCCTGTGGCGGTCCTCATGAAAGCCTGTTTCCTCATAGCGCTTGATGGTTTTTGCAACTGCACTTGAAGAAACTTTAAAAAGTTCTTGAAATTTTCCACATTGACTGACCTTAATGTCTTAAAGTAATGATGGACTGTCCTTTCTCTCTGGTTATTTGAGCTGTTCTTACCATAATATGGACTCAGTGTTTTACCTCTTCCTTGTCACAACACAACTGATCGACTCAAACGCATTAAGAAAAAAATAATTTCCACAAATGAACTTTTAACAAGGCACACCTGTTAATGGAAATGCATTCCAGATGAAGCTGGTTGAGAGAATGCCAAGTATGTGCAAAGCTTTCATCAAGGCAAAGGGTGGCTACTTTGAAGAATATAAAATATATTTTGATTTGTTTAAGACGTTTTTGGTTACTACATGATTCCATGTGTTATTTTATAGTTTTAATGTTTTTTCACTCTTATTCTGCAATGCAGAAAATAGAAAAAATATAAGAAAAACAGTTGAATGAGTAGATGTGTCCAAACTTTTGACTGGTACTGTATATACTACAGTTTATTCTCTTTGTAGGAAATGACATGAGAGCGATGCCTAGGGTAGTCACCTATACATGTGGTGTAAGCCTTCAATGTGTGTGTTTCTGTTCACTGAAATGGAAAGCAGAGTCCAAGCATTACGTGGAGGTGAACATTGATTTTATGGCACCCAACCCACTGTGCTGCAAGATAACGGTAAGGACATGGATATAAAGCCAGGGTGTTTACTCACTTGTTCAGGAAACTCAAGACAGACACAATAAATCATACTCCTGCTCAACTATGAAGTAAGTACTCCTTAAATAAAGAAAATCAACAAAAAACTACAGATTCTATAGAACTCAATGTTAACTAACTCCAATTAGATTAGGGATGGACTTGTTTCACATTATCTCTTGATCTTTATGCTTAATAGTTTTAAAACAGTTTCCTGTTCCAACCCTTGTCTTAACCAGCCCTGCTCAGACCGCCCTGAAGACTAAACTGGAAGAGCTGGAGTGTCACTTCACCTGGGGACTGGAACTCAGCAGGTACATGCTGCTCATTCACAGAGATCACCTGGAGGACATTGGCAGTGACGAGGGCTTTCCATGGCTGGGTCAGATGTACAACTTGTGGGCTTACATACACCACACCCTGGACTCCACTGACGCAGCCCTGCAGTGCCTCAGTAAGGCAGAGGAGGCCTTTCACCTAAACAGTCCTTCAGACACGATGGGTCCTTGGCAGCTGGTCCACTATGGGAACCTAGCCTGGGTGCACTATCACCTGGATAACCAGGCGGAGAGCCAGCGGTGCTTGACAAAGGTTGAGGGACTGCTACGAGATTACCCCTCGCCTTCCCAGGGAGAACTGCACCCTGAGGTGTGTGTTGAAAAAGCCTGGACCCTCATGAAGTTTGGCCAGGACAAAAGACGGAAAGCAATAGATTACTTTCAAATGGCTATTAGGATGGAACCTGAGAGAAAGGAGTGGCAATCAAGCCATGCCTTGGCCTTAGACTCAGTCTACTGTTTCCACCCAATCCATCAACAGAAGGAGTCTGAGGTTCTAGAGGAGCTGAGACTTGCCAAGGAACACGATGCAGACAACTTGTATGTAGCAAGTATCTATCTGTTAAGACTTGGCCGGAATGGCCAGGTGAGAAGGAAGGAAGCACAACAGATAGCACAGCAAATTTTAAAGAAGCCTGTCAGTTGCTACAGTGGTCTTAGACCCTTACTTCAGTTTTACAGAACATATTTATCATACAATGAAGCTATTGACCTAGCAAACGAGGCTCTGGAAAGACACCCAAATGTGCGCTACCTGAAAAAACAGCTAGCGAATTCCTACAAATGGAAAATATTTTCAAAGGAGGACAGTCCGAGGAGGCAGAGCATGTGCGACAGAGCCATCAGTCTCTATACAGATCTGATCTCACTCTATCCAGAGACGTCACTAAAGGACAAACTGGAACTTGCAAGCATCTACGCAGAATCAGACAGGACAGAAACAGCCAATCAGATCTATGAGAATTTATTCTCCAACGAGCAGGATCCAGACGAGTTGCAGATACTCTACTTCCATTATGCCAAATACAGCAACTTCCACATCCAGGATCGCAATGCATCAATTGATTATCACAAGAAGGCAGCAGAGATACCTAATCCTAACAAATACGGTAAAAAGAGTTTCAACATCTTGAGGAAAATTGAACAACGGGGAAGAAATCAAAGATGTGCAGAAATCCGGGAATTTCTCAAAAACCTTTCTTCTCACAATGAATAAGAGCAAGGATGAGAATTAACCAATCAAAGAGGTTAACCAAATTGAGGTTTCCATATTGTACATACAATGTATTTTCTTTTTATGCTCTTTGGGCTCTCTAGACCAGGTTGCTGCTAAACAAATTGTGCCAGATGTGTTTTTGTTGTTGTTGAAAGAGCCATAAAAATTAAACTATTGATTTAATTGTGTTTTTAGACTACAATAATTCCTCATGCCCATAACACTTATTTTTGTAATATTTCCAATGAGGGCAAAATAAGTTATTTAAGTGTGGTGCATAGGGTTGTTGACAGCTGCGTATGAGCTGCAGATTTAAGAAATACAGATTGATTATTTCTGTTACATCGTCTGAAAATATCAAAAAGATCCAATCAGTTTCTAAAATGAAATACAAACACCAGGGGTTCCATACAGGCGTAAAAAATGTGAACACATTTAACATCCAATTAAAAAAATATCCCATATTCAATAGATTGTAGTTGAATTGAATTCTACCATTGACAAAGAGTAGGGTTTACATCAGGAAGCGGAGTTTAAACCAGGGGTTTCAAACTCATTCCAAGGACAGCCTAGAGTCCGCAGATTTTTCCTTTCAAAATAAGACCTAGATAACCAGGTGACGGGACTTCCTTACTAATCAGTAACCTTAATTCATCAATCAAGTACAAGGGAGGAGCGAAAACGTAGGGACACTCTGCCCTCAGGGGAATGAGTTTGACACATGGTCTAAACAGATGACATACTACCAGAGTGGATAAATATGTTGGATGCCTTCGGGGAACTTCCTGAAAAGCAGTTGGCCTAGAGAAGTGGAGACCCTTATTTTATTTAAATATCAATTTGACCCCCTTTTCATGGTATCCAATTGTTAGTAGCTACTATCTTGTCTCATCGCTACAACTCCCATCCGGGCTCAGGAGACAAAGGTCGAAAGCCTCCGAAACACAACCCAACCAAGCCGCACTGTTTCTTAACACAGTGCGCCTCCAACCCGGAAGCCAGCCGCACCAGTGTGTCGGAGGAAACACCGTGCACCTGGCTACCTTGGTTAGCACGTACTGCGCCCGGTCCGCCACAAGAGTCGCTGGTGCGCGATGAGACAAGGATATTCCTACCGGCCATCCGGGCCTCCCGGGTGGCGCAGAGCCTGGGCGCGAACTGTGCCCTAGACCACTGCGCCACCCGGGAGGCCCGGAAACCCTTATTGACATCAGCTAATTATGCTTCTGATGACGGGTCAATTTTGGTCGGTCTACGAGTTGAGTTCTATTTTCTACTCTTACTAGCCAGTGTTGCCATAATCACACCGGATCACACAACAAAAGGTCCTTATGTTTAAAACCTTGAGAAACTTTATCCACTGATGTATAGGGTTGTGGACAGCTCCATACGAGCTGCAGATTTTAGAAATACATTGGAGATAGATTTTTACTGCAACATAGTCTGAAAACATTTTTTAAATGCAATCAGTTTCCAAAATTAAATACAAAATACCAGTGATTCCATACACAGACGTAAACATTTTGCCACAGCTTCCAAGTCAAAAAGAAGAAATGTCCAAGAGAACAAAATACAAAAATGGGTCACTCGTTCCCTCTTCGACTCTTCTTGTGGCTCTTTTTTGAACTCCTGAAACAGAGATGAAGAAATCAACAACAGTAGGTGACATAAACCAGGTTTCCATCCAACCATTTAATGCGCATTAATTACATGACGCATTAAAAAAGTAATGACCAGGCTGATGGAAACAGGAAATGCCTCTGGTGAAAATAATCTTGCTCTTATCCACAACAATCTCATTGTGTAGGTAGCCTACCCACAATGTGTCTGTCAGCTAGAGAGCATGCGAGAGGGTACATTTGCTATATAATGCCAGTTTGTTTGTCAAAACCATTAGTAGAGTTGAAAATGCGACGGTACATGGGAATTTAATAGGAAAATATTTTTTTTATGTGCACTACATCATCACACACAGCCTTTTATCTGCAATAAATCCATTTGATGGAAACATCGCTGCTCGGAAAATGCACTTATTGTTTCATGCAGATTTGAGAATATTCACATGAAAATCTGTGGTAGTGGAGAGGATAGTGGAGAGGGTCTTTCTCTTGCTCCATTACTTACCTCTCTGGGGATTTGGAGTGACTGCGATGCCTGTGGCTTCTGTGATGGCCTGGGACAAAACAGAGCAGCTCTAGGTCAGACTGGGACTATTGTTAAACATGTTAAAGTCAAATGATTACAGATGACTATCAGTCACAAGCATATGTGACTTTTGATGTAGTGCGATGCAGGTTGGCGTTGCTATGATACCTGGGGACTTTGAGCGGTGACGTCTCTCTCGGGAGCGGCTGCGGTGGCGACGGGGACTTTTGCTGCGGTGGCGCTCTCGTCTGGGGGATGGGCTGTGAGTTAAAACAGAAACAATACAGACAATATTAATACAGCACTGCTTATAAGTAACCAAGACCATACTCAATTCAATCTAAGCTTCAGTCCATTTATAGATCAAACACTACATTTTTTAACATTATATTTCAATATCTGAGTTTACCATCTGATGGTACAATGGAAAACACAAGGATAATCCAGCAGAAAAGGTAGAGACTACATGCCTTCGTCTCTTGGGTGATCTGCTCCTCCTGGACAGAATAAAAAGGATAAAAGACATTTAGTGTCTTCAGGATGTGAAAATAAATTAATTCTGAGTATGTGTGAATGGTGAATAAAGGTGATTCTGGACTTTAGATTAGATCAATTACTAGTTACCGTCTGGGTGAACGGCTGCGCCTGTAGCGTGGAGAGGGCGAACGGCGAGGGCGGTCGTTGTCCCGGTAACTCCGTCTGTGGGGCTCTGGGGTCTGAACTCTCTCTGGCTGTAGACATTTGAACAGACAGATAGGAGATAAAAGACAGACATGGACAGAGTGAAACAACATTAACATTCTTCTGCCTACTAGCCGAAGTTTACTCAACTTTACAGTTAGTCTATGCAGGCTGTAGGTGGATAAAGACAAGACAACAACCTTTTCCTCTTCCTCGTCTTCCTCGTCACTGGTCTCCACTTCATCCAGGTCCTCTTCTAGGGCGCTGATGCGTGTGTCTAATAACTCCGCCTCCTCAAGGACCTGCCTTTTCTGTAGTCAACACACACAAAAGAATGTCAGCGGTCTAGGTCAGTGAAAAGGGGTGTGAGCACATACAAGGGGGGGTAGACTTACCTGAAGCCTGGGAAGGATGATGTCACACATTCTCTCAGAGTGTAGCAGTTCATCAATGAACTCATCTACATGTTGCAGCTCAAACTCTGAAACAAACAGTGAAAGGATATGGTGCCATTTAAAACCAGGAGATATTTTGCATTGTACAATCATTCCATAATACACATAAACGAAAGGACTCACCTCCATTTCGGTTCTGACTCTTGATTTTTCGGTAGTCGTTGTACAGTGGTTCCAGGTATTTGTAGCAATCCACTGATGTCCCAGTCAACCTCATGTACATTGCCCCTAGCAAGCGGACATACCTAAGGAGAAGAAAAACATCACAGTGAGGTAGGTATGTAATGCATGAACATACCGATTTGTTTATGTCACATTTGTCAAGCTAGGAGTTAGAAGACAGTTTATCTAACTTGTAAAATGTATGATTAAATACATAAAGACTAATAACCAGCCCAAAAGCCCAGACTTACTTGAAATCCTCGTTCTTGATGAATTCTACAATGATGTCTTTTTCTGGCTGAATCTGTAGCATCTTCAGAGTGAGACACAGGAACGGTGTAGGTTTGATATTTCCTCCATAGACTCCTCCGACAAACTTCAACGCCATGGCTTTGTCAACGACAAGTTCGGCTGTAGGTCAAGGAGAAAATATTGATTAGAAAGATGATCAAACATGCTGAGGTTTGGACAACTAATACACATACTCTCCCAAAGCCATCCAAAACACATGTAACGTTACATGCATGGCATCAAGTGATGCTAGCCAAGCCAATACCTTTGGTGTGCATAAACCTCCTATTAGTGTGTGAACAAGTCTAAGTGAGTGTAAGTAACTAACGGGGTAAAATGTACTAGACGTAAGCACACTTCCTAATAGTTAATTTGTTTACATGTGTGGTATTTGTACTTCAAACTACCTAGCGTTAGCTAACCAGCTCCAACTCACCAGTCAGTCCAAAGCATTCTTCTTTCCAATATTTTGATTCATAAATTCGAGTACGAATAATTTTCTCTACCAAGTATTGTGGATTTGTTCCATGTATACTGTTTGCATCTTTAACAGTCCTATTTGCCATGTTTACTGCTCAAACCGGAATTAAAAATGAGTTGCTGTGGGAAACGAATTCGCATTAGAAGTTGCTGTATATCTTCTCGTGTAACAACGTACCCTTCCGGGGCAGAATGTGAAGGCGTTCATTGGTCGATACTACAGTCACATGCCAAGCACGCAATTTCTTTTCGCGCGAAAGGTAGAACGTGCAGCCACATAATCCTTTGTACTAGACAACCTTTTTTTTTTAGTTAGCTAGCTACGTGTAAAAGATAACTAGCTATATTACTACACTACAGCGTATCTTCGTTTATATTAAACTGCTTGAAATTTGATCAACTTGCCCGTTCGACTTTTATCAGACGAGCGGCTGTCTCTTTTCTGTGAGTATTGCAGCTAGCCTATTCATAGTTTACTAGCGAACGTTAACCTCTAAGGCCACCTTGCTCCTTGGGATATCGAGTGCAAGTATTGCAACTATCTAACGTGAGTTGTCTTTGTCCCAAGTTGTCTAACCGAGTATTGATTTACCCACTGTGCCAAAATGTGTATTTTGTAAAGGTCTGCAATTATGGTCCGCTACTTTACAAGATTGAGAGTGAGACGTATCTACAAATGGGGCGGAAGACCTTATGTCTTCGACAGAAAATTAAAGAGTTATGGCTTTGAGTAAGTTTCAACTTGGTTCTAGCATAGTGTCATAACATAAATTTGCTTGGGGCCTCGTCAACAACGCTGTTCGTTCATATTTTTGTTCCACTTGATTTCCAAAGGAAACTATGTTTGTTGGTCTTTTACTCTCTAGGTACTTGAACATGAGCGTGGAGGGTCAGGAGGCAGTCACCACTGTAACACCTGGCCAGTACATCCTCATTGAGGGAAATGATGATGAATACCCCTTCGTTGCCAAGCTTCTCAAGTTCTTTGGCGATGGTGAGTGATGGTTTAATGTTATGCAATGTGCATAATGGCTTGCAACTTATTTTTTTTTAAACTTTTTTTTTTAAAGATGAACCTTTATTTAACTAGGTAAGTTATACTAGGCTGGCTAGCCTGTCGGTATTTTTGCTCAGATGAATTTGGCAGAAATATTTTGAAAATGCTCTATTAGGTGGAGAAACATTGTCATCCTTATTTCAAGCACCTAGGCGTAAGTAGCAAAGTGGATCATGTCCTGCAATGACCTTGTGTACGTGTCTTTGGTCCTCAAGAGTCCCACAAGCAGAAGAAGGCGCTGGTGCAGTGGTTCTTGCGCTTGTCTGAGGTGCCCCAAAATAAGAAGTTGTTGCTGGGCAGGAGCCCCCATCCCCAGGAGATCTTCTACTACCTGGGACGTGCCTGTGACGATGTGATCGACGCAGAATCCATCCTTGGCACTGTACATGTGAGGCAGGATAATTCACCAGTAGAACCGTAGCGTTATAGCGCCTGTGCTCTCTCTTGTTGACTTGAGCGTTGACCCTCTTCTTAGATGTGTTTTTCCTTGTCCCTATTCACTTATTGCTTTCGTAGTTGTTCGGTTCTGTGGTCATTTGCTCAGTCTTTTGTGACTGTAGACATTATTAAAGCACTTAATAAGTGTTTGATTTTTATATGGATTTTGATGCCATTTGAACATCTTTCCTCTGCTCCCCAGGTCCAGCACGTCCCTGAAGATACTCCTTTTCCAGAGCCTGGAACCAAGGACACCCTCTATGTAAAGCTGTCCTGGGACACCAAGGCCTTCAATGTCTTAGACCCTGTCCTGATGCAGGATATCCCTGCCTCAACCCCCCCCAAACCTCTCCCTCTGTTTCCCCCCTGTGCTTCCCTCGTGGCAACCCCTGTGTCTCGGGGCCTGGTGCGTCGTGCCCTGCCCACCCCAGACCCCACAGTGATGAGGAGAGCAGGGTCTGTGTCTGACACTAGAGCCACCATGAGTGCCGGGAAGAGGAGTACCCTTGAGGCAGAGTCGATCCACTCTGCCTCCAAGCTCTCTGCCTCTAAAATCCTGAGCGCCAAGAGGAGGGGCAGCGCTGCAGACACACCGGGTGTACGCAAGAAACTACAGCTCAGCATCGGGGCCAGTGAGTGTCTTTATCTCAGGATGTGATCGTCTAAAATGAGTTCATTTTTAACAGTGTGTTGGTCAAGAGGAGATGGTGGAGCGCCTGGGAGAGCCGGTCCTGGTGGTGTAACGTTTGTGTGTGTCTACTTCTACAAGGTCCAGGGAAGAGAATGACCAGAGCAGATGTCCTCTGTGAGCTCTTGGATGAAGAGATGGAGTCAGAGAAAGTTATATCCCTCAAACTGAGCTCCTCGGTTTCACACTCTCTCCAGCATGGCTGCAGCCTCTCTCCCATGAGAAGTGGCTGCAAGACCCCTAACGGCCAGAGGAGGTTCCCCTGGAAGCTCTCCTCCATCAGCCTGGACAGACTGTCTCCTACTGCCCTGGGAGAACAGGACTTATCCAGGTAGGGTTAGGGTTAGACTCTGAGTATCCTTGACTCAGATACCACAGGAATAGACAAGAGTTGTGTGATGCTGTTTCTACAGGGCTTACAGGAGTTGTACAATGCTACAGAGATCAGCTGTAAAACGTTACACAGATCAGCTGGTGCCATTTGGGTTAGATCTTAGCTATTTTTCACATTTTCAACGCGTGTGCTTTGCAAAATAACTACTTGTCAGCCTCTAAACATAATTCTTAACACTATATTCAACCATGTCCTGGTTGTGGAAGCTTTAACATCATCCCAGGGTCCTCCAAGCTCAATGTCCTGGTTGTGGAATTATAAATATATATTTTAACCCCCTTTTTCTCCACAATTTCGATGCTGAAACTCCCCAATGCGCTCTGGAGGTGAAGGTCGAGTCATGCGTCCCCCGAAACATGACCCGCCAAACCGCGCTTCCTAACCCGGAAGCCAGCTGCACCAATGTGTCGGGAGGAAACACTGTTCAACTGACGAACAAGGTCAGCCTGCAGGCGCCCAGTCCCCCACAAGAAGTCGCTAGAGCACGAGAAGCCAAGTAAAGCCCCCCACCCCCAGCCAAAACCTCCCCTAACCCGGACGACGCTGGGCCAATTGTGCGCTGTCCCATGTGGGACTCCCGATCACTGCTGGTTGTGATACAGCCCAGGATCTAACTCGGGTCTGGACTGACGCCTCTGGCACTGCGATTTGTGCTTTTGACTGCTGCGCCACTTGGCAGACCGGTTGTGGAAGCTTTAACATCATCCCAGGGTCCTCTAAGCTCAATGTCCTGGTTGTGGAAGCTGTAACATCATCCCAGGGTCCTCTAAGCTCAATGTCCTGGTTGTGGAAGCTGTAACATCATCCCAGGGTCCTCTAAGCTCAATGTCCTGGTTGTGGAAGCTGTAACATCATCCCAGGGTCCTCTAAGCTCAATGTCCTGGTTGTGGAAGCTGTAACATCATCCCAGGGTCCTCTAAGCTCAATGTCCTGGTTGTGGAAGCTTTACCACCATCATCCCAGGGTGCTCTAATATACTGTGACTAGTATCAGTAAGCCAGTGTGTTCCCTTCCTCTACAGTGACCTGTTGCTGGCAGTGATTCCCCTGGCCCTAGAGGATGAGGTATTTGAGGCAGGGTTACCTACAGACGCTGGCTCTGCCAACACCCCCAAGAAGAGACAGGCCACCCCCAGGAGGAACTATGTTAAGGGACAGAAGTGAGTGCGCCACCCCAGGTCCGGTGACAGGAGCACGGGTGTGGTGGTGTAGGCGGGGTATAGCGGTCAGATTGGAGCACTTGGTGGGAGCTTGCCTGTCTTTCTTCAGACATGGCTTCGCAGCAGATGGTACATAGTTCCACTGGCTTCATTTGAGATGGGTTAAAAATCCACAGCTAATGAGAGACGTCACTTAGCCGATGTTGATAAGCAGTGTGTTTACTACGGGCAGCTAAGTCACCTTAACCAATAGACAAGTCACATTCGCAGTAATAGTACATTGCAAATTGAGTGTCTTGACTCGTACGCTTTTCTGTCTTCCCAAAGAGCTACCACCCCCTCCAGGAGGAAAGAGTCTGCCATGGCCATTAGAGAGCCTGCTCTGGGGGTGCTGTGAGTATCTAACAGTCTGATTGATCAGTCACATTATTGATTACTCTGTTCTTATGATCCTATTCAGTTATTTATATTTCTTATTATTGTCTGTGTGTCTCAGGGCGGAGGAGGACTCTGAGGATTCTCCCATGCAGTCGATTGCCTTGACTCCTCGCTCCAAGAGGAAGTCAGCCCAGCTGGTGTCGTTACGCATCAGGAAGCAGTTGTAAGTGCTTGCTGTCATGTGGCTTATATGTATGCCCCATAGAGAATGATGGAGGTCTCCAGATGGATAACCTGTTTTTGGACATATTTATTGAGGGCTTCCACCGTTTTAAAGTTGTCAACTATGGGTTAAGGAAGGGACATCCAGGTCCTCGGGATTCCGTCCAGGTCCTCGGGATTCCGTCCAGGTCCTCGGGATTCCGTCCAGGTCCTCGGGATTCCGTCCAGGTCCTCGGGATTCCGTCCAGGTCCTCGGGAGGGATCAGCCAATGAATTGTACTTGAGAGCAAGCATTCCATAACTGCAGGTTGCGGTAAATCACCAACCTTGGCTTTATACCTGTTCAAACAACACACTCCAAGTGGCATTATGCACACCAACTCATAGAAGTACTAGAAGAAAATGGACTACTTCAAAATGGAGATGTCCTCAATGGTGCTGCTCAAGATGATCTGTTATATTGACAAGATAGTCGAGTGACCACTCTAACAATGGAAATGCATGTCCTCAAAGATGGAAGCGCTGTACTGTCTTTGATGGAAGGCTGGAGGGATGAGGCGAGACCAGGTGGGACCATTCTAGCCAATGAACAACAGACAAATCCGGTATAATGTAGTTATTTTTGAATTTGAAATCCTACATATCAGTGCATTCGGAACCTAACCAGTATGAAACTTCTATTAGATCAAATAAGCCTCACGTAGCAAATTAGCAATTCCTTTTTTTGTTGACTAAATTAGACATGCTCTGACCTCCATACAAAAATTCCCCACTTTGTGGTCTTATTTTCATGGACATATTTTGGGTGGAGTAAACACTCATGCTTCACCTCTTTGTCTCTGGCTCTGCCCATGCGCTCAAACACAGACGCACAGAAAAGTCCTCTAATTCTATCTCTGGTATGCCCCTACTGGCTGAAAGGAACTGTGACCATATAGGGAGTAATTTAAAGCTTTCACTTCCGAGTGATTTTAAATTAGTTGAAAAAAATGTAACAAGATTGACAGGTTGTTTAACCTCTTGCTCCTACCTGACATGCAGGCGTCCCATCTAGACATCTGGAAATGCAAATGCTCTACGCTAAATGCTAATAGCACTCGTTAAAACTCAAACGTTCATTAAAATACACATGCAGAGTATTGAATTAAAGCTACACTCATTGTGAATGCAGGCAACAAGTCAGATTTTTAAAATGCTTTTCGGCGAAAGCATGAGAAGCTTTTATCTGATAGCATGTAACACCCCAAAAGACCCGCAGGGGACGTAAACAAAATAATTAGCATAGTCGGAGCTACACAAAACGCACATATAAAATATAAAACATTCATTACCTTTGACCATCTTCTTTGTTGGCACTCCTAGATGTCCCATAAACACTATTGGGTCTTTTTTTCGATTAAATGGGTCCATATATAGCCTAGATATCGATCTATGAAGACTGTGTGATCAACAAAAAAAAATAGCGTTTTATAACGTAACATTTTTTTTATTATTAAAGTTGACGATAAACTTTCACAAAACACTTCGAAATACTTTTGTAATGCAACTTTAGGTATTAGTAAACGTTAATAAGCGATCAAATTGATCACGAGGCGATGTATATTCTATAGCTGTACGTCTGGAAATAATGTCCGGGTAAATCTCATCCAAAATATCCTGTCGGGGACCTGAAGAAATGGGCTGTCTCTTCTTCGTTTGACCAAGAAACAAAGCCTAGGCAAATGACAAGACTGTTGACATCGTGTGGAAGCTGTAGGTAATTGCAACCTCGGCCCCATTTAATGTGGTTCACCTTTATCAATCGGTTGAAGTGGCGCATGGATATATTTTCCCATTTTCAGTGATCAGATTTTCCTGCACTTTTCGATGAAACGCACGTTCTGTTATAGTCATTTAACCAGTTTTATAAACGTCTGAGTGTTTTCTATCCACACATACTAATCATATGCATATACTATATTCCTGGCATGAGTAGCAGGGTGCTGAAATGTTGCGCGATTTTTAACAGAATGTTCGAAAAAGTAGGGGGTAGGAGTAACAGGTTAATCATTTACATTTAAGTCATTTAGCAGACGCTCTTATCCAGAGCGACTTACAAATTGGTGCATTCACCTTATGACATCCAGTGGAACAGTCACTTTACAATAGTGCATCTAAATCTTAAAAGGGGGCGGGGGGTGAGAAGGATTACTTATCCTATCCTAGGTATTCCTTAAAGAGGTGGGGTTTCAGGTGTCTCCGGAAGGTGGTGATTGACTCCGCTGTCCTGGCGTCGTGAGGGAGTTTGTTCCACCATTGGGGGGCCAGAGCAGCGAACAGTTTTGACTGGGCTGAGCGGGAACTGTACTTCCTCAGTGGTAGGGAGGCGAGCAGGCCAGAGGTGGATGAACGCAGTGCTCTTGTTTGGGTGTAGGGCCTGATCAGAGCCTGGAGGTACTGAGGTGCCGTTCCCCTCACAGCTCCATAGTCAAGCACCATGGTCTTGTAGCGGATGCGAGCTTCAATTGGAAGCCAGTGGAGAGAGCGGAGGAGCGGGGTGACGTGAGAGAACTTGGGAAGGTTGAACACCAGACGGGCTGCGGCGTTCTGGATGAGTTGTAGGGGTTTAATGGTTTAATGATACCTCCAGTCGATGTTATCAATTTGTATCTCAATAATAAAATAAAAAAAATGTATAAATCTTCCTCTTTTACAAAGTATTTTTGCAATGCCGGTTTGAAGTATTATTTACTAAAATGTGTCATTTGTTTTTATAGGAATCTGTTGGACAATACCCAAGAGCTGATCTCCGATGGCGATGATGACTGTTTCGTTCCCTCCAATAAGGACCTACAGAGCAGCAGCGATGAAGAGAAGACCGATAGTGAGGAAGAGAGCATGGTGAAGAAGACCAGAGGAAGAAATTGCAAGACCTCCTTCAGGACCCCACACAAAACGCCCAGCAAGAAGGTGTGTATGGCTGTGGTAGGCTCCTGTGGTGCCTGTGTAATTTGTTTTTATAGGAATCTGTTGGACAATACCCAAGAGCTGATCTCAGATGGCGATGATGACTGTTTCGTTCCCTCCAATAAGGACCTACAGAGCAGCAGCGATGAAGAGAAGACCGATAGTGAGGAAGAGACCATAATAAAGAAGACCAGAGGAAGAAATTGCAAGACCTCCGTCAGGACCCCACACAAAACGCCCAGCAAGAAGGTGTGTATGGCTGTGGTAGGCTCCTGTGGTGCCTGTGTAATTTGTTTTTATAGGAATCTGTTGGACAATACCCAAGAGCTGATCTCCGATGGCGATGATGACTGTTTCGTTCCCTCCAATAAGGACCTACAGAGCAGCAGCGATGAAGAGAAGACCGATAGTGAGGAAGAGACCATGGTGAAGAAGACCAGAGGAAGAAATTGCAAGACCTCCGTCAGGACCCCACACAAAACGCCCAGCAAGAAGGTATGTATGGCTGTGGTAGGCTCCTGTGGTGCCTGTGTAATTTGTTTTTATAGGAATCTGTTGGACAATACCCAAGAGCTGATCTCAGATGGCGATGATGACTGTTTCGTTCCCTCCAATAAGGACCTACAGAGCAGCAGCGATGAAGAGAAGACCGATAGTGAGGAAGAGACCATAATAAAGAAGACCAGAGGAAGAAATTGCAAGACCTCCGTCAGGACCCCACGCAAAACGCCCAGCAAGAAGGTGTGTATGGCTGTGGTAGGCTCCTGTGGTGCCTGTGTAATTTGTTTTTATAGGAATCTGTTGGACAATACCCAAGAGCTGATCTCCGATGGCGATGATGACTGTTTCGTTCCCTCCAATAAGGACCTACAGAGCAGCAGCGATGAAGAGAAGACCGATAGTGAGGAAGAAACCATAATAAAGAAGACCAGAGGAAGAAATTGCAAGACCTCCGTCAGGACCCCGCAAAACGCCCAGCAAGAAGGTATGTATGGCTGTGGTAGGCTCCTGTGGTGCCTGTGTAATTTGTTTTTATAGGAATCTGTTGGACAATACCCAAGAGCTGATCTCAGATGGCGATGATGACTGTTTCGTTCCCTCCAATAAGGACCTACAGAGCAGCAGCGATGAAGAGAAGACCGATAGTGAGGAAGAGACCATAATAAAGAAGACCAGAGGAAGAAATTGCAAGACCTCCGTCAGGACCCCACACAAAACGCCCAGCAAGAAGGTATGTATGGCTGTGGTAGGCTCCTGTGGTGCCTGTGTAATTTGTTTTTATAGGAATCTGTTGGACAATACCCAAGAGCTGATCTCAGATGGCGATGATGACTGTTTCGTTCCCTCCAATAAGGACCTACAGAGCAGCAGCGATGAAGAGAAGACCGATAGTGAGGAAGAGACCATGGTGAAGAAGACCAGAGGAAGAAATTGCAAGACCTCCGTCAGGACCCCACACAAAACGCCCAGCAAGAAGGTATGTATGGCTGTGGTAGGCTCCTGTGGTGCCTGTCTAATATTCTCTCCCCCATGCTGTCCTGAGCTGAGGAAGGAATTGAGGAATTCTGTGTGTTTTCCATGTTTTCTCATCCAGGTCACTCCAAGTACCCCCCGTCATGCCACACCCAATATTCCCAGCCGGACTGTTCCAGCCAGGCAGCCTGGGAACATCCTGGAGGAGGCCAGGGCTAGGTGAGAACAAACTGGCATCGTATCCAGACGGTAGATTTCAGCCAATGATTTACTTCTATGTTGAAGTCAGGGATGGGCAACTTTGATGGGGGTGGGGGCCACAAAAAAAACTGAACTCATCATGATGGACTGCAGCTGTCTCTTCCCTGTAGGGAGCAGGAGTTATTTTATTTATTTAGATGTGATCTTTGTTGTTTTATTGACATATGTTCCTGTCTTCAGGCTGCACGTGTCGTCAGTACCAGAGTCTCTTCCCTGTAGGGAGCAGGAGTTCCAGGATATCTATAATTTTGTGGAGAGCAAGGTTATGGATGGGACCGGAGGGTAAGATTGATAGACACCTCACTACGTTTCAGGAAATGTTGTTTCTGTGTGAACCCTGTCTCACTAAAACCAGAATTTTCAGGAACTTGAGAACTGCCATATTTTACCCCCCAAAAAAACTTCTGAAGCTATTTTGAAAGAAAATAATTGGTCTTAGTCATGAAATGTTGTCAGATAATGGCAGGGAAACTCTGGGTTATGTTCAGTTGGAACCAAGGGGAGAAAGTACTGTGAAATGACACTACAATGAGTGTTGGCTTCTCATTGGACAAGTTCAGTAGTGCTTCCTCAGTTTTTCTCTAGTTTCATCCCTTCTGAACATGACCCTGGATTAGCTGTTCTATATGATAGTCAGTAACAGTAGAGTTTACATAAACCACAATATCAACACTGTCACGGCAGCTCGCAGGAATGATGGTTATGATGTTCTTATGTTGATGCAAGTAGTGTGGACACTCCTTACCTTGCTGGTATAGCATTATGGAAAAAGGCTTACTGCAGCTGTCTGTCTAGGTGTATGTACATCTCTGGTGTTCCGGGAACTGGGAAAACCGCCACCATCCACGAGGTTATCCGGTGTCTACAGCACGCCTCTGATATGGATGAAATCCCCACGTTCCGATTCATCGAGATCAACGGCATGAAAATGACCGACCCTCACCAAGCCTACGTCCAGATTCTACAGGTGTGTGTGTATATACACAAACACGCGCGCACACACGCGTACACTCTCCCAGTATCCGTGTAACTCCTGACTGTGTTCTCCTCCAGAAACTGACGGACCAGAAGGTGACCGCTGACCACGCCGCAGCCCTATTGGAGAAGAGGTTCAGTAACCCTGCCCCCAAGAAGGAGACCACCGTGCTACTGGTGGACGAGGTACGGCCTGTTTATCCACTCTCTTGATTCCAAGGATAGGAGAATACATAACCATTGATGCCAACTGGGAAATGCTGGTAATGGATGTGAAGACAGAATTGTGTATGTAATATACTCAATCGCTCTATTCTACATATTTATTGACTTGAATGGAGATGCCCGGTCTAGTCATTCTGTTTCTATGACTGACCCTGTGTTTCACCCCCCCCAGCTGGACCTTCTGTGGACCAGGAAGCAGAATGTCATGTACAACCTGTTTGATTGGCCGACAAGGCGCCACGCCCGCCTGGTGGTGCTGACCATCGCCAACACCATGGACCTTCCTGAGCGGATCATGATCAACAGGGTGGCCAGCAGACTGGTAAGGACCGTGGAGATACTTCAGTGCACTGGCTGTCAAACATCTCCTTGGACCCAGACGTTTCACAATTTAGTTGTTGCCTTGAACTAGCTCACCTGATTCTCCTAGTCAAGGGCTTGATGACCGGTTGAATCTGGTTTGTTAGCTCTGGAATGGATCAAAAGCATAGACGGGTTAGCTGACAACATTAGGAAAATGATGTACGTACATCGATGTTATGATTCTGAACAGTCGGATAGCTAGCAGCAATGACAAGAAGCTGTCATGTGGGAATCATAGGTGGTGAGTTTCAACTTGTTCTTCATACCATGTCTTGTTATGTAAATGTGTTTTTCAATAAAGATTGAGACAAATTTAGTTTACATGTTGTCAACAATCTAAGCCAACCCAGTCTGTTTTGCCCCGTAGTTGCGTTCGTGTTGCTAAACAACCAACCCGTGTATGGAACGGCCTGCTGGGGTTCCCAGACGAGCGGTTTGAGAACCACTGCATTAGTGTTCTATTTAAGTCCACTCCACCCAAGGGCGCTGTTAGATTGTTGGGCCAGGCTGCTGTGAAATTCTTTCAGCGTGTTTGCCTCTTGGAAGTGCAGATCAAACCAGTGTTTTAACTGTAACTTCCTGTGCGTCTCTCTCTATGTCCAGGGTCTGACCAGGATGTCGTTCCAGCCGTACAGCTTCAAGCAGCTGCAGCAGATCATCACGTCCAGACTGAACAAGGTCAAGGCCTTCGAAGAGGACGCTTTGCAGCTGGTCTCCAGAAAGGTATCCCATATTGTCCCTGTATTATTCAGCCCAGGGCTCTTCCACAGTCCTGCTGTTTTCCTGCCGGTTAATGTCAACTATTGGAATGATACTGTGAAGTATTCTGTGACGACCTTTTTGACAGTGG
Organism: Oncorhynchus keta; assembly: GCF_023373465.1. Taxonomy (NCBI): domain Eukaryota; kingdom Metazoa; phylum Chordata; class Actinopteri; order Salmoniformes; family Salmonidae; genus Oncorhynchus; species Oncorhynchus keta. The sequence continues at coordinate 85,259,502 of NC_068421.1, read as the reverse complement.
TGTCTGAGCACTGTCCCCATTTTGTCCTCTAGGTGGCAGCGTTGTCAGGAGACGCCCGGCGCTGTCTGGACATCTGTCGCCGCGCCACTGAGATTTGCGAACACTCCGCCTCGCACCCGTCCTCCGCGGGATTGGTGAGAATGAGTCATGTGATGGAGGCGCTGGATGAGATGTTCTCCTCCTCCTACATCACGGCCATTAGGTAAGAGACACCCCATTGCTCCACAGACCTATCAGTCTGTCCCCATTGGCCCAGCGAGCTGTCAATCTATGTGAAATCTCTGTGTTAGGTGTGCATCGTTACAGGAACAGCTCTTCCTGAGGGCGGTCATTGCTGAGTTCAGGCGACTGGGACTGGAGGAGGCCACCTTCCAACAGGTATAGTCCCTAATGAGGACAACATTGACTTACTACAACTCTCGCTCAACACATCTATCCCTCTTTTACCTGTGTTGTTGAGTTCCCTTATCTAAAGTCCACTGTCCCCTCCTCCCAGGTGTTTGTGCAGCACCGGGCTCTGAGTCGTGTGGAGGGCCTGCAGCCCATCAGTGTGTCCGATGGTCTGGCCGTGTGTCAGCGTCTGGGTGCGTGTCGTCTGCTGCTGCTGGAGGCCAGCCGTCTAGACATGCTACAGCGGGTCAGACTCAACGTCAGCCAGGATGACGTGCTCTACGCACTCAAAGCTGTCAGAGACTGAGGACCACCGGAGGTCCTAAGGTACAGGGGGGAGGAGAAGGGTCTTTTTGGGACCTAGAAGGGAACCTGCTCCATCACTACCAGTGAACTTGGTCAGTTTGCTAACTACAACTCATCAGGACCACCGTTGGACCACACAGTCCCACGCCTCAACCACAGCCAATACTACTGTACCTCTCAGGACTGGGAATCCCACTGACACCTTGTCTGTCCACGGTGGGTCTTTTTAGAGGCTCAGTTTGGTTTGATGCAGTCTTCTGAGAGGTTTTAGGAAATCTTCTGTTTTACTGTTCTTTTACAAATGCTTTTCAATGTCATTGTTGGCACATTTTGGGAAGCTCTTGATGGGGAAACTGCAGTGATTTGAACATTTTATGGAGGTCTGTCGTAATTCAAGAACACAAATCATGATTTCTATTATATTGGTTTTACATTTGTTTACTGAAAATTGCCCTTGTTACAAAAGGATATTTAGATCTGGTTTTAACTCGTTGTGTTGATGGGAGGAGAGCCAACTTCCCATCACAGTTAGCAATTTGACTTTCCTCTTTATTTGTATTCAATAATTTTTAATGTTGCTCTTGTTGGTTTTAGGATGTTCTTCATTATTGTTGTGTGAATATTGTATCTACAAATGTAATAAAGATATTTAATAACAATCCTTGTGTATGAAGGCCTAGTTTTCCATTCATGTACTCATGATAACATTACTTGAACAAATGACCTGCACCGGTATTGCTTTCCAGAGGTTAGAATGAAGAAAGCCTATTTTGCAGGGATAAGCTAATGATGGACATTCGGAAAATATTCACACCCCATAATGACACAGAAAATCAGGTTTTTAGAAATGTTTGCTAATTTATTAAAACTGAAATTCCTTACTTAGACCATTTGCTATGAGACTTGGAATTGAGCTCCGCTGCATTCTATTTTCATTGATCCTTGATGTTGCTACAACTGGATTAGAGGCCACCTGTGGTCAATTCAATTGACTAGATGTGATTTGGAAAGGCACACACCTGTCTATATAAGGTCCCACAGTTGACAGTGCATGTCAGCAAAAACCAAGCCATGAGGTCGAAGGAATTGTCCGTAGAGCTCCGAGACCGGATTGTGTTTCAAGGCAATGATCTAGGGAAGGGTACCAAAACTGGTCTGCAGCTTTGAAGGTCTCCAAGGACACAGTGGCCTCCCATCATTCTTAAATAGAAGTTTGGAACCACCAAGGTTCTCCCTAGAGCTGGCTGCCTGACCAAACAGCAATCTGGGAAAATTGCCTCAGTCAGGGAGTTGACCAAGAACCCGATGGTCTGACAGAGCTCCAGAGTTTCTCTGTGGAGATGCGAGAACCTTACAGAAGGCTAACCCTAACCCTAACCCTACAGGCCTTTATGGTAGAGTGGCCAGATGAAGCCACACTTCAGTAAAAGGCACATGACAGCCTTCTTGGAGTTTGCCAAAAGGCACCTAAAGGACTCTGACATGAGAAAAAATATTCTCTGGTCTGATGAAACCCTTCGGCCTGTGTCAAGCATCACGTCTGGAGGAAACCAGGAACCCCTCATCACCTGGCCAATACCAACCTTACGGTGAAGCATGGTGGTGTCAGCATCATGCTGTGGAGATGTTTTTCAGCGGCAGGGACTGGGAGACTAGTCCGGATCAAGGGAAAGATGAACGGACAAAGTACAGAGAGATCCTTGATGAAAACCTGCTCCAGAGAGCTCAGGACCTCAGACTGGGTCGAAGGTTCACCTAACAGGACAACGCACACAGCCAAGACAATGAAGGAGTGGCTTCGGGACATGTCTCAATATCTTTGAGTGGCCCAGCCAGAGCCCGGACTTGAACCTGATCGAACATCTCTGGAGAGACCTGAGAAGTACTGAGTAAAGGATCTGAATACTTATGTAAATGTGATATTTCAGTTTTTTAATTTTAATACATTTGCAAACATTTCTAAAAACCTGTTTTTGCTTTGTCATTATTGGGTACGGATTGTAAATTGAGGATATTTTTATTATTTAAAAACCTACATTTTTGCCTAAAATTACATACCAAAATCTAACTGCCTGTAGCTCAGGCCCTGAAGCAAGGATATGCACATTCGTGATACCATTTGAAAGGAAACACTTTGAAGTTTGTGGAAATGTGAAATGAATGTAGGAGAATATAATACATGAGATCTGGTAATAGATATTTTTAAATGCAAGAGGAAGGGCATAATAATGTATTATTCCAGACGAGGTGTTATTTAGACTTTGGCCACTAGATGGCAGCACGGTAAATGCAAAGTTTTAGAGTGATCCAGTGAAATATTGCATATCTATTCAAAATGTTGTATCAAGACTGCCCAAATGTGCCTAATTGGTTTATTCATACATTTTCATAATTGTATCCTCAAACAATAGCATGGTATTTTTTCACCCGAATAGCTACTGTAAATTGGACAGTGCTGTTAGATTAACAAGAATTTAAACTTCGCCCATATCAGACATGTCTATGTCCTGGGATTTTTTGTTTGTTTCTTACGACCTTTAGCCTACGTTAGCTCAACACCGATCCTGAAGAAGTTGTAATCCATTTTAGAATAAGTCTGAAACGTAAAAAAAATTGGAATAATCAAGGGGTCTAAATACATTCTGAATGCACTGTACAGTATATACCTTATATACAGACAGATATGTGACAAGTTAAATATATATATTTACAGTATATAGTATGACCGTGCAACATAACAATCCATATCCGTTCATCCACATTTGGGAGCACTTGATATATTAACCCATTAGTCATAAAATACATCTTTAATAAGCTGTATGCAAGGACATGTTTTGGTAGTGATGTAATGGATATTGTTTTGATGTTTTGTAACTGTCCAGTTTGTGTGCCTTTGTTGAGCTGTGCCAATCAGGTGTTTGCATTAGCTGAGTTTGTTCCCTTCAGGTTGGCATAGAGCTTGCAGGCCCTGCTGCTGTCCTGACAGTCCAGTCTCTCTATAGGCTGTTCGGCCAGCAGCATGTAGGAGCGGTTGAGGATGTCCGTGGTACTGGAGGATGATGGGAAGTTGGAGGAGCAGTGACACCTCATCTGGAGAACCTCATCTTCCCCCAGGCCTCGAGACTCTGCCCCCACCTCCCCGTCATACACATACTTGTTCCCTCGGAGACAGAGGATGACGTCATCTGTGGCCAGGGTCACGTAGTCTTGGCTGAGCTCCAGGGCCAGGGTGGAGAGCCTTTCCTCCTCCCCGCCAGCGGAGCCTCGGTCTGGGGAGAGTAGTAAGGAGGACTCCCTGGGAAGCTTCCCTCCATCTGGAGCCTCCCTCTCAGACATAATCTCCACCACAGAGGCTGGGGTCTCCTCAGAATATTGCTTGATGATGAAGGGAGGGTCCTATGGAGGTAACACAGGTACATACAGAGACTCAGATCCAATGTTTCCAACACATCCACATAAAGATAAACCACATTGAACACACAGTTAAAATGTGACCCCTTCAATTGATCTACCCTACACAAAAATATAAATGCAACAATTTCAGTCAATAGTAATAAATACATCAGGGCCTAATCTATGGATTTGACATGAATGGGCAGGGGCACAGCCATGGGTGGGCTTGGGAGGGCATAGACATGCTCACTAACAGGGATGTAAACAAATTTGTCCACAACATTTGAGAGAAATAAGCTTTTTGTGCATAAGGAACATTTCTGAGATTTTTTATTTCAGCTCATGAAACAAGGGACCAATGCATTAAATGCTGTGTTTATATTTTTGTTCATTATAATTCCATAATGTTAATCTACTGTACTGCAATCAATTAAGTTTTTACCCAAGTCTGGCCGTTGATGTCTGTCAGGAAGCCGTGCAGTACTTTGTCAAGTTTTGGGATTGGTGGCCACAGATACCGTTTGAGCTTACTGGTGGAAAAATGATTCAGTACACAACATGTCCATGAATAGTGTGTGTGTGTGTGTGTGCGTGCGTGCGTGCGTGCGTGCGTGCGTGCGTGTGCAGTGTGAAGCAGACTGAAAGAACATCTTACCTGAGATACCTGGAGATCAATGAGAGGAACACAACTGATAGGATGAGCATCATGAGAGGAATGCAGATGATGAAGAGGGCCCCTGCTGAGTTCAAATAAAGAACCAGAGTTTGAGAATGACAATAGCCTGCCTGATTAGAAGCACAGTGACTGTAATATCTACTATTCATGGGTTGCACCTCTCTAGGCCTACCTGAGCGTAACAGAATACTATCAACCAGTATCCACCTTCCCATGTACCGCAGACATTTTATGTAATCAGATATGGAAAGTGATCTCCATACTAGTGTTACTTTACCTATATCTGAAGGTGTGTCCACAGTAAGTGGGGGTGACCAGTCGCTCCAGTAGCCAGCGTAGACTGACCCGTTGGGCCTGGCTCTGACCTGGATAAAGTACTGACTGCCAGTCTGAACGTCCAGACAAATACTGTTCTCAGAAACCTGCAGGGTCACCAGCTGAAGAGAGAGGACAACACACAAGAACATCAACGGAGGCTGCTTTGGGGAGGACGGCTCAGTTCAGCCTCCACTGAATTGCACCCAGTTATTGGTTTGTACTGCAAAATACAAACTCATGACAAAACATGTAGTTCCCTGTTTACATATGCAATAAGGACAGAGCCAGGCTTATGGTTTTACCACAGAACAGGTGGGCTCTGTAGGTAGGCTCTGTACCTTCCAGACGGCCTCCCCTTGAGGCTGGTAGCGGAGCTGGTACATCAGGTGGAGAGACAGAGCCAGTTGGGGTGTGCCCCATCTTAGACGCAGCCTGCCCCCCTCCCACTTCCCCCTCAGCCTCCCTGGAGGGCCTGTTTGAACTGACCGCAACATAGAGAGGGGAGAGAGAGACATAACATGAGTTTTACAGAGATGATTAGTGTACCATCGAGAGCATCCTGACCGGTTGCGTCACCGCCTGGTATGGTAACTGCTCAGCATCTGACCATAAGGCACTACAGAGGGTAGTGCGTACAGGCCAGTACGTCACTGGGGCCAAGCTTCCTGACATCCAGGACCTATATACTAGGTGTGTGTACAAATGACCTAAACTAACCTGTACCCCCGAACATTGACTCGGTACCGGTAACCCCTGTACATAGCCTTGTTATTTTATTGTGTTACTTTTTTATTTTTTTATTACTTTAGTTTATTTGGTCAATATTATTTAAACTCTTCTTGAACTGCACTGTTACCTATATCTGCTTGTAAGTAAGTATTTCACAGTAAGGTTGTATTTATTTGATGTCCATAATACAGATTGTATTGTTACAGATTTACACTACCGTTCAAAAGTTTGGGGTCACTTAGAAATGTCATTGTTTTTGAAAGAAAAGCTATTTATTTTGTCTGTAAAAATAACATCAAATTGGTCAGAAATACAGTGTAGACATCGTTAATGTTGTATATGACTAATGTAGCTGGAAATGAGTTGCAGGCTTGCAAAGAAAAAGCCATATCTCAGACTGGCCAATGAAAAGACAAAATTAAGATGGGCAAAAGAACACAGACGCTGGACAGAGGTAGTCTGCCTAGAAGGCCAGCATCCCAGAGTCGCCTATTCACTGTTGATGTTGAGACTGGTGTTTTGCGGGTACTATTTAATGGAGCTGCCAGTTGAGGACTTGTGAGGCGTCTGTTTCTCAAACTAGACACTCTAATGTACTTGTCATCTTGCTCAGTTGTGCACCGGGGCCTCCCACTCCGCTTTCTATTCTGGTTAGAGCCAGTTTGCGCTGTTCTTTGAAGGGAGTAGTACACAGCATTGTATAAAATCTTCAGTTTCTTGGCAATTTCTCGCATGGAATAGCATTCATTTCTCAGAACAAGAATAGACTGACGAGTTTCAGAAGAAAGTCCTTTTTTTCTGGAAATTTTGAGCCTGTAATCGAATCCACAAATGCTGATGCTCCAGATACTTAACTAGTCTAAAGAAGGCCAGTTGTATTGCTTCTTTAATTAGGACAACAGTTTTCAGCTGTGCTAGCATAATTGCAAAAGGGTTTTCTAATGATCAATTAGCCTTTTAAAATTATAAACTTGAATTAGATAACACAATGTGCCATTGGAACACAGGAGTGGTGGTTGCTGATAATGGGCCTCTGTATGCCTATGTAGATATTCCATTCAAATTCAGCCATTTCCAGCTACAATAGTCACTTACAACATTAACCATGTCTACACTATATTTCTGATCAATTTGATGTTATTTTAATGGACAAAAAAATGTGATTTTCTTTCAAAAACAAGGACATTTCTAAGTGAACTTTTGAACGGTAGTGTATGTCAACAAGGATTCTTCAAAAATTAAGAAATATGCATGCTAGACTCCTCTTTCCATTTGTTTAACTCTTAATGGCAATGTAGTATACCGGTGTCATGACGTTGGCCTGGGGGATAGGTTTATGACAGTCATAAATACCTCTTCCCCCCTTTTTCCTCTCTCTACCCTACTGAGGTTACATTTTCAACATTTTAACATAGAGATTCTGGGAACATCAGAAAGTGGGGGAAATTAACTATATTCTGGTAATCCTACCAATGAAACATATGCGGTGGTACTTAATGAATATGATGTCAGTTCGGTTTTCATCTGAGACATTCTCATCAATGATAAGATGACAAACTCTACAGTGGAAAGTCTACACATCAAAGTTATCGGATTCACATGGAATTGTTGTTCAATTTAAATGTTTGAAAATGAAATTATTCGTGATGGGATGAAATGTGATTTTAGCTTCTAAAATGTGAGATTTGGGTTTTCATAAGATAGGGCTCTGCTCAATCAGTGGCCCGCCCCTGTGAAGGGACATGGGCTATAAAACTTTTCAAACACGCCCTCCTCTCCCTTCCTATATAAGCCCTTGACGACAATATAACCTCCTGTTCTGAGGACGTGAGGACGACGGTCCGATGTCAGAATGGTTCAGATAATAACTACAGAACGAAGCCAATATCAGCGTGAGCTTTGGTTGTGAATGGTATGAACTTTGAACTCTTATTCACTATAGAAGTGATACCTCCTAGTCGTTGAGTTAGCAACAGCAGATGCAACCGAGGGTTAGGAAGGAATAGACAGAGTATTCCGTCTATCACCCAACAACGTTACTACAACGTATCCAATTGACAACCAGAGACATTCTTCAAAGGACTGTTGGGCAACACGGCCTTCCATCTACCACCAACCTATCGAAGTGTAGCTCAGAGTAAATATTTATTGTATTGTCCTTTTCCAAATGGGCGGTAATTTAGAATGCATGAGATACTGTATTTACGATAGCACCACTTCTTCCCTTTGTTCCTCAGTCTTCCCGCTCTTTCACTCAAACCCAGACCCTTTTCTTTTGTGTAACAAGCTGTCATATCTTTTCCGCCCGCTAGGGACGTTTTCCTTTATGATGTCATTTGTAATCAAGTTATGATTTAGTTATGTGTATGTGTAATTCTGTGTGATTAGTTAGGTATTTAGTAAATAAATAATTAAACCCAATTTGGTATTGCTGGTTAAACTTGTTAGCCTGACTGAAAGGAAGTGTTCACAGCTGCCAAGTTATCTATTATCAGTGTGACTCACTGCTGTTGTTGAGTCTGAAGGGTTCAGTGTAGAAGGTCCGTTTGAGAGAACCAGGACCAGTACTGAGTTTAACCAGTATCTCGCTGGACTCCGCTCCATGGAAATGGCAGTGGTAGGAGGTGTTCTCATTCTGCAGACACTTTCTCCAACCCTCCCTTTTACTGCAGAGATTACACAACCAGAGGTTTAATGATACATAATCACCAAGTATGTTTTACAATGCAATATGAGCGTTGCCTTCATTTATGTCTCACTGTGGAGTGTTTTGCTGTAATCATGTAGAGTTGCATGATTGTTGAGGTTATTTGTATGTTAACATCTACCTGGGTCCCAGCTTGTAGTTTAAGGTGTAGGTAGCATCTCTATAGGACTGCCCATTCCATTGGCAGGTGATGTTTTGCAGGTCAGAGGTATGACACAACAATGAGATATCAGCTGGAAAACAGTGGTAGTAAACCCCATCACTCTTACAGTGCTGTCAGTAAACAACATCATCTTAATGTATTCAAATGAAATGTGTCTTCCCCATTTAAGCCAACCCCTCTGAATCAGAGAGGTGCAGGGGGCCATCTTAATCGACATCCACGTCTTTGGAGAACGGTCGAATAGTGGTTAACTGCCTTCCTCAGGGGCAGAACGTCAGATTTTTACCTTGTCAGCTCGGTTGATTCAATCCAGCAACCTTTCGGATACTGGCCCAACACTCCTACCCGCCAGGCTACCTGCCGGGGTACCTGCCGGGCTACCTGCCGGGCTACCTGCCGCCCCACATGTGCACTGTTGTCTTTATCCGTCTTTAGCCTATACTCAGTAGTTCACCCACCTGCGCTCTGAGGTACCATGGCAGTGATGGGGACCGACCAGTCGCTCCAGTGACCGCTGGTCTCTGTCTCACTGTAGCCATTGGGTTTTACCCTCAGCTGGATGCTGACCACCTCCCCTGGCAGCAGAGAAACCAGGCTGTGAATGGGGGACCTCGTGTACTTTATCTGGAGACAGAGAGGGAAGAAATATCACAGGAAGTCTACAGCAGCAGCACAGTGAATGGAATTTGAGTGACAACGTTCTTGCACAAAATGGACGCCCTGTAGCCCACCATCAAGGTGGGTACTAAATAGTGAATGCACCAGTCATGGTAGATTTTTTACCAAACACTTAATCTGTCTTTTTCCCCTTGCAGGGAATCTGACTGGATGAATTGGTGTTGTGTTTCTGAGTTTCAGTACCAGTTCTGTCCTCTCCCCTAGTCCCTGGGAGGAGTAATGCATCCCATAATGCACATTGTTCTCCCAATCTCTTGGTGCATGCCAAGACACCTGCAACTGCCCAGCTTGCCCTGTTTGGTGAAGGGATACATTCACAGGGGGTTCCAGGAGACCTGAGAGAGAGAGAGAGAGAGAGAGAGAGAGAGAGAGAGAGAGAGAGAGAGAGAGAGAGAATGAGCTTTAGATTTATATCTACTAAAATCCTCTCTCTCTCTCTCTCTCTCTCTCTCTCTCTCTCTCTCTCTCTCTCTCTCTCTCTCTCTCTCTCTCTCTCTCTCTCTCTCTCTCTCTCTCTCTCTCTCTCTCTCTCTCTCTCTCTCTCTCTCTCTCTCTCTCTCTCTCTCTCTCTCTCTCTCTCTCTCTCACCCTGGTCCTCAACGCTGATGGTGCGTGTGAAAAGTGTGTAGTTGGAGCTGCTCTCCACCACTCTGATGTGTGTGAGCGTGAACAGGAAGACGTCAGAGCAAGGGAAGAAGCAGATGTGGAGAACCTTCTCCTCCTCTTCCTCCCCCTTCTCTGTCCTCTGGAGAGTCAGTTTACACCGCTTCTCCTTTTCCTCACTGATCAGGGACAAAGGAAAGATGACTGGTGTCAGTGCCTGGCAGTACAGAGTGTATGTCAACTGTTCACTTCAACTGTAATACATGTTGGTGTATTTTCTGAAAATATTGACATTTTACAATTTACCAGAATACATTGAACATACTTATCATTCCTGTAGAAGAAGTCATAAGCTGTGTTGCCTGGTGTCTCCCAGAAACAGGTGAAGTCATACTGTGTCCTGGTAAAACACTTTGGATCTGCATCACCAGCCAACAACAACACATCTGTATGGGCAATAATATCATTTACAACAGTTTTGAAATAAAAATGTTGATTTCTATCATTTATTATTGTTTTATAACGCTGTAACAAATATTATTTTGCCATTTAGTAGATGCTTTAACCCAGAGTGAGTTACAGTAATGGGTGCATACATTTTCTTACTTTGTTTTGTAAAAACAGGTATAAATCACCAATACTGCACCACGAGAGAGAAGTTCAGCTGAGAGACGAATAACAATGTTGCCTCGTTTTGTCTAGCCATACCACTATTCCAGAGGACTATTTCGGTCAAATCATTATGTTAATTGGTTAATTGGTGGTCCAATGTCCTCAAATCAATATCAAATCAAATGTATTTATATAGCCCTTCGTACATCATCTGATATATCAAAGTGCTGTACAGAAACGCAGCCTAAAACCCCAAACAGCAAGCAATGCAGGTGTAGAAGCACGGTGGCTAGGAAAAACTCCCTAGAAAGGCAGAACCCTACCTTTCTTTGACAGGTGAGGGACAGCCTCATCTATTATCCCATGCCCCAGTACGTTCACCCAGCCTGCTATGATCCAGAGCCAGACACAGACTACCCTCGGGGTGAGATGGAGATCCATGACATCCACAGACAGGTGACAGGTGTGTCCCATCCACAGACAGGTGGCAGGTGTGTCCCATCCACAGACAGGTGTGTCTGATCTACCCCATCGCTGCCCCAAGCTCTATGTCTGAGAGTGGTAAGGTGTTTGTGAGTGTCTGTCAGCATAGCATTGTGGTCTGGGGTGGAGGGGGATTGTACTGATGAGGGGAGGCTCTATCTGACAGGTCCTCGTTCTACAGGAAGTGGGTGTTGTGTGGGAGCCAACCCACATGGTGGTACAAGGAAGAGTGTTGCCTCTAACACACATTTATCCCACGTTGATGTTGTCATACATTCAATACAAACCTCTTTCACACTATAAACCATCACAGATACTCTCTGGTCTCTCAAAAACATAAACAAATGTATGTTCAAAGTGAAATCTTTGAACATGTCATACTGTATTCAGGACCGGCAGTAACAGTCAGTTATATGAAGCGTATAGTAACACATTATGACCACAATTCAGCAACTATCTTCCAACTAATCTACTAATCAGTAGACCGGAGACAGCCAGGCCCATGTGGCCAGACAGAGCATTGCCTCACAGAGATACTGTAGATAGAGGTGCTTCTATGGAAGTTGCATCCTTCATCAGTTCCTCTTTTACTTGGGCGGCAGGTAGCCTAACGGTTAAGAGCATTGGGCCTAGTAACCAAAAGGTTGTTGGTTCGAATTCCCGAGCTGTCAAGGTGGAAAAATCTTCAGTTTTTCCCTTGAGCAAGGCAGTTAACAAGGCCCCAACAACTGCTCCCCGAGCCCTCACGGACGTCAATTAAGGCAGTACCCCGCACCTCTCTGATTCAGAGGGGTTGGGTTAAATGCAGAAGACACATTTCGGGTGAATGCATTCAGTTGTGCAACTGACTAGGTCCCTTATCAGGGATCTAACGTGTAGTTCTTCAAAGGGACATCTGGGTAGATAGTAGAATACAGCTTGGTGTACTGTATGTTTTAATATATTATGTGTATGACATTTAGCAGACACTTTTCCAAAGCAACATACATTTCTACGTATGGGTGGACCTGGGAATCGAACCCATAATCCTACTGTTGCAATCGACATGCTCTGTCAACTGAGCCATACAGAACCAGCTTGTTATATTGTAGGTTCAGACAGGACCAGACAGGACCAGTTTGTTATAATGTAGGTTCATACAGGACCAGTTTGTTATAATGTAGGTTCAGACAGGACCAGTTTGTTATAATGTAGGTTCAGACAGGACCAGTTTGTTATAATGTAGGTTCAGACAGAACCAGCTTGTTATATTGTAGGTTCAGACAGGACCAGTTTGTTATAATGTAGGTTCAGACAGGACCAGTTTGTTATAATGTAGGTTCAGACAGGACCAGTTTGTTATAATGTAGGTTCAGACAGGACCAGTTTGTTATAATGTAGGTTCAGACAGGACCAGTTTGTTATAATGTAGGTTCATACAGGACCAGTTTGTTATAATGTAGGTTCAGACAGGACCAGTTTGTTATATTGTAGGTTCAGACAGGACCAGTTTGTTATATTGTAGGTTCATACAGGACCAGTTTGTTATAATGTAGGTTCAGACAGGACCAGTTTGTTATAATGTAGGTTCATACAGGACCAGTTTGTTATAATGTAGGTTCATACAGGACCAGTTTGTTATAATGTTCATACAGGACCAGGTTTAATGTACAGGACCAGTTTGTTATAATGTAGGTTCAGACAGGACCAGTTTGTTATAATGTAGGTTCAGACAGGACCAGTTTGTTATAATGTAGGTTCAGACAGGACCAGTTTGTTATAATGTAGGTTCATACAGGACCAGTTTGTTATAATGTAGGTTCAGACAGGACCAGTTTGTTATAATGTAGGTTCAGACAGGACCAGTTTGTTATATTGTAGGTTCAGACAGGACCAGTTTGTTATAATGTAGGTTCAGACAGGACCAGTTTGTTATAATGTAGGTTCAGACAGGACCAGTTTGTTATAATGTAGGTTCAGACAGGACCAGTTTGTTATAATGTAGGTTCAGACAGGACCAGTTTGTTATATTGTAGGTTCATACAGGACCAGTTTGTTATAATGTAGGTTCAGACAGGACCAGTTTGTTATATTGTAGGTTCAGACAGGACCAGTTTGTTATATTGTAGGTTCAGACAGGACCAGTTTGTTATAATGTGGTTCATACAGGACCAGTTTGTTATAATGTAGGTTCATACAGGACCAGTTTGTTATATTGTAGGTTCATACAGGACCAGTTTGTTATAATGTAGGTTCAGACAGGACCAGTTTGTTATAATGTAGGTTCAGACAGGACCAGTTTGTTATAATGTAGGTTCAGACAGGACCAGTTTGTTATATTGTAGGTTCATACAGGACCAGTTTGTTATAATGTAGGTTCAGACAGGACCAGTTTGTTATATTGTAGGTTCAGACAGGACCAGTTTGTTATATTGTAGGCAGACAGGACCAGTTTGTTATAATGTAGGTTCATACAGGACCAGTTTGTTATAATGTAGGTTCATACAGGACCAGTTTGTTATAATGTAGGTTCATACAGGACCAGTTTGTTATAATGTAGGTTCATACAGGACCAGTTTGTTATAATGTAGGTTCAGACAGGACCAGTTTGTTATAATGTAGGTTCAGACAGGACCAGTTTGTTATAATGTAGGTTCAGACAGGACCAGTTTTTGTTATAATGTGTTCATACAGGACCAGTTTGTTATAATGTAGGTTCAGACAGGACCAGTTTGTTATAATGTAGGTTCAGACAGGACCAGTTTGTTATATTGTAGGTTCAGACAGGACCAGTTTGTTATAATGTAGGTTCAGACAGGACCAGTTTGTTATAATGTAGGTTCAGACAGGACCAGTTTGTTATAATGTAGGTTCAGACAGGACCAGTTTGTTATAATGTAGGTTCAGACAGGACCAGTTTGTTATATTCTAGGACAGGACCAGTTTGTTATAATGTAGGTTCAGACAGGACCAGTTTGTTATATTGTAGGTTCAGACAGGACCAGTTTGTTATAATGTAGGTTCAGACAGGACCAGTTTGTTATAATGTAGGTTCAGACAGGACCAGTTTGTTATAATGTAGGTTCAGACAGGACCAGTTTGTTATATTGTAGGTTCATACAGGACCGTTTGTTATAATGTAGGTTCAGACAGGACCAGTTTGTTATATTGTAGGTTCATACAGGACCAGTTTGTTATATTGTAGGTTCATACAGGACCAGTTTGTTATATTGTAGGTTCATACAGGACCAGTTTGTTATAATGTAGGTTCATACAGGACCAGTTTGTTATAATGTAGGTTCAGACAGGACCAGTTTGTTGTTATAATGTAGGTTCAGACAGGACCAGTTTGTTATAATGTAGGTTCATACAGGACCAGTTTGTTATAATGTAGGTTCATACAGGACCAGTTTGTTATAATGTAGGTTCAGACAGGACCAGTTTGTTATAATGTAGGTTCAGACAGGACCAGTTTGTTATAATGTAGGTTCATACAGGACCAGTTTGTTATAATGTAGGTTCATACAGGACCAGTTTGTTATAATGTAGGTTCAGACAGGACCAGTTTGTTATATTGTAGGTTCAGACAGGACCAGTTTGTTATAATGTAGGTTCATACAGGACCATGTTATAATGTAGGTTCATACAGGACCAGTTTGTTATAATGTAGGTTCAGACAGGACCAGTTTGTTATAATGTAGGTTCAGACAGGACCAGTTTGTTATAATGTAGGTTCAGACAGGACCAGTTTGTTATAATGTAGGTTCATACAGGACCAGTTTGTTATAATGTAGGTTCAGACAGGACCAGTTTGTTATATTGTAGGTTCAGACAGGACCAGTTTGTTATAATGTAGGTTCAGACAGGACCAGTTTGTTATATTGTAGGTTCAGACAGGACCAGTTTGTTATAATGTAGGTTCAGACAGGACCAGTTTGTTATAATGTAGGTTCATACAGGACCA
The DNA here is from genome assembly GCF_023373465.1 of Oncorhynchus keta. NCBI lineage: Eukaryota > Metazoa > Chordata > Actinopteri > Salmoniformes > Salmonidae > Oncorhynchus > Oncorhynchus keta. The sequence continues at coordinate 85,244,501 of NC_068421.1, read as the reverse complement.
GTTTGTTATATTGTAGGTTCACACAGGACCAGTTTGTTATAATGTAGGTTCATACAGGACCAGTTTGTTATAATGTAGGTTCATACAGGACCAGTTTGTTATAATGTAGGTTCATACAGGACCAGTTTGTTATAATGTAGGTTCAGACAGGACCAGTTTGTTATATTGTAGGTTCAGACAGGACCAGTTTGTTATAATGTAGGTTCAGACAGGACCAGTTTGTTATAATGTAGGTTCATACAGGACCAGTTTGTTATATTGTAGGTTCATACAGGACCAGTTTGTTATAATGTAGGTTCATACAGGACCAGTTTGTTATAATGTAGGTTCATACAGGACCAGTTTGTTATAATGTAGGTTCATACAGGACCAGTTTGTTATATTGTAGGTTCAGACAGGACCAGTTTGTTATAATGTAGGTTCAGACAGGACCAGTTTGTTATAATGTAGGTTCAGACAGGACCAGTTTGTTATAATGTAGGTTCATACAGGACCAGTTTGTTATAATGTAGGTTCAGACAGGACCAGTTTGTTATAATGTAGGTTCAGACAGGACCAGTTTGTTATATTGTAGGTTCATACAGGACCAGTTTGTTATAATGTAGGTTCAGACAGGACCAGTTTGTTATAATGTAGGTTCATACAGGACCAGTTTGTTATAATGTAGGTTCATACAGGACCAGTTTGTTATGATTTTGGTTCATGCCTTTTTGTTCATACATATATGTGTACAAGTAGTGTGTGTGTGTGTGTGTGTGTGTGTGTGTGTTCGGGTGTCAGGAAACTGAGCTCAGCAGGGCTCTGCGTGCCAGTCCTCAGTCCTAGCCTGTGGCTGGTGTCCTGGTGTCAGCAGCAGGAGGAAATCCTCTGACAGATCAGCTCTCTGCAGCAGGGAAGAGGCCAGGCCACAGGGTGTGTGTATGTGTGTGTGTGTTGACAGATCAGCTCTCTGAAGCAGGGAAGAGGCCAGGCCACAGGGTGTGTGTATGTGTGTGTGTGTTGACAGATCAGCTCTCTGAAGCAGGGAAGAGGCCAGGCCACAGGGTGTGTGTATGTGTGTGTGTGTTGACAGATCAGCTCTCTGAAGCAGGGAAGAGGCCAGGCCACAGGGTGTGTGTATGTGTGTGTGTGTTGACAGATCAGCTCTCTGAAGCAGGGAAGAGGCCAGGCCACAGGGTGTGTGTATGTGTGTGTGTTGACAGATCAGCTCTCTGCAGCAGGGAAGAGGCCAGGCCACAGGGTGTGTGTTTGTGTGTTGACAGATCAGCTCTCTGAAGCAGGGAAGAGGCCAGATCACAGGGTGTGTGTTTGTGTGTTGACAGATCAGCTCTGTGCTGCAGGGAAGAGGCCAGTTACCTGTCACCCTCAGGGCCCAATGAGCCTGGGCTGCGGTTTATCCCTAACACCCCAACACGCTGACACCCAGAGGGATAAAAGTAGGTCACCATGTTCTGTTGAACATCACTTCATTTAACCTCACACCTCCCAGGACTCAGTGGCAAAACAGTGGCAGCAGAGCAGTACAGCATCGCTGGGTTAGATATAATAGGGGGGAAAAGTCACATTTGCTACTTTAGATTCACAGCTCATGTTACTTATTACGTGCCTCTGTGAGATCAAGAAAACAAAACCTATTTTCTCACAGAGTAGATAGATACACCATTCAAAGAGATGCAGGTAGCATACAGTATGTCACAAAGGTAAACAGGTGGTCTGTGTATATGATTTATACTCAACTTTTACAAAGGGATGATATATTCTGTAAGTACACTTTCAGAGGAAGGAAAGACAGTAAAAAGCACAGCGTCACATTGTCATTTACAGCAACGGCCTGGGGAATCGCTACAGGGGAGAGCAGATGAATGAGCCAATTGGAAGCTGGAGATGATAAGGTGACCATGATGGTATGACAGACAGATTGGGAATTTAGCCAGGACACCGGGGTTAACACCCCTACTCTTATGATAAGTGCCATGGTATCTTTAGTGACCACAGAGAGTCAGGACAGTCGTTTAACGTCCCATCCGAAAGACGGGAAATAAGTGAATATACACGTTGAATACACAGATTTCTGGTTCAACTGCTACATTGTATGTTTCTCCCCAACCGGATCCATCTCAATCCATCTCAGAATGAACAGCAAACTCCACGTGTGTCCATGTGTCCATAAAAAAGTATTCTCTCCATTTGGACGGAGGAAAGGTCATAGGGCACCCCACATACACTGTCAGTGTAGTATCATGTGAGTCTGTCAGTGTAGTATCATGTGAGTCTGTCAGTGTAGTATCATGTGAGTCTGTCAGTGTAGTATCATGTGAGTCTGTCAGTGTAGTATCATGTGAGTCTGTCAGTGTAGCACATGTGAGTCTGTCAGTGTAGCACATGTGAGTCTGTCAGTGTAGTATCATGTGAGTCTGTCAGTGTAGTATCATGTGAGTCTGTCAGTGTAGCACATGTGATGTAGCACCTTCCTCTTCCACACTTTCCTTCAAACAAGCACCAAGTCCAGTGTTACAACTCCCAAACCAGTCCCAACCAGTCCCAACCAGTCCCCCCATCAGACCTTGATAGTGTCCTTTCACAGTCCTCCCTCTATAGCCTAGTGGTCCGGGTGGATCGTCTGTTGTTCCACCGGTCCCCACGTTGGGCCGCAGCAGGGGGGTGGCAGTAACGCGGTGCCCAGCCTCGGGGCCTCTCCTGTGGGCTACGAGACCTGTCGGGGTCTGGGGGGGCTGGAAGTCAGGCCTCCTCGGCCGTGGCGTCTATCCCAGCATAGGTGAAGTTCTCAAAGAGCGCCATGTTCACGTAGGCCTGGGGTGGGACGTAAGGAGAGGAGTAGTTAGATAGTGGAGTGATTTAGAAAATGATGGGTGAGGAATTCATTCAGTAAGGAGGAGGAATTGTATGTAACCAGGACTAGGGATCTCCAAATCAGGAGGTAGGAAACAGGAAATACAGAATCCTCCAACCAGGATTTGGAAAAACCAGGGAATTTATTGAAAGTTCCTGGAATGTTGCAACCCTAACCAGGACCTTCTGTGTCAACTCCTGCAAGACAACACAAACAAGTCTGGGACCAGGCTAACTCTGTACCCATTGGGATAGGTCAGGAGGTTGCTAGCGGATTGAAAATGTGAGTCCTAACTGAAACTGTAAGTTACAGACTCCTTACCTTCCTGGCCTCCTGCATTCTGTTGAGCTGTACAGAGATCTGGGAGAACGGAGGTCTCTCATAGGGCCGGTCTCTCCAGCACTGCCTCATCAACTCATACCTGGATAAAAAAAAAACTATTAACCAATTATAAAACCCACAACAAACTATAATAACTAGCTATAATGGTGCACACAGTCTCTGTCTGTGTCTCTCTCTGTCTATGACTGTGTCCCTCTCTGTCTGTGTCTGTGTCTCTCTGTCGGTGTCTCTCTCTGTCTGTGTCTCTCTGTCTATGTCGGTGTCTCTCTCTGTCTGTGTCAGTGTCTCTCTCTGTCTTTGTCGGTGTCTCTCTCTGTCTGTGTCTTTCTCTGCCTGTGTCTGTGTCTCTCTATATATGTGTCTCTCTCTGCCTGTGTCTGTGTCTCTCTCTGCCTGTGTCTGTGTCTCTCTCGGTCTGTGTCTGTGTCTCTAGCTGTCTGTGTCTCTCTCTGTCTGTGCCTCTCTCTGTGTCTGTGCATCTCTCTGTCTGTGTCTCTATCTGTCTGTCTGTGTCACTGTCTGTGTTTCTGTCTGTGTCTCTCTCTGTCTGTGTCTGTCTCTCTTTGTCTGTGTATGTGTCTCTCTTTGTCTGTGTCTCTCTCTGTCTGTCTCTCTTTCTGTCTGTGTCTGTCTCTGTCTGTCTCTCTCTGTCTGTGTCTCTCTTTGTCAGTGTCTCTCTATGTCTGTGTCTTTCTCTGTCTGTGTCTGTGTTTCTAGCTGTCTGTGTCTCTCTCTGTCTGTATGTGTCACTGTCTGTGTCTGTGTATGTGTCTCTCTTTGTCTGTGTCTCTGTCTGTCTCTCTTTCTGTCTGTGTCTGTCTTTGTCTGTTTCTGTGTCTCTCTGTCTGTGTCTCTCTGTCTGTGTCTGTGTCTCTCTCTGTCTTTGTCTGTCTGTATCTCTATCTGTCTGTGTTTCTCTCTGTCTCTGTCTGTGTCTCTCTCTTTCTCTATGTCTGAGGCTGTCTGTGTCTCTGTCTGTGTCTCTCTCTGTCTGTGTATCTTTCTGTCTGTGTATCTTTCTGTCTGTGTTGTGTCCCTCTCTGTCTGTGTCTCTCTCTGTCTGTGTCCCTCTCTGTCTGTGTCTGTGTCTCTCTCTGTCTGTGTCTGTGTCTCTCTCTCTCTCTCTATCTGTGTCTCTCTCTGTCCTTGTCTGTGTCTCTCTCTGTGTCTGTGTTTCTCTGTCTGTGTCTCTCTCGTCTGTGTCTCTCTCTGCCTGTGTCTCTCTCTGTGTCTTTGTCTATCTCTGTCTATCTCTGTCTTTGTCTGTGTCTGTCTGTCTGTCTGTCTGTCTCTGTGTCTGTCTCTCTGTGCCTCTGTGCCTCTGTGGGCACTGACACGGGACACTGATGGGGCACTGACACGGGACACTGACACGGGACACTGACACGGGCACTCACTCACTCACTCACTGACACGGGACACTGACTCACTCACTGGGACACTCACTGACATGGGGCACACTCACTCACTCACTCACTCACTCACTCACCGGACACGGACACTGACCACGGGACACTGACACTCACTCACCACTCACACTCACTGACACGGGACACTCACTCACTCACACTGGCCGGGCACTGACATGGGGCACTCACTCACTCACGACACGGACACTCACGGGACACTGACACTCGGGACTCGGGGACTCACTCACTCACTCACTCACTCACTCACTCACTCACTCACTCACTCACTCACTCACTCACTCACTCACTCTGTCACTCACACACACGTATGCACGCACACACAGTTCCAAGCCCAGGTCATTGCTTACACTTCGTCGTCACAATTCCTGGGCTGTTCCATCCTGTAGCTCTGAGGGAGCTTCTCATAAAGCTCGGCACAGGTCATCCCACAGTAAGGAGTACCACCTGGTAGACAGACAGAGAGACGGTTTAACTTTTACAACCATACACTGACACGGGACACTGACATGGGGCACTGACACGGGACACTGACACGGGGCACTGACACGGGACACTGACACGGGGCACTGACACGGGGCACTGACATGGGGCACTGACACGGGGCACTGACATGGGGCACTGACACGGGGCACTGACACGGGGACACTGACATGGGGCACTGACACGGGACACTGACACGGGACACTGACACGGGGCACTGACATGGGGCACTGACACGGGGGATGGGGCACTGACACGGGCACTGACACGGGACACTGACACGGGACACTGACATGGGGCACTGACACGGGACACTGACATGGGGCACTGACACGGGACACTGACATGGGGCACTGACACGGGACACTGACATGGGGCACTGACACGGGACGTTGACATGGGGCACTGACACGGGACACTGACACGGGGCACTGACACGGGACACTGACACGGGGCACTGACACGGGGCACTGACACGGGACACTGACACGGGACACTGACATGGGGCACTGACACGGGACACTGACACGGGACACTGACATGGGGCACTGACACGGGACATTGACATGGGGCACTGACACGGGACACTGACATGGGGCACTGACACGGGACACTGACACGGGACACTGACACGGGACACTGACACGGGGCACCGACACGGGACACTGACATGGGGCACTGACACGGGGCACCGACACGGAACACTGACACGGGGCACTGACACGGGGCACTGACACGGGACACTGACACGGGACACTGACACGGGGCACTGACACGGGGCACTGACACGGGACACTGACACGGGGCACTGACACGGGACACTGACACGGGACACTGACACGGGACACTGACATGGGGCACTGACACGGGACGTTGACATGGGGCACTGACACGGGACACTGACATGGGGCACTGACACGGGACACTGACATGGGGCACTGACACGGGACACTGACATGGGGCACTGACACGGGACACTGACATGGGGCACTGACACGGGACACTGACACGGGGCACTGACACGGGACACTGACAAGGACACTGGACACTGACATGGGACACTGACATGGGGCACTGACAAGGGACACTGACATGGGGCACTGACACGGGACACTGACATGGGGCACTGACACGGGACACTGACATGGGGCACTGACACGGGCACTGGACACTGACATGGGGCACTGACACGGGACACTGACACTGACACGGGACACTGACATGGGGCACTGACATGGGGACACTGACACGGGACACTGACATGGGGCACTGACACAGGGGGCACTGACACGGGGCACTGACACGGGACACTGACATGGGGCACGGACACAGGGCACTGACACTGGCCATGGACATGTCTGTCAGTCATGTATTGGGCATTATCATCACACCATCATCATCATCATCACCATCATCATCATCACCATCATAAACCATCACCACCACCATCATCATCACCATCATCATCATCACCATCATCACCACCACCATCATCATCACCATCATAAACCATCATAAACCATCATCATCACCATCATCATCACCCTCATCAGTCCTCATAGGAGGGGTTATTTTGCTCAGACTTTTATGACATAATATTTCCTAGAGTGAGGATGTTATTTCTGTGTATTCTGAAGTTGTTTATCCTCTGCCCCTCCCCCATTCTCTCTGTGACCTTTGGTACATTTACAGTATGATGTGAAAGCTGTGGTGGAAATACTCTCTCAGGGTAACCGGAGGTGTTTTGATTATTTCATTTTGGGTGCCCACATGGCTGGGAATATACGCCAATAGTATTTCTCATCTGAAAATAGGAATAGAGTTCACACTTAACGTTAACTTGACGTCAACTTACCTAAACTCACTATCTCCCATAGAAGTACACCGAAAGACCATCTGAGAAAGAGAGAGAGAAGGACGATGAGGAACGGTGGAGAAGTAAAGGCCATTGAACAGTTAGAGTGAAATTGTAATTCCATCCATTAAACAGGGTAATTAGAGGTGTTATGTTGACTTGCCAATGTGAACTAACAAGATAATGTAGCCTACCCACTACCCACTGCAAGTTGAACAGTTAACTGTCAGTCATTCTGTACAAATACAATATGACTCTGCCTCAGGTTATCTCTCTCTCTCTTTCTCTCTCTATTCAATTCAATTCAATCCAAGGGGCTTTATTGGCATGGGAAACATGTGTTTACATTGCCAAAGCAAGTGAAATGGATAAACAAAAGTGAAATAAACAATAAATAAAAAATTAACAGTAAATATTACACTCACAAAAGTTCCTAAAGAATAAAGACATTTCAAATGTCATATTATGTCTATATATTTTCTCTCTCTCGTAAACACAGAGTAATGGTCTGGTTATCTTTTCTTATGTTCTGTGTGCCTAAGCTCACACGCGCACACACACACACACACACACACACACACACACACACACACACACACACACACACACACACACACACACACACACACACACACACACACACACACACACACACACACACACACACACACACACACACACACACACACACACACACACAGACATACATACACAGCTCATTTACAACTTGTTTACTACAGAAACGTCTCTCTTCTCTGCTAACCTAACCAACTCTTTTTCGTTTCACTTCCTGTAGCTGTCCTCGGGCCTTCCAGTCAGTTCTGAGGTGGGTATAAATAGTGAGTGTTTGACAGGCTCTGTGTGGTAGTGAGACCATCCACTGGCTCTATGTTCCTTAGGGCTTCCTGGGTTCTGTTATCAGTTTCCTCTGCCCTAAGTTATCAGTTCACCATTGACTGGGTGGTGGGGGTGGGGGGCGAACATGATTTGTTGTTTTGGACAGCAGGGCAGAGAGAGAGACCGGGATCATGTGACTGCTGGCATCATATTGTCTTCCAACCGTTACTGGAAGACACGGTATAATTGTCTAAATAAAGCCACGATTTGTTCTCGTTGAACTATGAGTTTCCCAGACAGATACTCACACGTCACTCTTGGTGGTGTACACACTGTAATTTAGGGACTCTATCGCCATCCAACGCACAGGCAACCTCCCCTGTAATGCAAAGAGAAAAGGTCAAAACATCGTACAGTTCAGTCCTCCTATGCAGTTTTCAGTCTGTCTAATACATGTAAAGGTGTATGATTCTTACATCAACAATACTGCCCTCTTACATCAACAATACTGCTCTCTTCAGTTCCTTCCACTCATTTCACAGTCTTATGTATCATCTGTACTCGTTTTGGGGAATCATTATAGACTAGTACACTGGCTATGGTTTGATAATGCACAGTGCTGTTTGTGACTGAGCACCCACCATGGTCTTCTTCACATAGACCTCCTCTCCTCTGGACAGACCGAAGTCTGCTATCTTAGCGACCAGGTTGTCTCCCACTAGAACGTTCCTCGCTGCCAGATCTCTGTGGATGAACTAGAGAGTGAGAGAGAGAGAGAGAGAGAGAGAGAGAGAGAGAGAGAGATAGGAGGGAGGATGAAGATAACATCTGGGAATTATATGATTGAAAATGTATGTTGAGAGGAAAACCACATAAACGAAGATTCTCTGTCACATTTATCAATCATCATTTCTGTATTGAAGCTTGCACAGCTGTAAAACAATGAAATAAAAGTATGCTGCCAAACTTGGTTATGAACCACATAGAACTGGCAACTCCCCTCCCAACACAGGGACACATCTTTAGAGTTCACAGAGACATCTGTGTGTATACCATACCTGTTTGTCACTAAGGTAGTGCATGCCAGTTGCCACGTCGACGGCAAACTGCAGCAGTTGTTGTGAGGTGAGGGTGGATGCGGTGCCATGCTCCTTGGCAAAGGCGGGGTCTGTCTCCAGGACTCTGCTCTTACGCAGAAAGTCAAGCAGGTTACCATAGGGGGCGTACTCAATGGCAATATACAGGTACCCTACACAGGTAGAGAGAGGCAGTTAGGGGAAAGTGAAGGAAATTTATGATCTACTTGTACACTTTATGGAGAAGATTGCTAAGGGAGATACCATACGCATAAAAGTTAGCCATGGAAAGGTAGGAAGGCATTAACTGAGTGTCATAATGTAACCATAGAAATATAATTCTAGTTCTGTGTTGTAATCATCATAATTGTATCGAGAGAGAGAGAGAGGGGAGAGAGAGAGAGAGAGAGAGAGGGAGGGAGAGAAAGAGGGAGAGAGAGAGAGAAAGAGGGAGAGAGAAAGAGGGGAGAGAGAGAGAGAGAGAGAGAGAGAGAGAGAGAGAGAGAGAGAGAGAGAGAGAGAGAGAGAGAGAGAGAGAGAGAGAGAGAGAGAGAGACAAAGAGAACCATCATTAACCAGCCATTCTGGTTTCTCTCTCAGGGCTACTTGAGAACCAGTAGGGTTGTGAAACACAGTGGTTTGGCAGGATGTATTTTTCTCATGGTTGAATTGTTTTTGTAATCTCCCTCTAAAGTACAAAGAGAAACAGGCAATTCAATTATGTCCCGAAAGCATCAGATGTGGTATGGAAATTGAAATGTCATGCTCAGAGCTTGGTCCCAAGACTCTGTATCACACAGATAGATATGCAGCAGCGGGACAGTTTGCTGATGTGGCATATGGACAACCAAAACAAATGTGATTGTGCAAATGCTTCTTGCAGATAGACAGGGTTTGTTTGGGTTGGACGACACACAGTCGTGTCCAGGTGCACATCTGTACGCATCCGGATAACTCAGGATATTAACCACTTCATGCCCTGCATGTTGGGCTCAGGCAACTAAGCAATATGGAATATGGAAGACTTATTTCTATCAACCTGCTTCAAAACTCATATTTAAAAGTATTCCCTTGAAGAGGGAAGTAGTATTATATTACAGCCAGCAGTATTATTATAGCGTCAATTAAAAGCATGTAATTCCCACCCTGACCAGTAGGTGGGAGACTCACCCCTGTTTTCACAGGCTCCTATGAGATTGATGATGTTGGGATGCTGGCCCAGTTTACACAATACCTCCAGCTCTCCTGCAAAGTCCCGGTGGTCATTCTCAGAGGCAAACTCTGCTCAAAACGAAACACAGCAAACATAGCAAGTTACAAACAGGTACAGAGAAAGAAGCTTGTTCAATTTGACCCCTGGCTTGTTGTCAGAGATTTTAGTGTGTGTGTCATTGTGTGTCTGTGTGTGTCTGTTTTGGTGTGTGTGTCTGCATGTGTTTGTGTGGTACATACTACCTTTCAGCATCTTGATAGCAGCGCTCATCTTGGCCCCATCCTTCTTGATCATGGCCTTGATGACCTGGCCGAAGTTGCCCTCTCCGATGACGTCCTCAAACTTGATGTCATCCCACTCCAGGATGGGGTAGGTGAGGGGCTCAGAGGCAGGCTTGGGTCTCCTCGTCAGGGTCAGGGTCCCAGAGTTAAACTGCAGGATGGTCTCCTCTCCCTACGGGTTGCAATGATTCATTTTGAATCAGTCAAAGTATAAAAATGGTATATATAGAGAGGTTTCTAACAATATGTCGCTATGTATAATATAGCGTAAAAGTGGATATATACACTGTACAAAATATTAAGAACACCTGCTTTCCACAGTATAATGGCCGGGTGAGTCCAGGTGAACTATATGATCCCTTATAGATGTCAGGCAGGTTAAATAAGGATTGTGGATTGTGTATGTGTGCCATTCGAGGGTGAATGGGCAAGAGAAAAGCTTTGAAGTGCTTTTGAACGGCGTATTGGTAGTAAGTGCCAGGCACACTGGTTTGAGTGTCAAGAACCGCAACACTGCTGGGTTTTTCACACTCAACAGTTTCCCGTGTGTACCAAGAATGGTCCACCACCCAAAAGACTTCCAGCCAACCTGACACAACTTTGGAAAGCAATGGAGTAAACATTGTCCAGCATCCCTGTGGTATGCTTTTGACACTTTGAAGAATCCATACCCTGATGAATTGAGTCTGTTCTGAGGGCAAGAGAGGGTGCAACTCAATATTAGGAAGGTGTTCTTAATGTTTGGTACACTCAGTGTATATTTAGTGAACTAGTTAATGACTGTGGTATGCCGTGTCTCTCTCTCTCACTCTGTCTCTCACCGATCCAGACTGGTAGGTGAAGTTGCGTCTGCGGTTGAGCAGGGTCTTGCGGATGCAGAAGAGGGCCAGCAGGGCCAGCAGGATGGTGACACAGGTGACAGTCACAGACCCCACTACCGCCACCACCAGCTGGTAGCCCTCGCTGCCTGGACGCCCCCCCACACCCTGGGTGGTTGGAGTGAAGTCCTGGAAGCCTGAAAGGGGAGGAGTGGTAGAGGAGGAGGAGGAGGAGATGAGGAGATGAGGAGGAGAGGAGGAGAAGAGGAGGGGAGGAGGAGGAGATGAGGAGGGGAGGAGGAGGAGATGAGGAGGGGAGGAGGAGATGAGGAGGGGAGGAGGAGGAGATGAGGAGGAGAGGGAGGGGAGGAGGAGATGAGGAGGGGAGGGGAGGAGGAGATGAGGAGAGAGGAGAAGATGAGGAGGGGAGGAGGAGGAGGAGATGAGGAGGGGAGGAGGGGAGAGGAGGAGGAGGAGATGAGGAGGGGAGGAGGAGGAGAGGAGGAGGAGATGAGGAGAGGAGGAGGAGGAGATGAGGAGGGGAGGAGGAGATGAGGAGGAGATGAGGAGATGAGGAGGGGAGGAGAAGGAGGAGGGGAGGAGGAGGAGATGAGGAGGAGATGAGGAGGAGATGAGGAGAAGAGGAGATGAGGAGATGAGGAGGAGATGAGGAGAGGAGGAGGAGGAGGGGAGGAGGAGGAGATGAGGAGATGAGGAGGAGAGAAAGAGGAGATGAGAAGGTGATGAGGAGGTGAGGAGGAGATGAGGAGGAGGGGAGGAGATGAGGAGGGGATGGGGAGGTGTGCAGTGAGAATCACCTGGGCATCTCCTATTTCTTATGTACAATAGGCTAAGTATCCTTAGTATTAGGCTAAGTATCTCCTCTCTCTCATTCACTCACTCAATCACTCACTCATTCACTCACTCACTCACTCACTCACTCACTCACTCACTCACTCACTCACTCACTCACTCACTCACTGTTATTCATTTGGGATTACAGAGCGGCGTAATCTAACTCACCATCTCCCTGGGTCCTGGCATGGACCAACTTGCTCCACTCCCCCGGTACTTTAGAGAAGGCTCTCACTCTGAACTGGTAGAGAGTACTCCCGTTAAGTGCTGTCACGTCTTTAGCCGTCTTGTTGCCATCGTCAGTATCTACCCAGGGGTGCAGGCTGCCCTGACCCACTGGCTGGTACTCTATGATGTACTTCACTATGCCCCCGTTAGGGTCTTCAGGGGGCTGCCACTTCACCTGCACCGCAGACACAGACAGGGGCAGGGCCTGGACATTACGAGGGGAGGAGGGACCTGAGGGAGGGGAGAGGGGAAAAGAGAGGAGAAAAGTTGTATCTTATGCTACATGGCTACATGGCTACATGGCTACATGGCTACATGGCTATTGCCCAACGCTGCACAATGTTTTCATCCTGATTTCCTTTCTTTAATCATGACACACTACGAGGGCAGGGGGAGCCACATTCACCGCTAAGCCAATAGAAAGAGCTTTTGTTAGTTACCCTGGCTGTTGATGCGGAAGTGGTAAGGCTTAGAGGCAGGCCCAAGACTGCCACAGTTGAGTAGCCTGACGACCACTGTGTAGTCTTGGTGGTACTGCAGGTTGTAGAACTTGGTGGAGAGCACATTGAGCAGGGTGGTCTCCTCTCTCAGCTTCTCTCCTGAGGGGGAGGGCCCGAAGAGCTGCACTAAGAACCCGCTGGCCGTGCCCACGGCCCCGCCATCGTTACCAGGCAACAGCCAGCGTACGGTGGCGTTGCGGCCCTCCAGCGAACTGAAGTCAATCTCCGGTCGAACCGTTGGCTCTACAGCAGCAACACAGAACACGCAGTCAGGGAGAGGTCCACCAGCCTGGGATAATTACTCATTCTACTGTTTACTTAGCCTCTGGCTTACAGACGGACAAAGAACATTCTGATCTGGTCACTTATAGACCTCAGAATTAAAGAACCATTCTCACACAGATTCAGAACCAGCACTTACTGTAGCTGTCCACTAGGACAAACTTCTACTAACTTCAACTCACACACACACACACACACACACACACACACACACACACACACACACACACACACACACACACACACACACACACACACACACACACACACACACACACACACACACACACACACACTCCCCCTCTGCAGCTTCACCAAACCTCCGTTCTGACTTTCTTCCATTACATTCCAAAAACTAAAATGGCCGCTATGTTGTTTCTCACCTGGACAGTCAGTCTCCATGATGGCCTCGGGCCCCAGAGATCCCTCCCCTCCCTCCCCAGGACGGGTCAGCTGGACACGGACGTGGTAGCGTGTAGACGGCTTCAGATTCATCAGAGTTATAGGCTCTCTACTGTACACTGAAGAACATGAACACAGAGAGAGAGAGCATCAGAGACCATTATCAATGTAGCATAGGGATCTAAAGTGTATAATGTATAATTTAGCAACAAGGCCCGAGCCGGGCAACACGGAGTGCCTGGACACAGCCCTTAGCCGTGGTATATTGGCCAATATACCACAAACCCCAAGGTGCCTTATTGCTATTAGAAACTGGTTACCAATGTAATTAGAGCAGTAAAAAGACATGTTTTGTCATACCCATGGCATACTGTCTGATATACCACAGTGATTTTTCCTGTGAAATGGATAATAACGCATGTTGCCACTTGCCAAGATATGTAGTTGTTCAGAACCACCATGACTTTACATGAGATCAAACTCCACCTGACATACCTATGATGGAGGACCAGGAGTCTCCGGTCTCCATGGGCTTGTAGAGGAGCTTGGTGGAGTCTATGGGTCCGTCTCCTCTGTAGGAATCCACAGGCATCACCACCAGTTGCTTACTCCTCTTCTCCAGCAGCTTGGGAGGGGTGTTGGGGCACGGCGGCTCTGGGGAGAGAGCGGGTGGGGGTGAGGATGTGGGTGAGACGGGTGATATGACGAGTTTCAACCAGAACATTAAAACCTTTTTATCTACCCTTTTTCTCCGTGTGTACTTAGGACAGGTTTCCCACTCAAATCAAGTCCTGCACTAAAATGTATGTTCAAGTCCAGGACTAGGGTTCCTCTGTGTCTAGGAAAGCTGCCCTCGATGTTAAGCACCTCACACAGACTGATCTGGACCAGTAAAATACTTCTCTCTTCTGACCTTTGACAGTGAGGTTGAACTTGCGGGAGTCTTGTCCCCCATTGGTGGAGACCCTGCACTCCCATAACCCAGCATGCTCGAAGGACAGACGAGGGATCTCAAACTGGGCTGTGCTCTTATTGGAGTCCATGGTGGTGCGAGACGCCTGAGAGATGTCCAAATAGATATTGGTAAGTCTGTATGTTGAGCCAACTGACATTAGCATAAAAAATATTGACCTATTTTCACTGTTACAAAAACACAGAATTTCCCAAATCTCACTGATAACACCATCACAGTTTGATTCCCAGTAATGGAATAATCCAATATAAAATAAACACCCTGGCCATCCCCCCATTGCCTCTACCTTGAGCACAGAACTGTCCAGTTTGCGCAGCTCGATGCTGGTGTGGCTAGGCAGGGGGTTGCCTGTGGCAGAACACAGGATCTCAGGGCTGGAGTCAAGGTTCCACTCCAGACTACTGGCCATGTCCAAGATCTGAGGGGCGCGGTCTGATGGGGGAGAAACAGATGAAGATGAGGAAGAAGATGCTTGGTAGAGGCACCAGTGGTGATGATGAGGAGGAGGAGGAAGTCATGTTTACCGACCTGATTTCTCACAGTGCTGTCCTCTCCAGCCAGTGGGACACTGGCATCCACTGAAACGGTTACACACTCCCCCGTTCTTACACCCACAGCTCAGCCTGCAGTCTGCCCCGTACATGTCCCTGTGGCAGGCTGGGGGAGGGAAGACATTAGGATGGGAATACCAAGGTGTTGGAGTTCTAATAAGTGTGTCATGAATTGCTACCTGATCTGGCTGTGCATGTTATGTACGTATCTATTTTAACACATGCGGTAATGTTGATAGGTTGGTTGTACAGTACAATCAATATTTATTGGTTAATCCAAGGCTGAATATACGCCATAACCCTAATTATAACAAATGAACTCACATCTGTTGCAGTGGTTCCCAAACCATCCGCTGGCACAGGAGCATCCGTAAGGGTCAGCCAGGCAGAACCTTAGCCCTACACAGTCCAGCTCTGATCTGCACCACTCCTGACAGTTACGGCCAAACATCCCCTCTCTGCAGGCTGGAAGAGAATACATTACAAGTCATAGATTTAGTACAGGACAGGTACAGTTACTTCAGACAGTTTGTCAATAGAATATACTTGTATTTTACACACACCACGCACGCACTTATACACACTTATGGACACACACACATACACACTACAAATTAGCAATTGTGTGTATGTGTCAGCTTCAAGGCCACAATTTTATTCTTTAACATAATGCCTGTAACCCCCCACCCCTCCCCCCACCCCCTCCTCCCCCCCACACACAACCACACTCACACCCAGACACAGCCACACTCACCTGTCTCGCAGCGCATCCCCATGAACCCTGGTGGACAGATACAATCCCCATCACTGTCGTGGCACACCCCTCCATTGAGACACTCTGGACAGTCCTTGTCACAGTCGGCACCCCACTTCTTACTGCCACAGTCTGGGAGCGACAGCAGAGAAGCATCAGTGGCCAACCCACCCAAATATAAAAACCTCATGCATATGTCAATCATCATACAGATCCTTGTAATAGTTAGCAGTAAGAGAGATGCTGCTGGGAGAGGTGTTGGAGGGCCAGTAGGAGGCACTCTTTCCCCAGGGCAGTAATTGGAGACATTGCCCTTGTGTTGGGTTCAGTCTTTCGGATGGGATGTTAAATGGGTGTCCTGACTCTCTGTGGTCACTAAAGAGCCCATGGCACTTATCATAAGAGTAGGGGTCTTAACCCCGGTATCTTGGCTAAATTCCCATTCTGGCCCTCATACCATGCCTAATCATCCCCAGCTTCCAATTGGCTCATTCATCCCCCCTCCTCTCCCCTACTAACTATTCCCCAGGTCGTTGCTGTAAATGACAATGTGTTCTCAGTCAACGTACCTGGTAAAGTAAGGGTTAAATATAAAGGTAATACAGGTGTCAATCAGACTATTAACTTAGTACTACTCATTAACTATAATCAGACTATTAACTTAGTACTACCAATATCCAACCAAAAATGTTTCAGAGAAGAAATAACTAACTGTATTGTCAGGCTTTTATATCCAGATGAAAAGAGATCAATCCCAGTAGCGATGGGAAGTTCAGCTTATTTTACTGACTCTAATCTTTTTCACTCGTTCAGTCAAAATAACAAATCTTTCAACTCTTTCTATTTGAGTCAGTAATGCCCAGAACACCTGGTGAACGATGAACTGAAAACTCAAGAGTCATGATTCTACAAGCCTCTCATATGTAGTTCACCATATGGGGCTTATTGGAGCTGTCATTTGCGACTGAAACGTGTTACATTTGTTGATTGCTAGGCATACAGATAAGATCATGTTTTGCTACATCCGATGCGAAGTTGTGGCCGCAACCAGACTAGATTGTGAACGACTTATGGCAGAATGCATTGCTTGACTGTTGTGAGGGTGATAAGCCCAATGTCGTTCGTAAACTGCAGCCCACATACGATTTGCTCTCGAGTTGGAGTTTGTTGAGTAGAGGCTGTGTATGTTTTGGTTCTACAAAGCTGTGTCCATCATAACATTCAATAATCAATGAACTGCAGTCATTCTTACACCATCTTACACTGAGCAGGAAGAGACTGTATTAATACTGCTGCCAGCACTAGCCGGTCAAACAAACTACTACAATGAACGAGTCAATTTGTGTATGTGTGTGTATGTGTGTATGTGTGTGTATGTGTGTATGTGTGTCTTTGTGTGTGTGTGTGTGTGTGTGTGTGTGTGTGTGTGTGTGTGTGTGTGTGTGTGTGTGTGTGTGTGTGTGTGTGTGTGTGTGTGTGTGTGTGTGTGTGTGTGTGTGTGTGTGTGTGTGTGTGTGTGTGTGTGTGTCTTTGTGCATGTGTGTGTGTGTTTAATATGAACACCCTTTCTCTACCTCTGACAATCAGCCTCATCCAGGCTCCATTGATGGGACTGTCTCCCACGAAGCATGCACTGTAGATGCCCTCGTTGGCACGAGCCACGTTCTCAAGGGTTACTACAGTCGTACTGTTGGACACATCACCCCAGTGGGTCATGTAGAAATAGTTTCCTGGTATAGAACACAGTATGAGTCAGTACATAGGACAAGATCTCATTAACATCATTAATCAATGAATCAAGCAATTGGCTATATTGCCATGTCATTTTCTCATTTAGATGAATCTATTCCCTCCCCCCCTCCATGCCATCCCTCCCTCCCTCCGTAACTCACCATTGTACTTCCAGGTGACATCTCTCCTCTGGGAGCTGAGGACCTGCATGGCCAGGTGGACTGTGTCCCCTTTGTTAGTCGTCACTGTGAGGTGGACCGGGACAAAAAGACCTGGAAGGAGCAATACAGAAGAAGATATGTTTTCTCTCTCTCTCTCTCTCTCTCTCTCTCTCTCTCTCTCTCTCTCTCTCTCTCTCTCTCTCTCTCTCTCTCTCTCTCTCTCTCTCTCTCTCTCTCTCTCTCTCTCTCTCTCTCACACACACACACACACACACTCTCATTCTTTCACTAAGAGCCTCTTCCTTACCTTTGCTGTAGTTGTTGATGAGAGTGACTGTGACCAGGTTTCTAGTAGGACTAGTTCCCTTTGATGCATGACAATAGAAGATGCCCGTCTGGTCCACTATACTAACAAACTCGTTGGCCACCACCTCCTTGGTCTTGGGCCTCTTGACGCTGTATTGGGACGGTGAGGGGAGGATGAGAATGCTGTTGTCCTTCTTGATGTCCAGGTCTAACTCTGCTGCGTCCCGCTCCCCTATGAGGCAAGATATGGAGAAGCGCTGAGGGGTGGAGGCCACGGCATTGGAGATCATCGTCAGGTCTGTAACCGCACCTGTAAGGACGAGATGGCATCGCTCACATGTTACAGTAATCTACACTATTTTGAGATAAAACAACAAAGGGAAGCTACTGTAGTAATCTACTGATGTTATAAAAATCAGTTCATTCATTCTAACCCAAACCAACAGACATTAGGCCAGGGCTATTTCAATCTTACCCTACGAGGTCCGGGCTATTGCTGGTGTTCTGTTCTACCAGATTATTAAGAATTGTGGAAAAAAGCAATGGAACTGGCTTCGAGGTCCAGATTAGAATTTGAGGGCCTGAGGGCATAACGCTACACCCTGGGGACATTTTTCATTTACGAACTGACCTAGAATCAGGGCCCCCAACATAAATCATTAGGAGCCAAATAAGAAAACACATCATATGTGGTGGCACAGAAATGGTGCAACATAAATCCGACCACATTCCTGTTCTGTGGCATCTGAGCCCTGATCCACGGAACAATAGAAGGAAACAGGGATGAGCTCCTGCTCTCTCAGGAGGATGCATTCTGCACTCCCCTTGAACTTTTATAGTAGCCCATAACTTGTTGTGTCAAATCAATTCTGATGTTCAGAAATCTAAATTACAGTTAGTTGCCTTGCATAGCCTACGTTATAGCCTTCTTTATGGGGCTCAAACATTCAGTGGTAATGATTACAACATCTAATAAGCACCTTGAGTAACGTAGCTTATACCTATTTCAGATAGAAGGTGTAGTATTTTACCTGTAAAAAAATACCAGGCAATGTTTATATGGGCCCCTTTCAAAAAGCCACTTATTTACCACTTTCTTGCATGTATACATACCGCTTTTATACATATCAGTGGGTAACTGGTAAATTAGGAAGAGAAGAGGGATGGGTGGGATGTTGTTAAACCTTGGGGGCTGTTTGTATTTCAAACAGGGAGGTCTTAACCTAGTGGTTAAGAGTGTTGGGCCAGTAACTGAGAGGTTGCTGGTTCAAATCCCTGACCCGACTAGGTGAAAAAACTGACACTGTGCCCTTGATCAGGGCACTTAACTGTAATTGGCTAAATTAATCAAATGTAAAAATGAAAGCCAGAAAAAAATAATGAAAAAATATCCCAAAGCCGTGTATGTTTTCCATCCTCCACCTGTGTCACGGTCATGCCAGGCGTTGTGTAAGAGCTATTGAAGACTGACATCCGAAATCGTAATATATACAGTATACAGTTGAAGTCAGAAGTTTACATACACTGAGGTTGGAACTTGTTTTTCACCCACTCCACAAATTTCTTGTTAACAAACTATAGTTTTGGCAAGTTGGTAAGGACATCTACTTTGTACATGAGACAAGTAATTTTTCCAACAATTGTTTACAGACATATTATTTCACTTATAATTCACTGTATCACAATTCCAGTGGGTCAGACGTGTACATACACTAAATTGGCTGTGTCTTTAAACAGCTTGGAAAATATCATGTCTTGGCTTTAGAAGCTTCTGATAGGCTAATTGACATCATTTGAGCAATTGGAGGTGTACCTGTGGATGTATTTCAAGGCCAACCTTCAAACTCAGTGCCTCAGCTTGACATCATGGGAAAATCTAAAGAAATCAGCCAAGACCTCAGAAAAAAAGTGCAGACCTCTACAAGTCTGGTTCATCCTTGGGAGCAATTTCCAAATTCCTGAAGGTACCACGTTCATCTGTACAAACAATAGTAGGCAAGTATAAACACCATGGGACCACGCAGCCGTCATACTCCTCAGGAAGGAGTCGCATTCTGTCTCCTAGAGATGAACGCACTTTGGTGTACGAAAAGTGCAAATCAATCCCAGGGACCCTTTGAAGGGACCCCTGTGAAGACGCTGAACTGGTACAAAAGTATCTATATATCCATAGTAAAACAAGTCCTATATCGACATAACCTAAAAGGCCACTCAGCAAGGAAGAAGCCACTGCTCCAAAACCTCCATAAAAAAAAGACAGACTACGGTTTGCAACTGCACATGGGGACAAAGATCGTACTTTTTGGAGAAATGTCCTCTGGTCTGATGAAACAAAAATATAACTGTTTGGCCATAATGACCATCATTGCGTTTGGAGGAAAAAAGGGGAGGCTTGCAAGCCGAAGAACACCATCCCAACCGTGAAGCACGGGGTTGGCAGCATCATGTTGTGTGGGTGCTTTGCTGCAGGAGGGGCTGGTGCACTTCACAAAATAGATGGCTTCATGAGGAAGGAAAACTATGTGGATATATTGAAGCAACATCTTAAGACATCAGTCAGGAAGTTAAAGCTTGGTCCAAATGGGTCTTCCAAATGGACAATGACCCCAAGCATACTTCCAACAAAGTCAAGGTATTGGAGTGGCCATCACAAAGCCCTGACCTCATCCTATAGAACATTTGTGGGCAGCACTGAAAAAGCATGTGAAAGCAAGGAGGCCTACAAACCTGACTCAGTCACGCCAGCTGTCAGGAGGAATGGGCAAAAATTCACCCAACTTATTGTGGGAAGCTTATGGAAGGCTACCTGAAACGTTTGACCCAAGTTAAACCATTTAAAAGCAATGCTACCAAATTCTAATTGAGTGTATGTAAACTTCTGACCCACAGGGAATGTGATGAAAGAAATAAAATAAATAAAAGCTGAAATAAATCATTCTCTCTACTATTATTCCAACATTTCACATTCTTAAAATAAAGTGATGATCCTGACTGACCTAAAACAGGGAATATTTACTAGGATTAAATGTCAGGAATTGTGAAAAACTGAGTTTAAATGTATTTGGCTAAGGTGTATGTAAACTTCTGACAACTGTATATATATGTTTTATGGATTATTCATCCACCCCTGTTTCAGAATATACCATCTTCATAGTCATGGCATGCTTGGTTCAATAGCTATTGATAAGAGAATATCCACTGAATATCCCGTATGAAACCAATTTTACCTTGGTCAAAAAACAAGCAGGCATTGTACATTTGTGTGATCTTTGACTGTGTGGGTATTACTGTGTTTTTAGGATACAATTTATTTAGGGTTCAAAATTGAATGGATCGGAATAAGCTTGTCCCCTCCACTTACCTGACACAGGTATGAGGCACAACAAGTACAAGATATCAATCATAATTGTAATCCTCAAAACCGCAAATCACAAATGAGCAGTGGCTTCTCCAATCCAATTCTTCGGTTAAAAGCGGACACTTCTACATTCCTAGCGGCGGTCCCCAGCGTGCCAAAGAACCGCGCGTGTTTTTGCGCATTTCCATCAATTCCGGTAACTGTTTTTAACAGTAAAGTAATCCTCGCAGTTATATCTCTTTCCCTATGAGTGTTCCAGATCATGTCACATTCTCCAGATCCAATCTGAGCGTTCTGACTCTGGGTGGGAGAGGAGAGGAAGGAAGAGCGTCACGAGGGGAAAGAGGTCGTTACTCTCCAAAAGCCTTGATTCTGATTTCAGGAGTTGCAGAGTTTTGCATTAGTTTGTGGATTAGCCTACTTTCTACTTGTCATAGAATGTAAATTAGTTTTCCAATCAATTTCTATATTTCCACCAAATGTGTTGTTAGCCAAGTCAATAATTCACCTAGGCCTAAAAAATAGCATTTTGAAAAAGGATCCTGCAACAAATGTCATCATTGTTTTATGTATTTGCACAGTTTTGACGATGCCCAAGAATGGTTGGTTTTAATGCATTTAGATGTGCATGTGTTTTTTATTTCCCTTCAGACATATTCTACATCTCTCTGCTCCAGGCTGGTCTCATAGACTAGACATAACATAGTAAACGAAAATCCGGGACACTCAAATTAGAATATGTTAGGTTTGGTATGGTTACATAAGACATAAGGTTACTTAAGGGAAAAACAATAGTAGGCTTGTTGGTTGGGGTAGATGGTTGGGCATATAACTAAAATGTTGCCTGTTTGAATCCAGCCTGGTCTCATAGACTAGACGTAACATAGTAAATGTATGTCAGGGACAGTGACATTAGTATATATTTTTTTACCTTTATTTAACTAGGCAAGTCAGTTAAGAACAAATTCTTACTTTCAATGACGGCCTAGGAACAGTGGGTTAACTGCCTGTTCAGGGGCAGAACGACAGATTTGTACCTTGTCAGTTCGGGGATTTGAACTTGCAACCTTTCAGTTACTAGTCCCACGCTCGAACCACTAGGCTACCCTGCCGCCCTATGTATACGTTTGGTATGGTTACATAAGACAAAAGGTTTCTTAACGCAAAAAAATGAAAGTAAGGTGGTTGGTCAGGGTGGATGTATAACGCAAACCTCTAGCGACTCAAAGGATGTGTGTTTGAATCGGAACACAGAAAACTTTGAATTGTATCTTCCCCTAAATGCTGACACTGCCTTTTGCATGGTAGTAATAGTAGGCCTATGCACACTGAGTTTTCTTTAGCTGCAAATCTGTTCTGAAAGGCCACAGTCAGATCTGTGTAATAATAGTAGATGGGTAATGTAATACCTGTGTTCTTTCCCGCCAGTAAGTTGGTTGTGATCCCTGCAGCTGGTGGTCATTTGGCCTCTCCTTCACTGTTCCAACCAGCCTGAGGAAATGATTATGAACAGTCTGCTTGTTGAGTCTCTGCTATTCTATCATTACAGCTGTAATCAGATGGATCAGGTCCCGTGTCTCACTTTTTAATACTCATTTAGAAAAGTTTAAATATCACTCACTTCTCTTATTTCTGGACGGGCGGGCTTTGAAATGGTTGTCTTTACGTTTCCTGATGCCCTCAGATAACTGAAGTTGACTCAACGTCTTATTGTTCGAAACTTCCTGTTTTCGATAAGAGAGTTCAAGATTTGCTTAAAATGGAGTGTATTTCTGAGGGATTTGAGGGCTTGGTTCAGATAAATACAATTCTGATATAATCTACAACTCACTTGTTACATTTGTCTTATGTGATTGCATGAAACTGCTCAAAATAGGTGAGGACACAATATTTCACTGGACCATTGAATAGCATAATCATAATACAAAAATTACAAAAATACTTGGATGAGGTGTCCAGAGCAGGTGACTATTGTTATGTCTCCAGGTCAGAAAGTTTCCATTTTGATACAGGCCGAACGGAGGGCACTTCCCAGTGTTGGCTCAGGTTTGTTTTAGTCTGTGGTTCTATGACGGTGACCTCCCTGTCCCTGATACTGTAAATAGACCATCACCTTGAGAGGGCCTTCCTATTTCCTCTACACAGGGTCACAAACACTACACTCACTCGACTGACTCATCACACATGACAATGAGGACAGAGACTCATCTTATCAGTCACTCTGACTACACTTTCTGTCAGGGACACAAGAATTCCACACTTTTTTTGTAATACAATTTCTTCCCAGAATGAATTACAAATAATTGCACAACTTTTTCTCAGAAGGAAATAAATCAAATCAGTTTCATACCAGTTTTTAGGAGGAGATCCAACTTGGCCGTGGTGCAAACGTTTTATTGTGTTCAAATACTCTCGCTGTTCTCAGAGATGGATGGAAGGTAGAGCACATGGACAGACAGATGCAGAAACAAACAGACATCTTGGTGGTTGCAGAGTGAGTGGACCCACAGGGAAAAAGACTGGATACTGTGTCGACATAGTCACTGTGGCTGCTGGGTGCAGCGAGGCGTCAAGAAGCCTGAGACAGGGTGTGTGTGTGCCTGCCTGTCCACCGATGCATTTGTTTGTGTGTGTGTGTGTGTGTGTGTGTGTGTGTGTGTGTGTGTGTGTGTGTGTGTGTGTGTGTGTGTGTGTGTGTGTGTGTGTGTGTGTGTGTGTGTGTGTGTGTGTGTGTGTGTGTGTGTGTGTGTGTGTGTGTGTGTGTGTGTGTGTGTATATTGCAGGGTGGAGCTCAGGACGTGGCTCGATACTCCTCAGACATGGCTCATTGTCCAGAGAGCTATTTGTTGTCCTGAGGTAATTATGAGTGGTGTTTGTTGTCCTGAGGTAATTATGAGTGGTGTTTGTTGTCCTGAGGTAATTATGAGTGGTGTTTGTTGTCCTGAGGTAATTATGAGTGGTGGTGTTTGTTGTGGAGAGTGGTGGTGTTTGTTGTCCTGAGGTAATTATGAGTGGTGTTTGTTGTCCTGAGGTAATTATGAGTGGTGGTGTTTGTTGTCCTGAGGTAATTATGAGTGGTGTTTGTTGTCCTGAGGTAATTATGAGTGGTGGTGTTTGTTGTCCTGAGGTAATTATGAGTGGTAGTGTTTGTTGTCCTGAGGTAATTATGAGTGGTGGTGTTTGTTGTCCTGAGGTAATTACAGTGGTGTTTGGTCCTGAGTGGTGGTGTTTGTTGTCCTGAGGTAATTATGAGTGGTGTTTGTTGTCCTGAGGTAATTATGAGTGGTGTTTGTTGTCCTGAGGTAATTATGAGTGGTGTTTGTTGTCCTGAGGTAATTATGAGTGGTGGTGTTTGTTGTCCTGAGGTAATTATGAGTGGTGTTTGTTGTCCTGAGGTAATTATGAGTGGTGGTGTTTGTTGTCCTGAGGTAATTATGAGTGGTGTTTGTTGTCCTGAGGTAATTATGAGTGGTGTTTGTTGTCCTGAGGTAATTATGAGTGATGTTTGTTGTCCTGAGGTAATTATGAGTGGTGGTGTTTGTTGTCCTGAGGTAATTATGAGCGGTGTTTGTTGTCCTGAGGTAATTATGAGCTGTGTTTGTTGACTTGGTTTAGAGGACACCGCCAGACAAACCACCCCACCTCCCCTCGCTAGGGTCAAAACACAATATGTGTACCTCACACAAGGTCATCAGTGGGAGAGCAAACAATCAGAAGAGGTTTATGTATTTATGGTGTTTACATTGGATCACATCACATGATGATTGTTTTCTGTTATTGTTAATGTAAAGAGCAGTAGGATATGCTGACCACTGGCTTTCATTGTGTTGCATGTTGCACTGTAACTGTATTACAGTGTTATTGCTTGAAGATAATCTGAATTGAAACACCAAACCTCAAAATCAAGCGGACAAATCTGGTCTGTGGGAAAATGTCAAACAGTAGAGGTGAATTTACAGCTGCACACTCCCCTCCATGTTTTAGTACTTTTTGGACATTTTGTTGTGGTTTTAGACATGATGGATGTCGGGTATGGGCGGACTGGTCATCTAGCCTTTCGGGCAAATGTCAGATGGTCTGGTCCATTTTTACTCTAGTGGGCACCTAATTATTATTATATATCATTTTTGCAAAACGATTGTTATCTGGCTTATACTTGGAGCCTCAAGGAAAAACATGGGCCGGTATGGTGTGTTAGAAATGCCAGGACTGATTTCTGGTCCCAGTCCGTGCCTGGTGTGGAGTGGGGTGATAGTGGTGGGTGTTGGGGGTGGGCCTGGAAGTGAGACTTTGTGAGAAAGTTTGTATTAAATTCCCATTTCCACCCATTGTGTGAGGAGCTGGCAGAATTCCATAAACACTGACCCACTCCTGCAAACTCATGCGAGCAGGTTTAGGGATGCAGTGTACACCTCTCTGGCCCCTTGAGACCCCCTACCCCCCTTCCCTCCTCCCCTGTCTGTGGAGGAACCACACCCATGGGACCCCAATCCAGACCCCTGGGGGTTCCAGGGAAACCAATGATTACATTACAGAGGTGAGTGGAGTGGGTCAGAGGGCAATCAGTGTGATTATCTTATGTTAAACCCCCTTCGATGTGTAATATAATGTGTTAACTTCCCCAGAGATAATGAGGTAAAAACTATGGAAACATGTGTCTGCTCTCAGAGTCAGAACGCTGTCTGTCATCTGTATGGACACTGTCTGTCATCTGTATGGACGCTGTCTGTCATCTGTATGGACGCTGTCTGTCATCTGTATGGACGCTGTCTGTCATCTGTATGGACGCTGTCTGTCATCTGTATGGACGCTGTCTGTCATCTGTATGGACGCTGTCTGTCATCTGTATGGACGCTGTCTGTCATCTGTATGGACGCTGTCTGTCATCTGTATGGACGCTGTCTGTCATCTGTATGGCTGAACAACAAGCCAAGAAGACTTCTAGTGGGGTGTGTGTGTGTGTATGTGTGTGTGCGTGCATGCGTGCATACGTGCATATCTGTGTGTGTCCTGGTGCTTGGTGACAGCCAGGTCCAGACACTTGTCATCTTGCCCGCCTTGTCACCATTCCCTACTCCAGGCGGTCAGTGGAATAAACCGCTCAGCAAATCCCACGCATGCCACAGCTCTGTGTAATAATAAACAGCATCCACCCGGCCGTCGCCATCATCAGAGATGAAAATGGTGCTGTGTTTAGAGTTAGTCAGATGGGACGACACTGAGTGAAGTGATGTGTGACAGTCAGCAGAGGGATATGAGGTCAGGTCAGCAAGTGCCGCTGGATTCTGGGAGGAGGATACAGGGTCATCATAAGAGGAAGTGCATAGTTGCTTGCTAGTATGTAGCACGTCAGCCTCAAGCCCTAAAATCATATTAATTCATTTATGTTGGCTACTATGAGCCCAGAAAACCCCACTTGCATGGATGTAAACACACACACACACACACACACACACACACACACACACACACACACACACACACACACACACACACACACACACACACACACACACACACACACACACACACACACACACACACACACACACACACACAATGATCCTGTCAGTGTGACTAATACTTTAAAATAAAGTGCAATGATAAAACAGTTAACATTCAATTGAAACACTCCTCATGAATCACACAGCCATTTTATATATATTGTATTGTAATTGGCACTGTACTATGTATAGGACCTAGATATGGTGTGTATGATGAAATGTAAGCTATGTGTGATGTTTTAAATTGATGTATTTCAGTCCTTGACTAGTAATGCTCTGTACTATGTAATATGTCATCAGAGTAGCTGATGCTTTTGCAGTGGCGGTTGGAGATGCTAATAAATACCAATAAATACCAGAATCAAGTGAATTCCCCATGGAAAGAATGCTCTGCTGTGTTCCATCCTTCCCATTTCCTCTGTTCCTCAGCAGTCTTCTTCTCACCACACAAATGTATTGAGTCCTGCAGATACAGCTTGGCACGCTATCCTATCTGGTACGGTCATGGCTAGAAGGGCTCCTCCAGCTTTCGGTCAAATTAACGTCAGATTTTACTTTTCGGAGCAGGCTAGGAGAATTAACGTAGCAGGTTAGGAGAATTAGGTTAGGAAAGGGGTTCGGGTTAGCTAAAATGCAAAACAAAATGGACATTCATTTGACAAAAGCTGTATCCCTTCTATGGCCATCGGATACCCAAACCCAGTATTTCCCTGCTGTAGAAACACAAGATGTATTCGTGTTTTTCATCCGCTTGATTTACTAGACAGCTTGTTAAACTTGTTTCAAATGCTTCCAATTAAGTAATTGGCAGTACATTTACTCCACAACCCATTGCCACCCACACATTAGTAATAATTGATACAATCAATCAATATGAAAGTGTATATCTTCAGTTCAGTGATCTCTAAAAGGACTGACACAGTGCAGTGGATTCACTCCATAGTAAACCATTCTACACCCTCTCCATGTGTGTCAGTTGAGTGGAAATTGGCACGACAATATTGGTCTATGTGTTTGGAACTGAGTGCCATGTCTCCAGCCGTACCCTCATTCCCTTTGTCTGTCCTGATCTGGAAACACAACATGGTCCTCATAAAGCCTGGGGCAGCCCCCAGCTGCTGCCCCAGTTGAGTGTGAGGCAGAGGGGGAGAATGGTTTGAGGGTAGGGCAGGGGAGATGATTGGATGAGAGTGAGGATGAGGATGAGGAAGGGGAAGATGGGTAGCCATTGGTCCTGCACCAGCTCTCGAACAGGGTTGACCCATAGTTCCAGGGAAAAAGAGCACCAAACAGGGGCTTCCCTTTGGAGCAGGGCACAGAGTTTGGTTGTTCCTGCTGTACATACCTGAATCTACACAGACCATACACTCATGTCTGCATTGACAACAAAAAAATCAGGAAAATACCAGGATAATAACCTCTCACTCAAACGTCAACAAAACAAAGGAGATTATCGTGGACTTTAGGAAACAGCAGAGGGAGCACCCCCCTATCCACATCGACGGGACAGTAGTGGAGAAGGTGGAAAGCTTCAAGTTCCTTGGCATACACGTCACTGACAAACTGAAATGGTCCACCCACACAGACAACGTGGTGAAGAAGGCACAACAGCGCCTCTTCAACCTCAGGAGGCTGATACACGTTCAAAAGCATGTACTTTCAGGAACACGCACAAACTTTCAAAAACATGCAGGCAAACACACACCACCCAAAACTCCCCTGTTGACATTATGGGAAATCAACAGATCAAACTATGAAAGTGGAGGTGCAAATAGAAACACAACATTCAACAGTTTCAATGATTTTACTGAGTTACAGTTCATATAAGGAAATCAGTCAATTTAAATAAATGAATTAGGCCCTAATCTATGGATTTCACATGACTGGGCAGGGGTGCAGCCATTGGTGGGCCTGGGAGGGTAAAGGTCCACTCACGTGGAAGCCAGGCCCAGCCATTTAGAATGAGTTTTAACCTACAAAAGGGCTTTATTAAAGATGGAAATTGTCCTCAGCCCTCCCCTTATTTTTTTTTTTTACTAGGCAAGTCAGTTAAGAACAAATTCTTATTTTCAATGACGGCCTAGGAACAGTGGGTTAACTGCTTGTTCAGGGGCAGAACAACAGCTTTGTACCTTGTCAGCTAGGGGATTTGAACTTGCAACCTTTCGGTTACTAGTCCAATGCTCTAACCACTAGGCTACCCTGCCGCCCCTTTGCTTATGACGGTCCCGCAGGTGAAGAAGCCAGATGTGGAGGTCCTGGGTTGGCATGGTTACATGTGGTCTGCAGTTGTGAGGCCAGTTGGTCATACAGGATCACCACTTTATTTTAAGAATTAGAAATGTCAGAATAATAGTAGAGAGAATGATTTATTTCAGATTTTCACATTCCCAGTGGGTCAGAAGTTTACATACATTCAATTAGTATTTGGTAGCATTGCCTTTAAATTGTTTAACTTGGGTCAAACGTTTCAGGTAGCCTTCCACAAGCTTCCCACAATAAGTTGGGTGAATTTTTGGCCCATTCATCCTGACAGAGATGGTGTAACTGAGTCAGGTTTGTAGGCCTCCTTGCTCGCACACGCTTTTTCCGTTCTGCCCACAAATGTTCTATAGGGTTGAGGTCAGGGCTTTGTGATGGCCACTACAATACCTTGACTTTGTTGTCCTTAAGCCATTTTGCCACAACTTTGGAAGTATGCTTGGGGTCATTGTTCATTTGGAAGACCCATTTTTTACCAAATTTGAACTTCCTGCCTGACTGATGTCTTCCGATGTTGCTTAAATATATCCACATAGGTAGGTAGGTACAGAATATAAATGTAGGAGGAGGTACAGTATATAAATATAGGAGAAGGTACAGTATATAAATACAGGGGGTACTGTATAGATATGTAGGAGAAGCTACGGTATATACTGTAGATTTAGGAGGAGGTACAGTATATACAATATAGGAGGTGGTAGGGTATATACAACAGCCCAGAGAATAAGACAAAGACAGAGCTTGATTCTTTGGAAGAAAACACAGATGTATTAAAATGGGAGAGAAAAGCATGTCTGATGTTCCCACAGGGGAGGTGAAATGAGCAGCAAGCAAGTGAGAGTGAGAGAGACAAAACCATGAGCCCTGTTCGTCAGCTTGAGCACAGGAAGTAGTGCTGCTGGAGCTGATATGTGTTCAGGAAGTGGCTGGAGCGTGGGGCAGGAATCACCCAGCGTGCAGCCCAGTCAGGCAGAGGCAGCCTGGAGCAAAGGCATAGACAGGAAAGCCTATGTGTCTCCTGTCTGCTTTCGGGGTGTTTGCTCAGCCCTCTGCCCACGGCCCAGGGAGCAGGGACTATACTTCCCATCAGCCAGTGGGGAAAGCAGCTGGAGCTGTGGACGGTCGCCACCGACCCAGCATAGAGTGCTTCCAACCAAGTGTAACGGATGTGAAACGGCTAGCTTAGTTAGCGGAGTGCGCTAAATAGCGTTTCAATCGGTTATGTCACTTGTTCTGAGACCTTGAAGTAGTAGTTCCCCTTGCTCTCCAAGGGCCGCGGCTTTGTGGAAAGCAGCTGGGTAACGATGCTTCGTGGGTGACTATTGTTAATGTGTGCAGAGAAAACAGTCCCTGATTCGCAGGGCCCGGGCATGGGGAGTGGGGGACGGTCTAAAGTTATACTGTTACATTGATGCTGTTGACCCGGATTACTGGTTGCTGCGGAAAAAGGAGGAAGGTCAAAGCTGGAAGGGTGGTGAGTGTAACGGATGTGAAACGGCTAGCTTAGTTAGCGGTGTGCGCTAAATAGCGTTTCAAACGGTTACGTCACTTGCTCTGAGACCTTGAAGTAGTAGTTCCGCTTGCTCTGCAAGGGCCGCGGCTTTTGTGGAGCGATGGGTAACGATGCTTCGAGGGTGACTGTTGTCGTTGTGTGCAGGGTATGGGCGAGGGGACGGACGTAAAGTTATTCTGTTACACAAGCCAGTGATCTAAGGAGAGTGTGCTGTATTAATAGTGATGCATACTGATGCACAGACAGTCCTTGCTCTGGTATCTAATCTAATGTGCAGTTTTCTGCAGAAGCCTGTTTGATGTCCTGATATGCCTTGTGTTTTACTGTTTGACAAGCTACCTAGATGTATATCATCAGGATGTATGAGGTAGCCCAGGTTCGATTCCCACCGGTTCAAGGGCACACCCCTAAAGTATACCCTTCACCTTGTATATTTACAGTACATGAACACCTGCTGTGGGGTTTACTACAGAGATGCAGATACAGATCTCTTTTCCTATTGTGTAACTATGCAGAAGGGTGATTATAAAGCTCTTTTATATCTGAGGGCCACCCAGTCCTATGAAGTGTGAGTCCACTCAATCCTATGTGTGGGTGCTTCCCAGTGGGTTTCTACTCTGCATCAGACTATTGTCATAGCCTGCTAGTTCACACACTGGGTGAAGAACCCAAGCCAAACACTGAAGTGATATAAATAATTTATTAACACATCACTTGGACAAATCACTTTCCTCACAGAGCCCACAGTTTCTGGCGGTTTCCACCTCAAAAAGAAAGTGAATGTTCTTGCAATTGAATACAAATGTAAAATATCTAAATTTGTTGGATAATGAAGTCAAGGAATTGAAATGTAACAAAACTAGCAGATGTGACCTTAGGCACCTAAAATAGAGAAAATAAAGAACATTATGTGTCTTCACCTATTGTGTAATATGTGGGAGCCAATCTAATATCCAGACAGCACAACCTGGACGTAGCGTGGTAAATTTAAATCAGTCTCACTCCGTTTTGTATGATATGTTACAAATTCAAAATTGCTGTGGCTAACGCTAACGTTAGCTAGGCAGCTAACGCTAACATTAGCTAGGCATCTAACGTTAGCTAGGCTAGGGGATAAGGTTAGAGGAAGGGTTAGCTAACATGCTAGTAGGTGCAAAGTAGCTAAAAAGTATTAGCAATGTTGCTAATTTGTTAAAATGCTGAAGTTGTCTGTGATGAGATTCAAACACGCAACCTTTGGGTTGCTGGACGTTTGCGTTACACACCCACCAATCCACTGTGGCATACCATCCTCCTTTTGTCTTTGGCTTGTAACCATACCAACAGTAACATATCAAACTCATTTCAGTGTCCCAGATTTACTTTTACTATGTTACATCTAGTCTATGAGACCAGGCTAAACAGTGAAAAACAGAAGTCCCTTAATGACATTCTAAGTGCCAAAAAAAACCCAGCCCAGACTGTCTGCTGGATTGTTTGTGTTCTAGCCTCTCCCTGTCCCCCTCTCCATTGTACTGTACTGTACACACGTGTTGTTATTTTCCCTGCTTTACAGAGACAGTGAGGCCATCACAGCTGTCTAACAGAGGGAGCTTGACCACTGACCTCAACTGCCATACCACTGGGACAAACAGCATGAGTCCCTGGAGGTACGGGTGGGAAACCCCACGACTCCTTCACTGCTGAGTGGCCAGTTTGCAGGGTCATGTTCCATAGGGCACACAGTAGCAAATTGTATTGCAATAGAAGACAAAAGCAAGCATTTCTTATTAGACCAGTTCAGGTAGTCCCTCCGTTTGGCGCCTAATGAATATGACCCTGCTGTCCTGCCATCTGCCTCCCCTAAGGAGCCGAGACCTCTGAGGAACGTGCTAGAAGCACAAGAGGATTGGAGGCCTGGAGTGCATAGTGCAGGTTCGGCGCAGAGAGCAGGACAGGATGTGGCCCTATTGTTTTCTGGATCCCCCTCTTTTCCTTCCAGGGTTGCAGAAGGCCGCTCTCTCTCCCTCAAGGCCCGAACATCTTAAGTAAACAAAAAACGCTTCACATGTATCTTGTCTGTTTCCCTCTCTCAGATCCAGACGTTTTGAGAGATAGGGTGGTTTTACAAGAACAAAGCAAAATGTGTCTGTGGGGTGCGCTTTATTAAATGTGCAGTAGCGTCTGTGCTATATCATATCCTGACTGTGGATAGACTATGTTTGTGTAAAAGTAAGCTTATGTAATGTGTAAATGTGAATGTGTATTGACGTGTAAATAACATGGGTTCTCAGCTGTGAACCCAGATAACAGGAACAGTGTTCTGTGTGATACTGACTACTATTGTGTATAAACATTCTGACATATGGGAGGACAAAGCATGTCATTTTATAGCAACCACGTTGTTATTGAATTGACTATCGACTCTGATCAGGTCTGGTGTAGTACCATTGGATAAAGGGAAAGTAGGAGGGAGAGGCGAGCACACCTATGTAGTTACAAAGTTACTCATTAACTCAAGTCCTTCAGAACACGATTGAGGTGAACACACCCCTTTCAACCTTTGCACAACATGCCTCCATTTTATAGCAAAGGCGTAATACAAACTTACAGTGACAATGCTGCATTAATGTGAGCTTTAAGGAAGAGGACATATTGTTACCTGGGTTTCAGGTACATACAGACCAGGCTGACCAGGTAGGACACTTCTGATGAGCGGACTTTCTCTAAATGTTAACCTTTTGGGCTGTTTCCATTTGTCAACACTGAGATCATATGACCTCCCGATTCTCTTATTGATCATTTAGTACTGTGGTTATGGTAATACAGTATATTGGTATATTTCTATGACATACTAGTATAATAACCAAATGCAAACAACCTTTTGATCAATCTCAACTACAGTATATCAATAATTATGTTTTGACGGCTATTTACGAGATATAATACCATGAAAGTGGATGAATGAGAGAGAAATGGATATAAGGATGCATGTTGCTCAGCCAGGCAGTCGTGCCCACGTGTTGTTACCCAACATTCGCTGTTTTGATCAAATAAGGCTAAACCTTTGACAGCCAACGTCTTGATAATAATGTAAAACATTGTTCATTTGGGGAGGATGATGTGGTGAGGTCTAGTTACATTAACAAGGAGACGCAGTAAGCTGTCCAATGCATTACTCTTTGATCCCACTGACCTCTAAAGCTGAAGATATTAGTTTCTGGTGTATTTGTTTCTAGAAGTTGCTTGGCTCTATTGCTGACACTGTGTAGGCTTTTAAACAAATGTTAGAAAGGATTGTGCCTATTGCCAGTTGCTTTGTTTATGACTTGCTGTGGGATTAACAGAGTTGCAGATGTGAAACTCATTAACCGACAACAGTCTAAGCCGGTGGAGGGTTCTACTAAGCTATATGGAATTGTTTTAAGAAGGTCACACCAGGGATCATTAGCTATTTGATTTTGAATTTTAAGACCCCTTTAAGTATAAACAAATCAAATTAAAACATTATGTGATGAAAATGTTAATTTGGCCTTACTGGTATTAGCCCATACAAACAAATTGAATAACACATTCACCACGTGGAAAAACAGATAGTCCCCCAAAGAATCTAAAGGAAGTTTGTTCTGAAGTATCGGTCCTATATCTCTCAGAAACATTTTATTACATTTGTACATGCATTTTAACCCCTTATTTTTTGTCATGAAACAGTCTTCACATATACACTACATGGCCCAAAGTATGTGGACACCTGCTCGTCGAACATTTAATTCCAAAATCATGGGTATAAACATGGAGTTGCTGCTATAACAGCTTTTCACTAGATGTTGGGACATTGCTGCTGGGACTTGCTTCCATTCAGCCACAAGAGCATTAGTAAGGTTGTGCACTGATGTTGGACGATTAGGCTTGGCTCGCAGTCAGTGTTCCAATTCATCCCAAATGTGTTTGATGGGGTTGAGGTCAGGGCTCTGTGCTGGCCAGTCAAGTTCTTCCACACCAATCTCGATAAACCATTTATGTATGGACCTCGCTTTGTGCACAGGGGCATTGTCATGTTGAAACAGGAAAGGACCTTCCCCAAACTATTGCCACAAAGTTGGAAGCACAGAATCATATAGAATGTCATTGTATGCATTAGCGTTAAAATTTAC
Organism: Oncorhynchus keta; assembly: GCF_023373465.1. Lineage (NCBI taxonomy): Eukaryota > Metazoa > Chordata > Actinopteri > Salmoniformes > Salmonidae > Oncorhynchus > Oncorhynchus keta. Next base: position 85,209,805 of record NC_068421.1, on the reverse strand, counting down.
CTTCACTTGAACTAAGGAGCCTAGCACCAACCATGAAAACAGCCCCAGACCATTATTCTTCTTCCACCCAACTTTACAGTAGGCACTACACATTGGGGCATGGTGAAGCGTGATTCATCACTCCAGAGAACCCGTTTCCACTGCTCCAGAGTCCAATGGCGTCAAGATTTACACCACTCCAGCCGACCCTTGGCATTGCGCATGGTGATCTTAGGCATGTGTCCGGCTACTCGGCCATGATTAACACATTTCATGAAGCTCCCGAAGAACAGCTCTTGTGCTGACATTGCTTTCAGAGACAGTTTGAAACTCAGTAGTGAGTGTTGCAACCGAGGACAGACAGTTTTTACGTGCTACGCGCATCAGCACTCAGAGCTCCCGTTCTGTGAGCTGTGTGGCCTACCACTTCGCGGCTGAGCCGTTGTTGCTCCTAGACATTTCCACTCCACAGTAACAGCACTTACAGTTGACATGGGAGGCTCAAGCAGGGCAGAAATTTGATGAACTGACTCATTGGTAAGGTGGCATCCTATGACAGTGCCACGTTGAAAGTCCCTGAGCTCTTTAGTACGGGACAATATACTGCCAGTGTTTGTCTATGGAGATTGCATGGCTGTGTGCTCAATTTTATACACCTGTCAGCAACGGGTGGGGCTGAAATGGCAGAATCCACTAATTTGAAAGAGTGTCCACATACTTTGTGTACATAGGTGTACTTCCATTCGTTTTTTCAACTGGTACCGGGGTACCTTCAGCAGAGTCTTGTGAGGCGTCCTAGAGCAAAATAACTAACATCTACAGTTGAAGTCGGAAGTTTACATACACTTAGGTTGGAGTCATTAAAACTCGTTTTTAATTTCTTGTTAACAAACTATAGTTTTGGCAAGTCGGTTAGGACATCTACTTCGTGCATGACAAGTAATTTTTCCAACAATTGTTTACAGACAGATTATTTCACTTATAATTCACTTATAATTCACTCACAATTCCAGTGGGTCAGAAGTTTACATACACTAAGTTGACTGTGCCTTTAAAAAGCTTGGAAGCCTCCCGGGTGGCGCAGTGGTCTAGGGCCACGCATCTGGGTTCGCGCCCAGGCTCTGTCGCAGCCGGCCGAGACCGGGAGGTCCGTGGGGCGACACACAATTGGCCTAGCGTCGTCCGGGTTAGGGAAGGCTTGGCCGGTAGGGATATCATTGTCTCATCGCGCACTAGTGACTCCTGTGGCGGGCCTGGCGCAGTGCACGCTAACCAGGTCTCCAGGTGCACAGTGTTTCCTCCGACACGTTGGTGCGGCTGGCTTCCGGGTTGGATGGCGCTGTGTTAAGAAGCAGTGCGGCTTGGTTGGGTTGTGTATCGGAGGACGCATGACCTTCAACCTTCGTCTCTCCCGAGCCCGTACGGGAGTTGTAGCGATGAGACAAGATAGTAACTACTAACAATTGGATACCATGAAATTGGGGAGAAAAGGGGGTAAAAAAAAAATATATATATATATATATATATATATATATATATTATATATATATATATATATATTTTTTAAACAGCCTGGAAAATTCCAGAAATTATGTCATGGCTTTTAAAGCTTCTGATAGGCTAATTGTGTCACGGTCGTCTTATGGAGGAGACCAAGGCGCAGCGTGGTAAGCGTACATACTTATTTAATGAAAGAACGAACACTGAACAAAACTATCAAAACAACAAAACGAACCGTGAAGCTAATATGGCTTGTGCAGAACAGGCAAGATCGTACTTTTTTTTCGTACTCCGGTCTGATGAAACAAAAATATAACTGTTTGGCCATAATGACCATCGTTATGTTTGGAGGAAAAAGGGGGAGGCTTGCAAGCCAAAGAACACCATCCCAACCATGAGTGGCAGCATCATGTTGTGGGGGTGCTTTGCTGCAGGAGGGACTGACATCAGTCAGGAAGTTAAAGCTTGGTCACAAATAGGTCTTCCAAATGGACAATGACCCCAAGCATACTTCCAAAGTTGTGGCAAAATGGCTTAAGGACAACAGAGTCAAGGAATTGGAGTTTCCATCGCTAAGCCCTGACCTCAATCCTATAGAAAATGTGTAGGCAGAACTGAAAAAGCATGTGCGGGCAAAGAGGCCTACAAACCTGACTCAGTTACACCAGCTCTGTCATGTGGAATGGGCCAAAATTCACCCAACTTATTGTAGGAAGCTTGTGGAAGGCTACCGAAACGTTTGACACAAGTTAAACAATTTAAAGGCAATGCTACCAAATACTAATTGAGTGTATGTAAACTTCTGACCCACTGGGAATGTGATGAAGGAAATCAAATCTGAAATAAATCATCTCTCTACTATTGTTCTGACATATCACATTCTTAAAATAAAGTGGTGATCCTAACTGACCCAAGACCTGGAATTTTTACTATGATTAAATGTCAGGAATTGTGAAGAACTGAGTTTAAATGTATTTGGCTAAGGTGTATTTAAGCTTCCGACCTTAACTGTACATTTTTGCGAGAGTCTCGCCTTTCCACAGAGGGTGTGTAGCCCAAGCCGTTCAGAAGCTACAGACAGAAGTCGTCAGATGGGCTCTACCGACTTCAGTAAAGACTTCCCCATCATGGTGGTGAGACTCTCATCTTCCCATAGAGTGGTCATACTAGTTTGTAGGCCACACCGTTCGGACGCTACAGACGATTTTATGAGAAGACCCATTTTCGGGATGTCTGAAGGCCTGACAAACGCCGTTCTAACTCTGTCACATCAACAGATGTGCTGGATTGAGACGCATCAAATGCAACAAAACAGATATCTCTAGCTCAAACTGACTGATGTTTATGGTTTTTAAAATGATGATAATTAGATTTTCACGGGAGGCACGGACATCGACTCTAGAGGGTTTAAAAGTAAAGAGCAACTTAGAATAAATATTTTTGTGTCTTCCACCCTATCTCAAGTAGCAGGTACCCACTGCATGTGTCTAAAACATCTCCCTCAAACAACCTCCATCTCTGCCAGCTGTTTTCAAATCCCTGTATGATCAAACCATATCCTTTATTCTTGACAATCAATGGCATCACTTAGCTCCCGTGCAAAATATCTGACGAAACCAATGGCAAAGATATCTATCTTGAACCATGGATGAGGACGGAGGAGGGGGAAGAAGGCTTGCTCACCTCACCTCACCTCACCTCACCTCACCTCACCGGCACCACAGGGTGTCACCAGGAGGTCAGATGAAGGACTGCTTTGTGTGTCACTTCCGTATCCAGAGAGGAGAACGAGGAGTGGGGAAGGAGAGGGAAAAGCGGGACAGGACCCGGCAACCCATTATGTGGCATTGGGCTGCAAGGATGGGAATGTGTGGAGGGCTGGTCAAGGAGCCCCTTTCAAAGTGTACCCTTAAACATAAAGTACACACACTCATGCAGATGCACACACACACACACACACACACACACACACACACACACACACACACACACACACACACACACACACACACACACACACACACACACACACACACACACACACACACACACACACACACACACGCACACACACAGGGCAAAAAACTGGTTGAATCTACATTGTTTCTATGTAATTTCAACCATAACATTCAATGTGATGACGTTGAATCAACATGGAAAACTGATTGGATTTGAAAAAGTCATCAACATAAGAGAATTTAGTGTTTTTAACCTAAATCCAATGGCATTGTGAAATGTTTTGTTGATTTTATGTTGAATTCACGTTTGTTGACAACTCAACCAAATGTAAATTAAAACAAGACTTTGTACTGAAGTCTGTGTCCAGTGGGCTACTACACACATAGTCTCTTGTGGGCTCCTGGGCTTCCCATAGCTCCCAGGCGTGGTGTTGTTGTGCCTTTACTGTGCGAGGACAGGAAGAGATTAAGAGATCTCCACTCGGGTCTTTACAGCCAACCGTGCTGAGCTTAATAGCAAAAGGAGGAGAGGAGAAGAAGCCTAATGGCAGAGCGACCAGCCAGTAGGCCCCCTCTGTGAAAAATCTCTTTGGTGCCAAGAGGACTCTACAAACAGGCCGGGATCAGATTAAAAAACAAAGAGAAAGAAAGATACACAGTAACAGATGTGAGAAGAACAACATAAAAGCAATCTGCAGAACAAAATCTATTGTTAAAGTGTGTGAAAGAGCTCTTCAGTCTTTAACTAAATGCTTTAAATCTACTTTTTATTGTATAGAAAATGTGTATACACCCCTGCATAGAAAATGTGTACACACCCCTGCATAGAAAATGTGGGAACACTAAACTGGTACTCTTGTCTTTTTGAGAACATGCCAATAGACAATCTTCAGAATGTGCAATGATTCTGCGGATCTGTATATAACATAATGAGTCAACACTGCCTGCAAACAAATGTAAATGTAGCACATTTGCTTACAGAAGAGTATAAGAGGTCACTGGTTTTAGTTATGTCAAAAAACTGTTTATATTTCAACACGATTCTGGTGTATTTTAGGGCCAGCCATTTTGAGTCCTATGAGTCTGGGCACAGTGAATAAAATGGAATTTATTTGGGGTTATAAACATATAAAACAAGATGTAGAATGAATTCCCAGAGGATAAAGTATGAATTAAAACACTTGTCTCAATGCAGTTCTAGTTATCTAGTTATTATTTCTCAATGCAGTTCTGGTTATTATTTCTCAATTCAGTTCTGGTTATCTAGTTATTATTTCTCAATTCAGTTCTGGTTATTATTTCTCAATTCAGTTCTGGTTATTATTTCTCAATTCAGTTCTGGTTATTATTTCTCAATTCAGTTCTGGTTATTATTTCTCAATTCAGTTCTGGTTATCTAGTTATTATTTCTCAATGCAGTTCTGGTTATTATTTATCAATTCAGTTCTAGTTATTATTTCTCAATTCAGTTCTGGTTATTATTTCTCAATTCAGTTCTGGTTATCTAGTTATTATTTCTCAATGCAGTTCTGGTTATTATTTCTCAATTCAGTTCTGGTTATCTAGTTATTATTTCTCAATTCAATTCTGGTTATTATTTCTCAATTCAGTTCTGGTTATCTAGTTATTATTTCTCAATGCAGTTCTGGTTATTATTTATCAATTAAGTTCTGGTTATCTAGTTATTATTTCTCAATTCAGTTCTAGTTATTATTTCTCAATTCAGTTCTGGTTATTATTTCTCAATTCAGTTCTAGTTATTATTTCTCAATTCAGTTCTGGTTATTATTTCTCAATTCAGTTCTGGTTATCTAGTTATTATTTCTCAATGCAGTTCTGGTTATTATTTCTCAATTCAGTTCTAGTTATTATTTCTCAATTCAGTTCTGGTTATTATTTCTCAATTCAGTTCTGGTTATCTATCAATTCAGTTATTATTTCTCAATGCAGTTCTTGTTATTATTTATCAATTCAGTTCTGGTTATTATTTCTCAATTCAGTTCTGGTTATCTAGTTATTTCTCAATTCAGTTTTGGTTATTATTTCTCATTTCAGTTCTGGTTATCTAGTTATTATTTCTCAATTCAGTTCTGGTTGTTATTTCTCAATTCAGTTCTGGTTATTATTTCTCAATTCAGTTCTGGTTATTATTTCTCAATTCAGTTCTGGTTATCTAGTTATTATTTCTCAATTCAGTTATGGTTATTATTTCTCAATTCAGTTATGGTTATTATTTCTCAATTCAGTTCTGGTTATCTAGTTATTATTTCTCAATGCAGTTCTGGTTATTAATTTTCAATTCAGTTCCGGTTATTATTTCTCGATTCAGTTCTAGTTATCTCGTTATTATTTTTCAATGCAGTTTTAGTTGTGTCAGTCTGATTAATACTTAGTTGTGACTCATTTGTCAGTCTGATTAATACTTAGTTGTGACTCATTTGTCAGTCTGATTAATACTTAGTTGTGACTCATTTGTCAGTCTGATTAATACTTAGTTGTGACTCATTTGTCAGTCTGATTAATACTTAGTTGTGACTCATTTGTCAGTCTGATTAATACTTAGTTGTGACTCATTTGTCAGTCTGATTAATACTTAGTTGTGACTCATTTGTCAGTTTGATTAATACTTAGTTGTGACTCATTTGTCAGTCTGATTAATACTTAGTTGTGACTCATTTGTCAGTCTGATTAATATTTAGTTGTGACTCATTTGTCAGTCTGATTAATATTTAGTTGTGACTCATTTGTCAGTCTGATTAATACTTAGTTGTGACTCATATGTCAGTCTGATTAATACTTAGTTGTGACTCATTTGTCAGTCTGATTAATACTTTGTCTTTGTCTGTCCATCTGTGATTCCTACAGGAAGCGGGTTAACCATGGGGTCCTGGGGCCACGGCCTGTGTGTGGTTTTGTGTTTCTGGGGAACAGTTAGCGGGAGCATGCTTCAGAGTCGCACTGTTGGCCCGTGTACTGTCAATACTGGCACGGTAAGAAAGACACACAGCTTTCTTCTTCTCCTCTTTTTCTTCTCCTCTTTTTCTTGCCATTGTTCAGTTCCAAGCAGTCACGTGAGGAAAACACTATGGGGGATTTCCTGTTTGAGACAGTTTCCCTGTTGTTGATCATAAGATAATGTTACATCTGGGAGTGAAGTCTGATTCGTTACAGGATATCAACATAAGAATTATGTCAAGATGGGGGCTCTCTTTGAGCGAATTGATTTGTTGTTCACAACTTTATTTGTTATATATTAGATGTTTTTCTTTATCTTTCGTTTTAAAGTTACATGGAATATTTATTTATCAGCACCAGACGGTTGCAAAGACTCCTAATTCATTCATTAGCACCACATTTTTTTATTCACCCATATAATGGCTTTAGGGAGAAACTTCCAAAAATCATAAAGTTAATTTTACACTTCTTGATTCTTGCTAAATTGCAACCACAACATGGGAAGGGTTGGCTTGACCAATCTTGTCCATCTCTTCCCCAAGGCATCATTTAACTGCAGTTGGATGAAACTGGCTCATATTCCAACAGAGATATGGGACAATGCAACCACACTGGACCTCTCCCAGAACCACCTCAACTTAACTAACCCTCAACATCTCAGACAACTACAGAGGTTGGATCAGCTGGTTACCCTCAATCTCTCAGGCAACTACCTCCCTCTGCTGGGGAAAGACAACCTCTGCAGCCTCCCCTCCCTGCATACACTAGACCTCAGTGGCTGCCAATTGACTTCCATAGAGGCTGGAGCTCTGCAGGGTTTACCCAGGTTAGGGAAGCTGTTTTTGGGGCACAACAGACTGCAAGTCCCCCTGTCTGTCTCCACTCAAGATATAGTAACTATATCCTTCCTGGATTTCCATGGGAACCAAGAGCTTGAGCGTGGCTCTGATGATTTGTCGACAGGAATCAGAAGACCATCTCATAGAAAACTGTTGGCAAATGACCGTGAACATCCCACCACAACTCCAACGAACACAATGACTACAGCTAATGGTAAGGATCTCATAACAACTTACTTCTGCCTCATATCATCTCATTTATATGTAGTTAAGTCATATCATATAATTATCAGCTGTCAGAGAATTCTTTGATGCTTACTCAAGCGGTCTTGGTTGTTATAGCTGTGATGTAATTCATAATAATGATTTGAACAGTAAAACCTATTCCCCTCTTGCCTAACAGGCACAGAGTCGCCTGGTCAGATCCACCCCTCCCACAGTTGGCAATATTTGGTGGCAGTCCCTGTGACGGCAATCTCCCTCTCCCTCCTCATCGCCAGCCTGGCCAAATGCCAGCTGGTCCGCCGCTACCTAGCCAGCTATCGCCACACCCGTCTGACCGAGCAGGACACAGCTAGCCAGTGTGACCCCAACAGTCTGGAGGTGGGCTTCTCTATGTTCAACCATGGGGGACAGGCACAGAGCCCCCACCCTGCTGCTGTCCCCCAGGGAGAGATTGAGATAGAGGATGAGGAAGATGATGATGGCTTCATAGAGGATAACTACATACAAGCCAGCGAGAGGGAGAGGGCTAAGAGGGCACTTGAAGTGGAGGAAGAGGAGGAAGAGGATGGGATGGACTTTACCATTGGCTAGGAAGAAAGGGATAAGGTGGAAAGAGAGGGGAGAGAATGAGAGAGGGAAGAGAGAGAGAGCTCACTAGTCTATTTGGACACTGATTGGGGCCAATGCAGATATTAAACATAAGCATGTCTATTTCCATCATATTTAGAGGGAAAAAACAGTCCAGAGACAGATGAATACAAAACTGATAATAGCAATATTATCAATTTAGCTCCGCAATAGGGCACCTTTGCCGGTGTCTTTCAATGGATTTCAAAATTGGACTGACTGTTGGTACAGACTTTGATAGAAATTTGTTCGAAAATTATTATTTAAAGTGTGTCAAATAATCAATCAATGAATTTGTTTTTGAGTTAGATTTTTTAAAAGTTTTACCAATGCATTTGATGTTATTTGGGTGTGCCTGCACTCCATTTTGTTACATTTGTAGATAAAATAAAACGTTTTCAAATTCAATAGCGCATCTGTTTTTCTTTCTGTAGAAAAATACATACAATTATCTTGAAACAGTTAGGCATATGCGTCGATCTATGATAATGTAATGCTTTATATAATACAATAGACAAACACGCCTGATAGTAGCCTATGCATAACTTCAGCAGAATAGAAGAGAATCGATACCATATGTAGACCTAATAATTGATGTAGGATTGGTTTTGCATGCTCTGTTGCGTTGAAAGCTGCTTGACAGGTCTGACGACGAAATACTACCCGGAAAGAGCAGTGGCGTGCATTAGACAACAGCGCGTGAGATGGGAGATGCACTGAATGAAATGTTGTAAGGGATATTCAACGTCAAATATTTATATTTTTTGTGCTATTTGTTTATTAGGATGTCGGCGTCTGCTATATTCATCCTGGACCTTAAAGGAAAGGTAAGTTGAGACTTGACTGTCTACGTGGCACTAGCGGATAAGTTTATAGTTTGACATCGATTAGTCTTGCGTTGCTGTTGCGGTTTTAAGGAAGACTAGTTCGCATCGATCAACAGCGCCTGCATCTGCCAGTGTAGCGCAGAAATCCATGCGTAAAAGCGCACATAAGAAAATGAAAGAGCGGTAGTGCAGGCTATTGTAAAATTACATATTTGTTTATCTTTTCATATTTACAACAAATGTATTTGTTTCTCAGAATTCATCACTAGCTATGTTTCCAATAGCTTGTGCAGTGATTTTTGTTGTTGTCGACATTTATGAAAGTTCGCATAGAAAATAGATTCTACAAATTGTCTGCGAAGGTGTTTCCATTGAACTATCTTGTGTCGATGAAAACAGCTGGACGTAATGACGTCACACCTAAAAAAAGACATCGACAAAAAATACAGTGGTTGATGTGTTTTGATTAACACATTTAGGCAAATTGCGCATTAATACATGGGCGACAGCCTGCATGCCCTCCCTATCCGTGTAATGTCTATCCATTCGCGAAAGCCAGAATGGATAGAATACAATAATGGACCATGGTGAAAGTTGCACTCTTTTAGATCTGAAATAATTGGATGGTGAAACTTGCCAACCAACCAGGAAATTGAGGCATAGCAATTCAGGCATTCTTGAAAGTCAGGCCAATCCTTATCCTGCAAATACATGTTTTTTGTTTAAACAAAATATTTAGCAAGCAGTAGAAATGTAGAATTAAATGTGGAGTGGAGCTTATATACTAAACAAAAATATAAACACAACATGCAACCATTTCAAATATTTTACTGAGTTACAATTCATATAATGAAATCAGTCAATTGAAATAAATGAATTAGACCCTAATCTATGGATTTCACATGACTGGGAATACAGATATGCATCTGTTGGTCACAGATGCCTTTTTTAAAAAAGTAGGGGTGTGGATCAGAAAACCAGTCAGTGTCTGGTGTGACCACCATTTGCCTCATGCAGCGTGACTCGTCTCCTTTGCATAGAGTTGATCAGGCTGTTGATTGTGGCCTGTGGAATGTTGTCCCACTTCTCTTCAATGGCTGTGCGAAGTTGCTGGATATTGGTGGGAACTGGAACACGCTGTCGTACATGTCGTTGTACACGTCAATCCAGAGCATCCCAAACATGCTCAATAGGTGACATGTCTGGTGAGAATGTAGGCCATGGAAGAACCGGGACATTTCATTTTCAGCTTCCAGGAATTGTGTACAGAACCTTGCGACATGGGGCTGTGCTGAAACATGAAGTGATGGCGGCGAATGAATGGCACGACAATGGGCCTCAGGATTTCATCACGGATTCTCTGTGCATTCAAATTGCCGTCGATAAAATGCAATTGTGTCCGTTGTCCGTAGCTTATGCCTACCCATACCATAACCCCACCACCACCATGGGACTCTGTTCACAACATTGACATCAGCAAACCGCTCACCCACACGACGCCATAAACACTAGCTGCCGTCTGCCTGGTACAGTTGAAACTGTGATTAATCCGTGAAAAGTACACTTCTACAGCGTGTCAGTGGCCATCGACGGTGACTGTTTACCCACAGCAGTTGGTTACGACGCCGAAATGCAGTCAGGTCAAGTCCTTAGTGAGGACGATGAGCATGCAGACGAGCTTCCCAGAGAAGGTTTCTGACCATTTGTGCAGAAATTCTTTGGTTGTGGAGACCCAGTTTCATTAGCTGTCTGGGTGGCTGGTCTCAAACGATCCCGCAGGTGAAGAAGACAGATGTGGAGGTCCTGGGATGGTCTGCAGTGTGAGGCCAGTTAGACATACTGCCAAATTATCTGAAACAACTTTATGGTAGGGAAATTAACATTCAATTCTCTGGCATATTCCTGCAGTCAGCATGCCAATTGTACGCACCCTCAAAACTTGAGACATCTGTGGAATTGTGCTGTGTGACAAAACTGCAGATTTTAGAGTTGCCCTTTATTGTCCCCAGCACAAGGTGCACTTACATAATGACCATGCTTCGTAAGCCTCTTGATATGCCACAACTGTCAGATGGATGGATTATCATGGAGAAGGAGAAACGCTCACTAACAGGGATGTAAACAAATGTGTGCACAAACTTTCAGAGAAATAAGCTTTTTGTGTGTGTGGACAATTTCTGGGATATTTTATTTCAGCTCATGAAACATGCAACCAACACTTGACAATTTTATATTTTTGTTCAATGACCAAAATCCACCCCATTTCAAACCCAGTTGATCTTTAGAAACATTTTTTCGCGACCTTTCTTTTGTCGAATACACCTGGGAAACCTGCCCTCATACCACAGTAGGCATTGACCACATAGGCATTCCGATTTGTGATCGGATCAATTATATATTTCACGTTTGTTGCCAGAGAAATAGCAATCTACTCCAATGATCTCTGAGCCCCAGATGGTTTATATGTGCGTCTTCTAAAATTGGAAATAATTTCTTGTCAAATTATAGCGCATTCACATACAACCATTCACAGAAGACGATGGACTGTTGTCGGGCAGGTTACAGTGTAGCAGCAGTGCAGTCAGTAGTCCGAAAATGTGAGTTTCTATTGGACAAATGTAGGCAGGTCCCTCCCCGTTTCGTTCCGTTTGGATCTGTTTGGTTCGTAGTGAAGACATTGCTGAGGTGTATTCATTACGCCAAATCTGTTGCAAAACGTTTCAGTTGGACAAATTCCGGTAGGTAACCTCCTCGTTTCGTTTGGAAGACCTAATGAATATGGCTCCTGTGTTGTGAATAGAAACATTCCTGGTCAAACTTGTTCTGCAACACCAAAGTGCACCATGCCTATTCAATATTAGGCTTTACCTGACAGACTGGTCAGGCAACATTTTCTCTCATATTTCTTATTAGACTTACAGAATGTTTACAAAGTTGCTAACTGTGTAATTTACTAACATATATATCATTAACATGCAATAATAGCCTACATTCATTTGTTTGCATACAAACAAACCATTAATAAAGTCTGGAGTACCTGGTCAAATCAAGCCAGCTCAGACAGCAGGGCTGCGTTCAGTACGTTTTTATGTTCTGGAACGTTCAACTGAATGTAAACGGTTGGGTTGTTGGACACAGTCAGCATGGACACTGTCCTTTAAATAAGTCACTCATTGCTTCAAGCCACACTGCGCCACACCCACCAAATAGGAGAAAACATACCTCAAAGTCTGTTCAAACTTACAAGAATGTTTTGGAGAAACATCTCATTCAGTACAAACCATTCCATTGCGTAGCAAACGTTCAGGCGAACTGAACGCACCTCAGAGTATAGTCTAATCACACCAAACCTGACTTTCCTTATTTGGATGGTCATGTTAATAATATTGTAGAGAAAGGACAAAAGGCCCCACCAGTGCCTGAAGGTGTCAGGGGGAAAGATTACCATCTCATAGGCCCTTGCCTGCATCCCTGATAGTGCTGATTAAAGCCTTTCTCTCCTTGCCCTGGGAGCAATCCAATACCTCTGACCCAGGCTGGGCTGTAGTGAAAGCCCCAGCTGCTCCCTGGTTGGAGGGCAAACAGACATGCTTCCAATGTAGCTGTTTCATTGGTTGTCTGTCTCTTGAAGACTAGAGTGGCTGTGTACAGGCAGTGTATCAACACACTGGTTGTCTGTGTCTTGGTAGACTAGAGTGGCTGTATACAGGCAGTGTATCAACACACTGGTTGTCTGTGTCTTGGTAGACTAGAGTGGCTGTATACAGGCAGTGTATCAACACACTGGTTGTCTGTCTCTTGGAGACTAGAGTGGCTGTATACAGGCAGTGTATCAACACACTGGTTGTCTGTGTCTTGGTAGACTAGAGTGGCTGTGTACAGGCAGTGTATCAACACACTGGTTGTCTGTGTCTTGGTAGACTAGAGTGGCTGTATACAGGCAGTGTATCAACACACTGGTTGTCTGTCTCTTGGAGACTAGAGTGGCTGTATACAGGCAGTGTATCAACACACTGGTTGTCTGTCTCTTGGAGACTAGAGTGGCTGTATACAGGCAGTGTATCAACACACTGGTTGTCTGTCTCTTGGAGACTAGAGTGGCTGTATACAGGCAGTGTATCAACACACTGGTTGTCTGTGTCTTGGTAGACTAGAGTGGCTGTGTACAGGCAGTGTATCAACACACTGGTTGTCTGTGTCTTGGTAGACTAGAGTGGCTGGCAGGCAGTGTATCAACACACTGGTTGTCTGTCTCTTGGAGACTAGAGTGGCTGTATACAGGCAGTGTATCAACACACTGGTTGTCTGTCTCTTGGAGACTAGAGTGGCTGTATACAGGCAGTGTATCAACACACTGGTTGTCTGTGTCTTGGTAGACTAGAGTGGCTGTGTACAGGCAGTGTATCAACACACTGGTTGTCTGTGTCTTGGTAGACTAGAGTGGCTGTATACAGGCAGTGTATCAACACACTGGTTGTCTGTGTCTTGGTAGACTAGAGTGGCTGTATACAGGCAGTGTATCAACACACTGGTTGTCTGTCTCTTGGAGACTAGAGTGGCTGTATACAGGCAGTGTATCAACACACTGGTTTGTAGTAGTGAGATGTTATGAATGTAGCTTTATGCTGTACTGTTCAAGTGAATATTTCAAAATCTCTGTCTTTGAAATATATTGTTATGCTGATAAATGCCTGCTTTGTTTTGTACTCTGACTTCACTTGAAAGTTAAATGGCCACCAGCACACTGATGAATTCTCCCCAGCTCTTTAATTGAGCACATTTAAACAGCGGTAGCATTCATCAGGGTGCAGTGTCTATTCTTTACTTTGTGTACCCTGCACCTGCAATTCTGGATGAGTGTACACTACTTTTAAAGTGCACATTTTCTGTCTCAATATGTGTGAAACTACACAATGTATAGATACTGTAGATCTTTCAGGATTAAATATTGAGTTGCCATGTGTGCTCGATTGTCAAACCCTGTCCTTCTCAGAGGTAAAAGGCACGTTTTTTGGAGACCCTCTGGGAGCTTGATAGATACTCCATGATTATTACCTCCAAATGACTGAGCTAGTTTTCCCAAACGGCACCCTATTCCTTATGTAGACTCTGGTCAGAAGTAGTGAGTCACATAGGAAAAGTGCCCTTTGAGACTGACCCGAAGCGATCGCTAGTCTGTTTATCTTAATTGAGATGTGCCGTCAGCCTCTGAAGAGCATACAGACAGTAGTTCATATCGATTGTAAACAATGCCTCATTAACAATGACCAGTATCCTGTTACCAAACAATCTTCCCCTGGCAGAATTGTCCTATAGTTAAGGGGATGTGTGTGTGAAGCAGGCCTAAGGGCCCTCATTACGGCCAGTCAGTGTGTTTTACCGTTTGTCAGCCAACAGTGGGACTGTAGGTGAACCAAGCTTGATTTCAGCTTCCCAGATATGTCTCTCGTTCAATCTCAAACGGTAACAGCATCACTGCAGCAGTCTCGCAGATCTGTTTTGCTGTAGCAGGAGGCACTGCCTAACTCTTAAGAGTTGCTGTGTGTCTGTAGGTTCACATTTAAAGTTTGCAGAATAGTCTCACGCCACCAGACCAACATCCTATAATGGCTGGAGTCTAGGCTAGCATAACACAAATGTAATGTTTCAGAGAAACTGTGGAAAGGGGATTTTCAGGGGAATAAAAGAGGTCACAGATATAGTCAATCTGGTTTAAATACAAGTTGCAACAGGGAGAATGATCTGTAAACACCAGCCCGAGAAGATAGGAAGAATACAGAATCATAGCTACATTAGTGTGGCGTCAAACTTTAACCACGTAAGTCAACACTGGCAGACATTTGATACTGGCAGTTAAACAGATACTGGCAGTAGAACATCAGTACTTAGTTACAGTAAATCAAATCTGAAAGGAAATGATCAAACAAATCCCCATTAAAGTGGTTTAATGAAAAACAAAAAGGTGTCTGGAGTGAGGTTTGCTAGTTCATGGTGTCTGGAGTGAGGTTTGCTAGTTCATGATGACTGCAGAAAGTGTCTGGAGTGAGGTTTTCTAGTTCATGATGACTGCAGAAAGTGTCTGGAGTGAGGTTTGCTAGTTCATGATGACTGCTGAAAGTGTCTGGAGTGAGGTTTTCTAGTTCATGATGACTGCAGAAAGTGTCTGGAGTGAGGTTTGCTAGTTCATGATGACTGCAGAAAGTGTCTGGAGTGAGGTTTGCTAGTTCATGATGACTGCAGAAAGTGTCTGGAGTGAGGTTTGCTAGTTCATGATGACTGCAGAAAGTGTCTGGTGTGAGGTTTGCTAGTTCATGGTGTCTGGAGTGAGGTTTGCTAGTTCATGATGACTGCAGAAAGTGTCTGGAGTGAGGTTTTCTAGTTCATGATGACTGCAGAAAGTGTCTGGAGTGAGGTTTGCTAGTTCATGATGACTGCTGAAAGTGTCTGGAGTGAGGTTTTCTAGTTCATGATGACTGCAGAAAGTGTCTGGAGTGAGGTTTGCTAGTTCATGATGACTGCAGAAAGTGTCTGGAGTGAGGTTTGCTAGTTCATGATGACTGCAGAAAGTGTCTGGAGTGAGGTTTGCTAGTTCATGATGACTGCAGAAAGTGTCTGGAGTGAGGTTTGCTAGTTCATGATGACTGCAGAAAGTGTCTGGAGTGAGGTTTGCTAGTTCATGGTGTCTGGAGTGAGGTTTGCTAGTTCATGATGACTGCAGAAAGTGTCTGGAGTGAGGTTTGCTAGTTCATGATGACTGCAGAAAGTGTCTGGAGTGAGGTTTGCTAGTTCATGATGACTGCTGAAAGTGTCTGGAGTGAGGTTTGCTAGTTCATGATGACTGCAGAAAGTGTCTGGAGTGAGGTTTGCTAGTTCATGATGACTGCAGAAAGTGTCTGGAGTGAGGTTTGCTAGTTCATGATGACTGCTGAAAGTGTCTGGAGTGAGGTTTTCTAGTTCATGATGACTGCAGAAAGTGTCTGGAGTGAGGTTTGCTAGTTCATGATGACTGCAGAAAGTGTCTGGAGTGAGGTTTGCTAGTTCATGATGACTGCAGAAAGTGTCTGGGGATTTAAACATGGAATGAGGAACTGTTCGGCATGTTCTGGTACATGCGTTTGATTAACACAGGGGAGGTGTTGATGAAGGGACAGTGACAATGGGTTTGAACAATATTTGTACTTTTTCATTTCCTTGAACCTTCATGGCAGTTTACTGTACATTTTAATCAGAAGCCAAACATGTTATTTTTAATTCTCAAAATGGTATTAGTTGAACACTGACATTTACCTCTACATTCTTAACAGTCAGGTAGCTTTGGTGTTTCCTTGCATGTGCGTCAAGACTCCTCTTTAAATGCAACAAGCTTTGAACTGTCTGTCTGGGATTCCACCATCCTTTTATAGCTAAAGAAAGAGGAAGAGCCTGTCCACATCCTTTCACTGTGTGAGGAGTATCCTGTGTGACAGAGGGCCCTCTTCAGTGCAGACCTGGGAAGAACATTGTATTTAATATGAAAATACCAAACTTTTCAAATACTCAAGGAAGTCAACTAAAAAGGCAACTATTTTCTTTGATATTCAAATACAGAAAAATATAATATTTGAAAAGGTATTTGAATATATGCAAGTTATTTGAAAAACCCCAAAATATGTATTGATTGCTGCCAAATATTTGAAGAATCAAAAACTACACCTGTTGAGTTAGTTCAAATATATGATCATAAGCACATGGTTTGGAGGGCTCTTAGATATGAATCTTAATATAGCCCAGAATTTAATGAGGGTTATGTAATCACCTCAACATTAAAGTAGAACACTTTTTAAACTTCAAAACAGTAACAGAATAAAGCTAATAAGTGTCAAAAGGAAACTAAATATCCCCAAACTGCCTTCTTGAAATCAACTACAGCCAAGGTAGATGGAAAATAATGGTTTATTCAGAATATAAACTATCCCTTTATAGATTGTATAGTGTTTGTTTGAAACAAGAACACTTACCCTCAGATCGACAAGGAGGTTTGAAGTTATTTTTGCTAAGCATCCAACTTGCTATTTGCAAATGGATTTGTTCAAATATAAAATATCTGCAGTATTTTCAAGTATCATAAAATGAATTGCAGCTTTTTCTACCTTTCCAGTGGCATGTTGAAAGATTCATACAGTAGTTGAGCATCACAACTTGTTTGTAAAAAACGTAATTGGTTTGAATTGATTATGTACACCTGGAGCAAAATGTTCACATAGAAATGTATTGTGTAGATCAAATATGACTTTCAGATAGATTGGAATAGTATAGTAGATTGTGTGTGCTCTATTCATTCTATCTTCAACATGCAGTTCCAGAAACAGCCCTGCTAAAAATGGAAGGCAACCAATCCAATAGTTTCTGAAAAGTAGTCACTTCCTAACATCTGTATTCACATATTTGTTTCAAGTTGTTGCTTTCTCAGATCTGTATTCAAATAGTTTAAACGTATAAACTCTATAAAAAAAACATCCTCTCACTGTCAACTGCGTTTATTTTCAGCAAACTTAACACGTGTAAATATTTGTATGAACATAACAAGATTCAACAACTGAGACATAAACTGAACAAGTTCCACAGACATGTGACTAACAGAAATGGAATAATGTGTCCCTGAACAAAGGGTTTGTCAAAATCAAGAGTAACAGTCAGTATCTGGTGTGGCCACCAGCTGCATTAAGTACTGCAGTGCATCTCCTCCTCATGGACTGCATCATATTTGCCAGTTCTTGCTGTGAGATGTTACCCCACTCTTCCACCAAGGCACCTGCAAGTTTCCAGATATTTCTGGGGGGAATGGCCCTAGCCCTCACCCTCCGATCCAACAGGTCCCAGACGTGCTCAATGGGATTGAGATCCGGGCTCTTCGCTGGCCATGGCAGAACACTGACATTCCTGTCTTGCAGGAAATCACGCACAGAATGAGCAGTATGGCTGGTGGCATTGTCATGATTTTTAAATATTTTTTATTTATTTTACCTTTATTTAACTAGGCAAGTCAGTTAAGAACAAATTCTTATTTTCAATGACGGCCTAGGAACAGTGGGTTAACTGCCTGTTCAGGGGCAGAACAACAGTTTTGTACCTTGTCAGCTCGGGGGTTTAACCTTCTGGTTAGTCCAACGCTCTAACCACTAGGCTACCATGCCACCCCAAATGATGGAGGGTCATGTCAGGATGAGCCTGCAGGAAAGCTACCACATGAGGGAGGAGGATGTCTTCCCTGTAACACACAGTGTTGAGATTGCCTGCAATGACAACTATCTCAGTCCGTTGATGCTGTGACACACTGCCCCAGACCATGACGTACCCTCCACCTCCAAATCGATCCCGTTCCAGAGTACAGGCCTCGGTGTAGCGCTTATTCCTTCGACGATAAACGTGAATCCGACCATCACCCCTGGTGAGACAAATCCGTGACTCGTCAGTGAAGAGCACTTTTTGCCAGTCCTATCTGGTCCAGCGGTGGTGGGTTTGTGCCCAAAGGGGACGTTGTTGCCGGTGATGTCTGGTGAGGATCTGCCTTACAACAGGCCTACAAGCCCTCAGTCCAGCCTCTCTCAGCCTATTGCGGATAATCTGAGCACTGATGGAGGGATTGTGCGTTCCTGGTGTAATTTGGGCAGTTGTTGCCATCCTGTACCTGTCCCGCAGGTGTGATGTTCGGATGTACCGATCCTGTGCAAGGGTTGTTACACGTGATCTGCCACTGCGAGGACGATCAGCTGTTTTTCAGAGTCAGTAGAAAGGCCTCTTTAGTGTCCTAAGTTTTCATTACTGTGACCTTAATTGCCTACCGTCTGTAAGCTGTTAGTGTCTTAACGACCGTTCCACAGGTGCATGTTCATTAATTGTTTAGGGTTCATTGAACAAGCATGGTACATAGTGTTAAACCCTTTACAATGAAGATCTGGGAAGTTATTTGGATTTTTTACTAATTATCTTTGAAAGACAGGGTCCTGAAAAGGGGACGTTTTATTTTTTTGCTGAGTTTCGTTACTTTCTTAGGTCTGTATTGAAATAGTTTAAACATGTAGTTGCTTTCTCAGGTCTGTATTGAAATAGTTTTTAAAATAAGTTGTTTCTTGGGATCTGTATTCAAATAGTTCTGGTCACATCTTTTGTTTCTCCAGAAAAGCATAGCTAAAACGAGTTTATCCCAGGTCTGCTTCAGTGTGTGAGATCCTTCAAGCATATGCTTTGATCTATCAGAGTGTGAGGGCTCCAGCCCAGCGACTCTCAATGCTGACTCATCTTGTTATTGGTGTTGAAATGAAAGGGTGTGTGCGAGTGTGTGAGTGAGAGTTCCCTCCGGTCACTCCAGTGTATCTTGTGGTGTGTGAGAGAGATATTTTTTTTTACACAATGCTGTCATTGGGCATTGTGATCCCAGATTAGTTGTCAGTTATTTTATGTTTCTAAACAGAGGCCTCCCAGTAGAGGCTGTTGCTCCTTTCATTTACTGTACATCTTCCACAGCTTACTACTGAGCCTTCACAACAAGGGGAAGGGCATATGCTCCATGTTTGATGTTTTTGAATTTCTTCTGTTGCATAACTGCCTCTATGGACTCCCTGGATAACAGTGAGAATTGCTGCCGACAGTGCCGAGTGAACTATCCTATCTAAATAAAGATGAACCAAATTGAATTGAAAATGAATTTCATTAATGTGTTACAATGCCCTCTGTGTCGTGTGGTTTCAGGTGTTGATATGCCATAACTATATGTGTGTGCAACACTTTACCCTATTTACAAATCTTCACCCTGTTATGTGTTTTCCCTGTAGGTGTTGATCAGTCGTAACTACATGGGAAACATGGACATGAATGAGGTCGACCACTTCATGCCCATTATGATGAGGATGGAGGAGGACGCAGACTCATCGCCCCTGGTGACACACGGCTCCGCCCACTTCCTGTGGATCAAACACAGAAACCTCTACTGTATCCTGTCCACAGGAATTCCTGTTACTGCTCAGTCAGGCCTTCTTGGTTACCAAGCTTCTGTCTCTCTTACCATGCTCAGGACGACTGCTTGGTTACCAAGCTTCTGTCTCTCTTACCATGCTCAGGATGACTGCTTGGTTACCAAGCTTCTGTCTCTCTTACCATGCTCAGGACGACTGCTTGGTTACCAAGCTTCTGTCTCTCTTACCATGCTCAGGATGACTGCTTGGTTACCAAGCTTCTGTCTCTCTTACCATGCTCAGGACGACTGCTTGGTTACCAAGCTTCTGTCTCTCTTACCAGGCTCAGGACGACTGCTTGGTTACCAAGCTTCTGTCTCTCTTACCATGCTCAGGATGACTGCTTGGTTACCAAGCTTCTGTCTCTCTTACCATGCTCAGGACGACTGCTTGGTTACCAAGCTTCTGTCTCTCTTACCATGCTCAGGATGACTGCTTGGTTACCAAGCTTCTGTCTCTCTTACCATGCTCAGGACGACTGCTTGGTTACCAAGCTTCTGTCTCTCTTACCATGCTCAGGACGACTGTTTGGTTACCAAGCTTCTGTCTCTCTTACCATCCTCAGGATGACTGTCTCTGCGTCTGACACATCACACAATTTACAGTTCACACCCTCACTGCATGTCATTTATCTGTACATCTCATGTTATTCTGAACTGGAGGGAAATGCTGTGAACAAATAATCTTATGAGTCAACCATCTCAGTGGTTGTAAAAGTTCCATGTGAAAAATATTTTAAAACAGCAGTGGCCTCGTTACTTTTCTGTTCAACAGTTTTAGTACATTCTTAAGTTATTCTTCAGTGGTGGCAATGACCAAGAAGAATGCCAATGCAGCCCTGGTCTACTCCTTCCTCTACAAAATGGTGGAGGTGAGTGTGTGCTTTACTGATATACAGTCGTGGCCAAAAGTTTTGAGAATGACACAAATATGAATTTTCACAAAGTGCTGCCTCAGTTTGTATGATGGCAATTTGCATATACTCCAGGATGTTATGAAGAGTGATCAGATGAATTGAAAATAATTGCAAAGTTCCTCTTTGCCATGCAATGAACTGAATCCCCCAAAAACACTTCCACTGCATTTCAGCCCTGCCACAAAAGCTGACATCATGTCAGTGAATCTCTCGTTAACACAGGTGTGAGTGTTGAGGAGGACAATGCTGGAGATCACTCTGTCATGCTGATTGAGTTCGAATAAAAGACTGGAAGCTTCAAAAGGAAGGTGGTGCTTGGAATCATTGTTCTTCCTCTGTCAATCATGGTTACCTGCAAGGAAACACGTGCCGTCATCATTGCCTTGCACAAAAATGGCTTCACAGGCAAGGATATTGCTGCCAGTAAGATTGCACCGAACTCAACCATTTATCGGATCATCAAGAACTTCAAGGAGAGCGGTTCAATTGTTGCGAAGAAGGT
Source organism: Oncorhynchus keta (assembly GCF_023373465.1). NCBI lineage: Eukaryota > Metazoa > Chordata > Actinopteri > Salmoniformes > Salmonidae > Oncorhynchus > Oncorhynchus keta. The sequence goes on along the minus strand of NC_068421.1, from coordinate 85,188,486 downwards.
GTTGAAGATAAGTCGTTTCTTGGGATCTGTATTCAAATAGTTCATGACGCCCAAGAAAGTCCAGCAAGCGCCTGGACCATCTCCTAAAGTTGATTCAGCTGCGGGGTCGGGGCACCACTAGTACAGAGCTTGCTCAGGAATGGCAGCAGGCAGGTGTGAGTGCATCTGCACGCACAGTTAGGCGAAGACTTTTGGAGGATGGCCTGGTGTCAAGAAGGGCAGCAAAGAAGCCACTTCTCTACAGGAAAAACATCAGGGACAGACTGATATTCTGCAAAAGGTACAGGGATTGGACTGCTGAGGACTGGGGTAAAGTCATTTTCTCTGATGAATCCCCTTTCGGATTGTTTGGGGCATCCAGAAAAAATCTTGTCCGGAGAAGACAAGGTGAGCGCTACCATCAGTCCTGTGTCATGCCAACAGTAAAGCATCCTGAGACCATTCATGTGTGGGGTTGCTTCTCAGCCAAGGGCTCACTCACAATTTTGCCTAAGAACACAGCCATGAATAAAGAATGGTACCAACACATCCTCCGAGAGCAACTTCTCCCAAACATCCAGGAACAGTTTGGTGATAAAAATGGCCTTTTACAGCATGATGGAGCACCTTTCCGTAAGGCAAAAGGGATAACTAAGTGACTCGGGGAACAAAACATCGATATTTTGGGTCCATGGCCAGGAAACTTCCCAGGCCTTAATCCCATTGAGAACCTGTGGTCAATCCTCAAGAGGCGGGTGGACCAACAAAAACCCACAAATTTTGACAAACTCCAAGCATTGATTATGCAAGAATGGGCTGCCATCAGTCAAGATGTGGCCCAGAAGTTAATTGACAGCATGCCAGGGCGGATTGCAGAGGTCTTGAAAAAGAAGGGTCAGCACTGTAAATATTGACTCTTTGCATCAACTTCATGTAATTGTCAATAAAAGCCTTTGACACTTATGAAAAGCTTGTAATTATACTTCAGTATTCCATAGTAACATCTGACAAAAATATCTAAAGACAATGAAGCAGCAAACTTTGTGGAAATTAATATTTGTGTAATTCTTAAAACTTTTGGCCACGACTGTACAGTACAGTTGAAGTCGGAAATGTACATACACTTAGGTTGGAGTCATTAAAGTAGTTTTTCAACCACTCCACAAATGTCTTGTTAACAAACTATAGTTTTGGCAAATCGGTTAGGACACCTACTTTGTGCATGACACCAAATAATTTTTCCAACAATTGTTTACAGACAGATTATTTTAATTAGAATTCACTGTATCACAATTCCAGTGTGTCAGAAGTGTACATACACTAAGTTGACTGTGCCTTTAAACAGCTTGGAAAATTCCAGAAAATTATGTCATGGCTTTAGAAACTTCTGATAGGCTAATTGACATAATTTGAGTCAATTGGAGGTGTACCTGTTGATGTATTTCAAGGCCTACCTTCAAACTCAGTGCCTCTTTGCTTGACATCAATCTAAAGAAATCAGCCAAGACCTCAGAAAAAATATTGTAGACCTCCACAAGTCTGGTTCATCCTTGGGAGCAATTTCCAAACGCCTGAAGGTACCACGTTCATCTGTACAAACAATAGTACGCAAGTATGAACACCATGGGACCACACAGCCGTCATACCGCTCAGGAAAGAGACGCGTTCTGTCTCCTAGAGATGAACGTACGTTGGTGTGAAAAGTGCAAATCAATCCCAGAAAAACAGCAAAGGACCTTGTGAAGATGCTGGAGGAAAAAGGTACAAACGTATCTATACCCACAGTAAAACGAGTCCTATATCGACATAACCCAAAAGGTCGCTCAGCAAGGAAGAAGCCACAGCTCCAAAACCGCCATAAAAAAGCCAGACTATGGTTTGCAACTGCACAAAGATCGTTATTTTTGGAGAAATGTCCTCTGGTCTCATGAAACAAAAATTGAACTGTTTGGCCATAATGACCATTATGTTTGGATGAAAGAGGGGGAGGCTTGCAAGCCGAAGAACACCATCCCAACCGTGACGCACGAGGGTGGCAACATCATGTTGTGGGGGTGCTTTGCTGCAGGAGGGACTGGTGCACTTCACAAAATAGATGGCATCACGAGAGAGGAAAATTGTTTGGATATATTGAAGCAACATCTTAAGACATCAGTAAGGAAGTTAAAGCTTGGTCCAAATGGGTCTTCCAAATGGACAATGACCCCAAGCATACTTCCAACAAAGTCAAGGTATTGGAGTGGCCATCACAAAGCCCTGACCTCATCCTACAGAATATTGGTGGGCAGATCTGAAAAAGCGTGTGCGAGCAAGGAGGCTTACAAACCTGACTCAGTTACACCAGCTCTGTCAGGAGGAATGGGCCAAAATTCACCCAACTTATTGTGGGAAGCTTGTGGAAGGCTACCTGAAACGTTTGACCCAAGTTAAACAATTTGAAGGCAGTTGAGTGTATGTAAACTTCTGACCCACTGGGAATAGGATGAAAGACACAAAAGCTGAAATAAATCGTTCTCTCTACTATTATTCTGACATTTCACATTCTTAAAATAAAGTGGTGATCCTTTAAACTGAGTTTAAATGTATTTGGCTAAGGTGTATGTAAACTTCCGATTTCAACTGTACCTACTGGAGTACACTGCTTGTATCCAACCAATTGAATGCAATCCTATTGTATTGATCCTGTATTAAGTTGTCTGTCTGTGTGCCCATCTGTAGGTGTTTAAGGAGTACTTTAAGGAGCTGGAGGAGGAGAGTATCCGTGACAACTTTGTGACGGTGTATGAGCTGATGGACGAGGTCATGGACTTTGGCTTCCCTCAGACCACAGACAGCAAGATCCTGCAAGAGTGAGTATTGGACTGAGTACCAGTCAATCAATACTGCAGTCTGTCTTGGAAGGCTTGGCTTGACATTTCAGACTGTAATACAGGGGCAGTACTAAAACATACGACCAAATTGACTGATATTCAACAGACTGATATCCTGCAGACTGATATCCAGCTGACTGATACCCAACATACTACCTAACAGACTGATTTCCAGCTGACTGATATCCAGCTGAGTGATATCCAACATACTACCTAACAGACTGATATCCAGCAGACTGATTCCAGATTACTAATATCCAACAGACTAATATCCAACAGACTGATATCCAACAGATTACCATACTTACTGGTATCCAACAGACTGAAATCCAACAGATTACCATACTTACTGGTATCCAACAGACTGATATCCAACATATTACCAAACTTACTGATATCCAACAGACTGATATCCAACATAGTACCAAACAGACTGATGTCCAGCTGACTGATATCCAACAGACTGATATCCAACATAGTACCAAACAGACTGATATCTAACAGACTGATATCCAACAGACTGATATCCAACATTGTACCAAACAGACTGATGTCCAACAGACTGATGTCCAACAGACTGATATCCAACATACTGATATCCAACATAGTACCAAACTGACTGATGTCCAACAGACTGATATCCAACATAGTACCAAACTGACTGATATCCAACAGACTGATATCCAACATAGTACCAAACTGACTGATGTCCAGCTGACTGATATCCAACAGACTGATATCCAACATAGTACCAAACAGACTGATATCTAACAGACTGATATCCAACAGACTGATATCCAACATTGTACCAAACAGACTGATGTCCAACAGACTGATATCCAACATACTGATATCCAACATAGTACCAAACTGACTGATGTCCAACAGACTGATATCCAACATACTGATATCCAGCTGACTGATATCCAACAGACTGATATCCAACAGACTGATATCCAACATATGTCCAACAGACTGATATCCAACATAGTGCCAAACTGACTGATATCCAGCTGACTGATATCCAACATGGTACCAAACAGACTGATGTCCAACAGACTGATATCCAACATAGTACCAAACAGACTGATATCCAGCTGACTGATATCCAACATAGTACCAAACAGACTGATATCCAGCTGACTGATATCCAACATAGTACCAAACAGACTGATATCCAGCTGACTGATATCCAACATAGTACCAAACAGACTGATGTCCAACAGACTGATATCCAACATAGTACCAAACTGACTGATGTCCAACAGACTGATATCCAACAGACTGATATCCAACATGGTACCAAACAGACTGATGTCCAACAGACTGATATCCAACATACTGATATCCAGCTGACTGATATCCAACAGACTGATATCCAACAGACTGATATCCAACATATGTCCAACAGACTGATATCCAACATAGTGCCAAACTGACTGATATCCAGCTGACTGATATCCAACATGGTACCAAACAGACTGATGTCCAACAGACTGATATCCAACAGACTGATATCCAACATAGTACCAAACAGACTGATATCCAGCTGACTGATATCCAACATAGTACCAAACTGACTGATATCCAGCTGACTGATATCCAACATAGTACCAAACTGACTGATATCCAGCTGACTGATATCCAACATAGTACCTAACAGACTGATATCCAGCTGACTGATATCCAACATAGTACCTAACAGACTGATATCCAACAGACTGATATCCAACATAGTACCTAACAGACTGATATCCAACATACTGATATCCAGCTGACTGATATCCAACATAGTACCTAACAGACTGATGTCCAGCTGACTGATATCCAACATACTGATATCCAACAGACTGATATCCAACAGACTGATGTCCAACATAGTACCAAACAGACTGATATCCAACAGACTGATATCCAACATATGTCCAACAGACTGATATCCAACATAGTGCCAAACTGACTGATATCCAGCTGACTGATATCCAACATGGTACCAAACAGACTGATATCCAACAGACTGATATCCAACAGATTACCATACTTACTGGTATCCAACAGACTGATATCCAACATAGTACCAAACAGACTGATGTCCAACAGACTGATATCCAACATACTGATATCCAGCTGACTGATATCCAACAGACTGATATCCAACATAGTACCAAACTGACTGATGTCCAACAGACTGATATCCAACATAGTGCCAAACTGACTGATGTCCAGCTGACTGATATCCAACATAATGTCCAACAGACTGATGTCCAACAGACTGATATCCAACAGACTGATATCCAACATACTGATATCCAACATAGTACCAAACTGACTGATGTCCAGCTGACTGATATCCAACAGACTGATGTCCAACAGACTGATGTCCAACAGACTGATATCCAACAGACTGATGTCCAACAGACTGATGTCCAACAGACTGATGTCCAACAGACTGATATCCAACAGACTGATATCCAACAGACTGATATCCAACATAGTACCAAACTGATTGATGTCCAGCTGACTGATATCCAACATAGTACCTAACAGACTGATATCCAGCTGACTGATATCCAACATAGTACCTAACAGACTGATATCCAGCTGACTGATATCCAACATAGTACCTAACAGACTGATATCCAACATACTGATATCCAACATAGTACCAAACAGACTGATGTCCAGCTGACTGATATCCAACATAGTACCAAACAGACTGATGTCCAGCTGACTGATATCCAACATAGTACCAAACAGACTGATGTCCAGCTGACTGATATCCAACATAGTACCAAACAGACTGATGTCCAGCTGACTGATATCCAACATAGTACCAAACAGACTGATATCCAGCTGACTGATATCCAACATAGTGCCAAACAGACTGATGTCCAACAGACTGATATCCAACATAGTACCAAACTGACTGATGTCCAGCTGACTGATATCCAACAGACTGATATCCAACATAGTGCCAAACAGACTGATATCCAGCTGACTGATATCCAACATAGTACCAAACAGACTGATATCCAGCTGACTGATATCCAACATAGTACCAAACAGACTGATGTCCAACAGACTGATATCCAACATAGTACCAAACTGACTGATGTCCAGCTGACTGATATCCAACAGACTGATATCCAACATAGTACCAAACAGACTGATATCCAACAGACTGATATCCAACAGACTGATATCCAACATAGTACCAAACAGACTGATATCCAACAGACTGATATCCAACAGACTGATATCCAACATAGTACCAAACTTACTGATATCCAACAGAATGATGTCCAACAGACTGATATCCAACATAGTACCAAACAGACTGATGTCCAACAGACTGATATCCAACATAGTACCAAACTGACTGATGTCCAGCTGACTGATATCCAACAGACAGATATCCAACATAGTACCAAACAGACTGATGTCCAGCTGACTGATATCCAACATACTGATATCCAGCTGACTGATATCCAACATAGTACCAAACAGACTGATGTCCAGCTGACTGATATCCAACATAGTACCTAACAGACTGATGTCCAGCTGACTGATATCCAACATACTACCTAACAGACTGATATCCAGCTGACTGATATCCAACATAGTACCAAACAGACTGATATCCAGCTGACTGATATCCAACATACTACCTAACAGACTGATATCCAGCTGACTGATATCCAACATACTACCAAACAGACTGATATCCAGCTGACTGATATCCAACATAGTACCTAACAGACTGATATCCAGCTGACTGATATCCAACATACTACCTAACAGACTGATATCCAGCTGACTGATATCCAACATACTACCAAACAGACTGATATCCAGCTGACTGATATCCAACATACTACCTAACAGACTGATATCCAGCTGACTGATATCCAACATAGTACCAAACAGACTGATATCCAGCTGACTGATATCCAACATACTACCTAACAGACTGATATCCAGCTGACTGATATCCAACATAGTACCAAACTGACTGATATCCAGCTGACTGATATCCAACATAGTACCAAACTGACTGATATCCAGCTGACTGATATCCAACATAGTACCAAACAGACTGATATCCAGCTGACTGATATCCAACATAGTACCAAACAGATTGATATCCAGCTGACTGATATCCAACATAGTACCAAACTGACTGATGTCCAGCTGACTGATATCCAACAGACTGATATCCAACACAGTACCAAACAGACTGATGTCCAACAGACTGATATCCAACACAGTACCAAACAGACTGATATCCAACAGACTGATATCCAACAGACTGATATCCAACATAGTACCAAACAGACTGATGTCCAACAGACTGATATCCAACAGACTGATATCCAACAGACTGATATCCAACATAGTACCAAACTGACTGATGTCCAGCTGACTGATATCCAACAGACTGATATCCAACAGACTGATGTCCAACATAGTACCAAACAGACTGATATCCAACATAGTACCAAACAGACTGATATCTAACAGACTGATATCCAACAGACTGATATCCAACATAGTACCAAACAGACTGATATCTAACAGACTGATATCCAACAGACTGATATCCAACATAGTACCAAACAGACTGATATCTAACAGACTGATGTCCAACAGACTGATATCCAACATAGTACCAAACAGACTGATGTCCAACAGACTGATATCCAACATAGTACCAAACTGACTGATGTCCAGCTGACTGATATCCAACAGACAGATATCCAACATAGTACCAAACAGACTGATATCCAACTGACTGATATCCAACATAGTACCAAACTTACTGATATCCAACATAGTACCAAACAGACTGATATCCAGCTGACTGATATCCAACATAGTACCAAACAGACTGATGTCCAACAGACTGATATCCAACATAGTACCAAACAGACTGATGTCCAACAGACTGATATCCAACATAGTACCAAACAGACTGATGTCCAACAGACTGATATCCAACATAGTACCAAACTGACTGATGTCCAACAGACTGATATCCAACATACTGATATCCAACATAGTACCAAACTGACTGATGTCCAGCTGACTGATATCCAACAGACTGATATCCAACAGACTGATGTCCAACATAGTACCAAACAGACTGATGTCCAACATAGTACCAAACAGACTGATGTCCAACATAGTACCAAACAGACTGATGTCCAACATAGTACCAAACAGACTGATATCCAACATAGTACCAAACAGACTGATATCCAACATAGTACCAAACAGACTGATATCCAACATGAGTACCAAACAGACTGATATCCAACATAGTACCAAACAGACTGATATCCAACATAGTACCAAACAGACTGATATCCAACATAGTACCAAACAGACTGATATCCAACATAGTACCAAACTGACTGATGTCCAACAGACTGATATCCAACATAGTACCAAACTGACTGATGTCCAGCTGACTGATGTCCAGCAGACTGATATCCAACAGACTGATATCCAACATAGTACCAAACTGACTGATGTCCAACAGACTGATATCCAACATAGTACCAAACTGACTGATGTCCAGCTGACTGATATCCAACAGACTGATATCCAACATAGTACCAAACAGACTGATATCTAACAGACTGATATCCAACAGACTGATATCCAACATAGTACCAAACAGACTGATATCTAACAGACTGATGTCCAACAGACTGATATCCAACATAGTACCAAACAGACTGATGTCCAACAGACTGATATCCAACATAGTACCAAACTGACTGATGTCCAGCTGACTGATATCCAACAGACAGATATCCAACATAGTACCAAACAGACTGATGTCGAACAGACTGATATCCAACATAGTACCAAACTGACTGATGTCCAGCTGACTGATATCCAACAGACAGATATCCAACATAGTACCAAACAGACTGATATCCTACTGACTGATATCCAACATAGTACCAAACTTACTGATATCCAACATAGTACCAAACAGACTGATGTCCAGCTGACTGATATCCAACATAGTACCAAACTGACTGATATCCAGCTGACTGATATCCAACATAGTACCAAACAGACTGATATCCAGCTGACTGATATCCAACATAGTACCAAACTGACTGATATCCAGCTGACTGATATCCAACATAGTACCAAACTGACTGATATCCAGCTGACTGATATCCAACATAGTACCAAACTGACTGATATCCAGCTGACTGATATCCAACATAGTACCAAACAGACTGATATCCAGCTGACTGATATCCAACATAGTACCAAACTGACTGATATCCAGCTGACTGATATCCAACAGACTGATATCCAACACAGTACCAAACAGACTGATGTCCAACAGACTGATATCCAACATAGTACCAAACAGACTGATATCCAACAGACTGATATCCAACAGACTGATATCCAACATAGTACCAAACAGACTGATGTCCAACAGACTGATATCCAACATAGTACCAAACAGACTGATATCCAACAGACTGATATCCAACAGACTGATATCAACATAGTACCAAACAGACTGATGTCCAACAGACTGATGTCCAACAGACTGATATCCAACAGACTGATGTCCAACAGACTGATATCCAACAGACTGATATCCAACATAGTACCAAACTGATTGATGTCCAGCTGACTGATATCCAACAGACTGATGTCCAACAGACTGATGTCCAACAGACTGATATCCAACAGACTGATATCCAACATAGTACCAAACAGACTGATGTCCAACAGAATGATATCCAACAGACTGATATCCAACATAGTACCAAACTTACTGATATCCAACAGAATGATGTCCAACAGACTGATATCCAACATAGTACCAAACTTACTGATATCCAACAGACTGATATCCAACATAGTACCAAACAGACTGATGTCCAGCTGACTGATATCCAACATACTGATATCCAGCTGACTGATATCCAACATAGTACCAAACAGACTGATGTCCAGCTGACTGATATCCAACATAGTACCTAACAGACTGATATCCAGCTGACTGATATCCAACATACTGATATCCAACATAGTACCTAACAGACTGATATCCAGCTGACTGATATCCAACATACTACCTAACAGACTGATATCCAGCTGACTGATATCCAACATAGTACCTAACAGACTGATATCCAACATACTGATATCCAGCTGACTGATATCCAACATACTGATATCCAACATAGTACCAAACTTACTGATATCCAACAGAATGATATGCAACAGACTGATATGCAACATAATGATATCCAACAGAATGATATGCAACAGACTGATATCCAACAGAATGATATGCAACAGACTGATATCCAACAGACTGATATCCAACATAATGATATGCAACAGAATGATATGCAACAGACTGATATCCAACAGACTGATATCCAACAGACTGATATCCAACAGAATGATATGCAACAGACTGATGATATCCAACAGACTGATGATATCCAACAGAATGATATGCAACAGACTGATATCCAACAGACTGATATCCAACAGACTGATATCCAACAGAATGATATGCAACAGACTGATATCCAACAGAATGATATGCAACAGACTGATATGCAACAGACTGATATGCAACAGACTGATATCCAACAGACTGATATCCAACAGAATGATATCCAACAGACTGATATCCAACAGACTGATATGCAACAGACTGATATGCAACAGACTGATATGCAACAGACTGATATGCAACAGACTGATATGCAACAGACTGATATGCAACAGACTGATATCCAACAGAATGATATCCAACAGAATGATATGCAACAGACTGATATCCAACAGACTACCACAGTGCTATGTAAACTACAGTATTTAGGGTCCACCTGCTTTAGCTTGTTAAAAATACTTTATTTTTGGGTTTTCTTCTCTGCTAAAGAGTGAGTGGAGTCAGTTAGTCCACCCCTCTGTCTGCACACCTTTCAACTCGATGGCTTGCCAGCATACTTGCATCCAGGCTAGTGACAGTATACAATAGCCTACAGGATTCAGAGGGTTTAGCTCTTTAACACAAATTTGTTTTCCTGTTTTGCTCCTGGGAAAGGTGCCATGTTCTGACAGAAGGTTCAGCATTCACTTAATTAGGGCCAGGCTACCACGGCAACGGGCTAAATATGTCTCCTTAATTACATCTTCTTACACTTACAATTGAAAGCCTGCTTGTAACATCATACTATACTTTAGTATTTTATAATTGCTCAAGCAGACTGTTTACTGTGATAATATGGTGACTGTCTGGTGTAGACATGTGAAGATTTTGCCCTGAGGTTTGATGAGGCCTTTATCAGTGTGATGTCTATGTTGTCTGTGTCCATGGGCCTGAATAGGGCTGATCATCGCTAGACTGTCTTCCATTGAGACACACACACACACACACACACACACACACACACACACACACACACACACACACACACACACACACACACACACACACACACACACACACACACACACACACACACACACAATACGGCCGTCAGCTTGCTGCACTCGACACTCCAGACAGACGAGCTCTGTTCCGATCATCGTTTTGCCAAGGAGACACCCCACCCCACCTCATCCCGGCATACTTCCATCCTCGCCCTCTTCTCCCCCAATTAGGCTCTTCCACACACCCCCCCCTTAAAACACTACCCACCTGAACTGCCAACCATTCCCCTGTCTTCCCCTGTGTGTGTATGTGAGAAAATGAGTGTGTTTATGTGTGTTGTTTCGTAGTATGACTGACATGACATTCTTATGCTAATCTGTCGATTTACCGCCAACTCTGCTCTCGGATAGACTCATTAGCATTTCTGAGAAGAATCAGGACCAAACCAAACAAGCCCGCTTGTCTTTCATCTCTTTCCACTCTCTGTGAGTCGTGATGAGGTGTTGAGATGAAATGATCTGCCTGCTTGAGGTGGGTTATCGTAAAACACAGTGCAGTGGTGAAATCAAACCAGTGTTTTGTAATTTCTTGGTGCAGACACACATTTTGAGCCATGCTAGTGTCTTCTAATCTGAGTGATAGGGGGTTTCTCAGACGAGCCCGGGGAAGGTTTAGTAGAGGACAGTGTTTCTCAGACGAGCCCAGAGAAGGTTTAGTGGAGGAGGGGGGGTTTCTCAGACGAGCCCAGAGAAGGTTTAGTGGAGGAGAGGGGGTTTCTCAGACGAGCCCAGAGAAGGTTTAGTGGAGGAGAGGGGGTTTCTCAGACGAGCCCAGAAGGTTTAGTGGAGGAGAGGGGGTTTCTCAGACGAGCCCAGAGAAGGTTTAGTGGAGGAGAGGGGGTTTCTCAGACGAGCCCAGAGAAGGTTTAGTGGAGGAGAGGGGGTTTCTCAGACGAGCCCAGAGAAGGTTTAGTGGAGGAGGGGGTTTCTCAGACGAGCCCAGAGAAGGTTTAGTGGAGGAGAGGGGGTTTCTCAGACGAGCCCAGAGAAGGTTTAGTGGAGGAGAGGGGGTTTCTCAGACGAGCCCAGAGAAGGTTTAGTGGAGGAGAGGGGGTTTCTCAGACGAGCCCAGAGAAGGTTTAGTGGAGGAGAGGGGGTTTCTCAGATGAGCCCAGAGAAGGTTTAGTGGAGGAGAGGGGTTTTCTCAGACGAGCCCAGAGAAGGTTTAGTGGAGGAGAGGGGTTTTCTCAGACGAGCCCAGAGAAGGTTTAGTGGAGGAGAGGGGGTTTCTCAGACGAGCCCAGAGAAGGTTTAGTGGAGGAGAGGGGTTTCTCAGACGAGCCCAGAGAAGGTTTAGTGGAGGAGAGGGGTTTCTCAGATGAGCCCAGAGAAGGTTTAGTGGAGGAGAGGGGTTTCTCAGATGAGCCCAGAGAAGGTTTAGTGGAGGAGAGGGGTTTTCTCAGACGAGCCCAGAGAAGGTTTAGTGGAGGAGAGGGGCTTTCTCAGACGAGCCCAGAGAAGGTTTAGTGGAGGAGAGGGGGTTTCTCAGATGAGCCCAGAGAAGGTTTAGTGGAGGAGAGGGGGTTTCTCAGACGAGCCCAGAGAAGGTTTAGTGGAGGAGAGGGGTTTCTCAGACGAGCCCAGAGAAGGTTTAGTGGAGGAGAGGGGTTTCTCAGACGAGCCCAGAGAAGGTTTAGTGGAGGAGAGGGGGTTTCTCAGATGAGCCCAGAGAAGGTTTAGTGGAGGAGAGGGGGTTTCTCAGACGAGCCCAGAGAAGGTTTAGTGGAGGAGAGGGGGTTTCTCAGACGAGCCCAGAGAAGGTTTAGTGGAGGAGAGGGGGTTTCTCAGAGGAGCCCAGAGAAGGTTTAGTGGAGGAGAGGGGGTTTCTCAGATGAGCCCAGAGAAGGTTTAGTGGAGGAGAGGGGGTTTCTCAGACGAGCCCAGAGAAGGTTTATAGTGGAGGAGAGGGGGTTTCTCAGATGAGCCCAGAGAAGGTTTAGTGGAGGAGAGGGGGTTTCTCAGACGAGCCCAGAGAAGGTTTAGTGGAGGAGAGGGGGTTTCTCAGACGAGCCCAGAGAAGGTTTAGTGGAGGAGAGGGGGTTTCTCAGACGAGCCCAGAGAAGGTTTAGTGGAGGAGAGAAATTCGGCAAGCATCAGAAGGTTCCATGATGGAGAATGGATCAATCTGTCTCATTACCTCAGGGGGAGCTTGGAGAGATGCAGGCAGAAGAGATCTATCAGGGGGGATTACAGGTGTGTGTGTGTGTGTGTGTGTGTGTGTGTGTGTGTGTGTGTGTGTGTGTGTGTGTGTGTGTGTGTGTGTGTGTGTGTGTGTGTGTGTGTGTGTATTTGAGGAAGTAGATGGTGTTGCTGTCTGTCACCTGGTTGTTTGTCAGTGAGATATAAAGAGAGGCGAAGGCAGGTGTCCCACAGATGGTAACGTTTGCATACTGGAGGTACATCATCTCCCTCCTACCCACACCCCATCTCATCACATCATCCCTTCAGACACCCAGTCCTCCCTGGAGGACAACAAGCCTTTCTCAGAACAGTATATCTCTGCCTGTTGTACAACTCAGCACTGCAGCATACGTTACTGACAGTACAGCCAGTAGGAGACGATAGTCATACAAGGTCTGCTGTGTTTAAAGGCACAATGGGATCGGGCTAGTGACATGTAACCACTCTCGCGGAGCTATGGGTGCAAGGCCTGTCAGTCTGAGTCTTTTCGTTACAATTACAATGTAAACCCCCTTGTTCCAATTACAACCATGGTTACCGAGCTCACAACCCAAGACAAATCCTTTCAATAATCTATCTACTCCAGTCAAGAGGTTTATTAAAAGTAACTTTCTATTCAGGGGTATCATAAGCTCTTTCATCAATAATGAATAAATACAAGGTATGAAATCACCTAGAAAACAAATATCTTCATAAAATAACTTCCACTGTCCTTCCAAGAGTTTCTTTTCATCTTGTGCTTGCTCCTCTGTTCTTGCACCTCAGTGGAAAGTGAGGTAGCGATGCCTGTATTTGTCCCCCTCTGAACAGGCCTACATGGTATCTGTTCTCTCTCCTCTCCCCCTCTCTTCTGTCCCCTCTCTCCTCTCTCCTCTCTCCTCTCCCCCTCTCTTCTGTCCCCCTCCCTCCTCTCCTTTCCTCTCCCCCTCTCTCCTCTTCTCTCCCCTCTCTCCTATCTCCTCTCCTCTCCTCTCCCCTCTCTCCTCTCCCCCTCTCTCCTGTCCCCTCTCTCCTCTCCCCTCTCTCCTCTCCTCTCTCCTCTCCTCTCTCCTCTCCTGTCCCCTCTCTGCAGGTACATCACCCAACATGGTCACAAACTGGATGTGGGCGCCCCTCGCCCCCCCGCCACCGTCACCAACGCTGTGTCCTGGAGGTCGGAGGGCATCAAGTACAGGAAGAACGAGGTGTTCATGGACGTCATCGAGTCCGTCAACCTACTGGTGAGAAGCCTCTTTAATGGGATCTCGTTTGGTTACTATTCTACCTGTTGACTGTGAAGATAAAGTCATGGCAACTCTAAAGTAAGAAACTGCTCAATAGAAAAACAGGGGACACCTCTAGTAAACAATAATTATTAAAGAACACTAGCCAAGCCATAAGTTTCCACACATCTTTTAACCCTCTGAATGTGTGATGTATCTGTATAGAGTACAGACTGTACACTATACTGTATATGGCTTGTACTCAGTAATAACCTGCTGATGACGGGTGACAGTGACTAGTTGGGACAGTAGTATGATTATAAAACAGCTGGTCTGGCTTTGTGTGGCGTAACTGATTTGTGTGTAGGGTAAGACGAACAGACAATAGATTAAAGGCCCAGTGCAGTCAAAAACTAGAATTACCTGTGTTTTATATACACTACCGTTCAAAAGTTTGGGGTCACTTAGAAATGTCCTTGTTTTTGAAAGAAAAGCACTTTTTTTTTTTGTCCATTAAAATAACATTGAATTAATCAGAAATACAGTGTAGACATTTAATGTTGTAGATGACTATTGCAGCTGTAAACGGCAGATTTATTTTATGGAATATCTACATAGGTGTACAGGGCCCATTATCAGCAACCATCACTCCTGTGTTCCAATGGCACGTTGTGTTAGCTAATCCAAGTTTATCATTTTAAGTCTAATTGATCATTAGAAAACCCTTTTGCAATTATGTTAGCACAGCTCAAAACTGTTGTCCTGTATTAAAGAAGCAATAAAACTGGCCTTTTTTAGACTAGATGAGTATCTGGAGCATCAGCATTTGTGGGTTCGATTACAGGCTCAAAATGGCCAGAAACAAATAACTTTCTTCTGAAACTCGTCAGTCTATTCTTGTTCTGAGAAATGAAAGCTATTCCATGTGAGAAATTGGCAAGAAACTGAAGATCTCGTACAATGCTCTGTACTACTCCCTTCACAGAACAGCGCAAACTGGCTCTAACCAGAATAGAAAGCGGAGTGGGAGGCCCCGGTGCACAACTGAGCAAGAGGACAAGTACATTAGAGTGTCTAGTTTGAGAAACAGATGCCTCACAAGTCCTTCTTTTAAAAACAAGGACATTTCTAAGTGACCCCAAACTTTTGAAAGGTAGTGTATATTTCCACACTATGAGGTTGGAATGAAAATGATGAGAATGCCCTTTAGTGGAAGAGCTCTTTGAAAAGACCGCCTTAATTTTCAGCCTGTTTTGGAGGGATGAAGCTTTGGCCTGCCTGGTGACATCACCAGGCGGTAAATTAGTAAATAGACTATTAACAAATAGTTCCAAAACTCTCTGCCAATAACAGCTAGTTTAGAGTTTAAAAATATATTATTGTCACGTACACCTGATAGGTGAATTGAAATGTGTTGTTTTTGAGGGTCAGCCATAGTACGGCACCCCTGGAGCAAATTAGGATTAAGTGCCTTGCTCAAGGGCACATCAACAGGTTATTCACCTTGTCGGACTCGGGTATTTGAATCAGCAACCTTTTGGTTACTGCCCCAATGCTCTAACGCAAGGCCACCTGTTGCGCTTCCCCCCTCCCCACTCACACCACTCGCAGACAGCCCTAGCATAAAATGTTGCTTGAGAAATTGCTCTTTGTTAAGAAGCACTTTTTTTCCCTCGTTTTGACCATTTTAAATTAAAACAATCCCAGTAAGGTACTTAATTGTTACCCAGAAATTATATTTAGATCAAAATGGCTGCATTGGGCCTTTAACCTAAACCAGGAAATTGTTTGAGTAAAGGTAAACATTCCCAGGTAAAGAGTACATAGTCATACACTTTACTGTACACACCGTTTACTGGACACCAATGATAGGAAACTTTGGAGGTGGTGGCCACAAAGAAACGTATCTCATCATGAGGGGCCGCAGTGGGTCTGCGTACTCAGGATAAATAAATTTTTGTTCAAATTTGATTTCTAAGAGTTGGATATATATTTAGAGTGATCATTATTTCGAATGGACAGGCAAAGAAACAAGGTCAGGTTTACAGTAAGCTGTATGAGAAGGTTCTTCCAGACACCGTTTCTCCACTTCCTTGAATCGAAAATGTGAGGAAATGATTTCCAATTTCCTGTCTTACAACAATCCTCCATTTTTTGTGCTAACGTTGTTACACCGGGACACCCATGTGGCCACAACCTTTTGGTTTGGCACGTAACCAGCCCCCTGAGCCCCTGATGTATCCCAGGGGTCACAGACAGAGACATGGCTGATAACTGATTGTAAGGAAGAGCAGGTCTGATGGGCCTCTATTGCCACATTATCATTAAACTGGACAGCTAGATCTCTGAGCTCCCTTTTTGTGACAAGCCACTTTATCATGTTCAGTCTCAAACACCTTCCTTAACCTCATATAAACCTGCCATCCTTGGTTCCTCCTTGTCAAAATCAGATTTTGTGATTAATATTTTTTGCTGTCTGTAACCCTCCCTGTAGGTGAGTGCTACCGGCAGTGTCCTGCGTAGTGAGATTGTGGGCAGCATCAAGCTCAAGGTGGTCCTATCTGGGATGCCTGAACTCAGACTGGGCCTCAACGACAAAGTGCTCTTTGAAATCACAGGACGTGAGTATAAACACCTACAGTATAATGTCTATACACCATAGCCGTGGGAAGTAGGGGTGCTGAGGTGCTGAGGTGCCCCCCCACAATACATTTAAATAATGTTTCCAAAATTGAATAATTACTCCTGTCTGAACACTGACTGAATCTGGGCAGCACATGAACCAAATGTTTATTTATTTTGTATTTTATTTAACATTTATTTAACTAGGCAAGTCAGTTACCAAAAGACAAAAGGCCTCCTGCGGGGACGGGGCCTGGGATTAAACATGTAAATAAATACAATATAAATATAGGACAAAACACACATCACAACAAGATAGACAACACAACACTACATAAAGAGAGACATAAGACAACAACATAACAAGGCAGCAACACATGACAACACAGTATGGTAGCAACACAACATAACAACAACATGGTAGCAACACAGCATGGTAGCAGCACAAAACATGGCACAAACATTATTGGCACAGTCAACAGCACAAAGGGCAAGAAGGTAGAGACAACAATACATCACACAAAGCAGCCACAACTGTCAGTAAGAGTGTCCATGATTGAGTCTGATTCCAAATAAACAGTTTGTTGCATTTTGGCCATAGAAATAGAATCCATGGAATCCAGCTAGCAAATAACGTTCTGAAAACGTTCTGTTTCTTACAGCTTGGTGAGAGCGTGGTTGTCCAATGGTTATTTTGCATACAACCTTCACATAATGTTTCCTACAGGTTTCGTCATGGTTTGTTTTAAAGTAATGTTCTCAAATTGTTCAGAGAACGTTAAGAAACAACGTTCTTCTGTTGGAATTTCAGTATTTCAGCATAACATTTTCTGCCCGGTTTCTTCACGATTCAATTTAAAGTCGTGTTCTCAGAACATTAAGAAAACGTTAGTCAAATTCAAAGAACGTTCTAAGAATGCTATTTAAAAACATATTACAGTCCATTTCGTTCTCAGCATCAACAAAACTCTCTCTATCCTCAATCTTGTTACGTGTGTTCAGGTGTGTTGGCCACACCTGACCTTAATGAGTGCTTGTTTCCTTTGAAATGGGGTCTGTTTTGAATAGACAAAAATGAACAGCTATGTAATGAGTTCAGAAAACATGGCAGGCTAGCTCCATGCTAGTGGCACAGTGGACTAATTCCATGTATAGAGAGCAGAAGATAAAAAAAGAGATGTATTTGCATAATTAATGTGTCCTAACTGTGCTTGGAGTTAAACAACGTTAAACTAAGCTAGCAGTGTTATCAAAAGTCTCATTGAAACATACTCAGAATGTTATTTAATTACCTTCAAATAACCTAGCATTTTTGTTCTTGGGACGTTAATAAAACCACCAAGGAACATTTTAAGGGCACCATAGAATTGTTTTCTCAGAACCTCCCTGCAACCTAAAAATGTACATTCCCAAAACAGGCTACATTTTCACTTCTATTCAACGTTTAAAAAAAAGTTCAGTTTTAATTTACAGAAAACGTATGGCTTTATTCCCAGAACCAATGGGAAACCAAAAATGTACATTCTCACTTCCAAGGAACCAAATGTGCTAGCTTGGAAGGGTTTTGGAATCTCACTCTGGTCATTTTTATTTATTTATTTAATTTTACCACCCTTTTCTCCCCAATTTCGTGGTATCCAATTGTTAGTAGCTACTATCTTGTCTCATCGCTACAACTCCCGTTCGGGCTCGGGAGAGACAAAGGTTGAAAGTCATGCGTCCTCCGATACACAACCCAACCAAGCTGCACTGCTTCTTAACACAGTGCGCATCCAACACGGAAGCCAACCGCACCAATGTGTCGGAGGAAACACCGTGCACCTGGCAACCTTGGTTAGCGTGCACTGCACCCGGCCCGCCACAGGAGTCGCTGGTGCGCGATGAGACAAGGATATCCCTACCGGCCAAACCCTCCCTAACCTGGACGACGCTAGGCCAATTGTGCGTTGCCCTACGGACCTCCCGGTCGCGGCCAGTTACGGCACAGCTGGCGCTGCAGTACAGCGCCCTTAAGGAGGCTCACTCTGGTAATTTGACTGGTAAACTCATGGGTATGCTCAAAATGTCTGTCAGTTCTAACTTGAATGGGCACTTCATGCATTCTATTTCTCTACTCCGTCAGCGAATAGTTAAAGGACTTTCACAAATGTCTAAATACAATTGCAGGAAGTATGTTTAGAAAGCGAATGGCTACTGCTGAAAAGAGAAGATTAGTTTGTCAGTAGAAGCTACCTGTTCTTTTTCTTCTCAACTCAGACGAACAGCACTGTTTTTCAAAGTAGCTCTGGCCTCTCTTGAGACCATCACCGGTACGGTGAGAAGCCTAGGTTATGCACATTCATGCTATCTTCATCATTGGGTGAGTCTGTGTCACTGGACAGTTGATTCAGTAGCTTACTGTAGCCTATAATATTGTTATATTGTTTCCCTTATTTTTATTGGCCCTGAGCCAGGTCAAGACCAAGGCCCGGTTTATCAAAAGCATCTTAAAACTAAATTCATTTTAGAACCATAGAATCCCAGAATGACATGAAATGCGTTTATAAACTACCATATTTTCCAGACCCTCCTAAAAATGCTTCTTCTTAACTAGGAAAATACGATAATAGAATACGTTATTATAAAGGGATTTTTATACACCCAACTCAATATCTTTCCGTGGCTATGCTGTACACAGTATACACACAGACTGACTCACAAGTACACAGACACACACCAAAAGGTAAGGACAATCATAGCCGGGACAAGATCCCCAACCAAAATAATTGGACTCTTCATCTCTGGAGATGAATGTGCCCTGGTTGTGGGGCGTCTGGTGGATGACTCTTCCCTGGTCTAGCCCCGGTGCTAATCCCTCCCCCAGGCTACTGCTGCTGTCGGCAGATGAAAGATGGACGGCTCCTCACATGCAGCCTACGGCCTGGAAGTGAAGTGGCATGTCTGGAATAGAAAAAGAAAAGTACTCCTACAAATAATGGATAGATAAACAAGAGAATGCAAAATGGGCTTCTGCACTCTCCCTATTGGGGCGCCAGGTAGCGTAGTGGTTACAGCGTTGGAAAGTTGCAAGATCGAATCCCCGAGCTGACAAGGTAAAAATCTGTCATTCTGCCTCTGGACAAGGCAGTTAACCCACTCTTCCTAGGCCGTCATTGAAAATAATAATTTGTTCTTAACTGACTTGCCTAGTTAAATAAAGAAAAACGTATCAAATTGCAGCAGGTAGCTTATGTTGGGCCAGTAACCCGAAGGTTGCTGGATTGAATCCTCGAGCTGACAAGGTAAAACATCTGTCATTCTCCCCCTGAGGAAGGCAGTTAACCCACTGTTCCCCAGGCATCATAGGTGTGTTTTAAGCCCCCCTGCACATCTCTGATCCACAGGGTTTGGGTTAATGCAGAAGACACATTTCAGTTGAATACATTCAGTTGGACAACTGACTAAGTATCCCCCTTTCTCTTTCCCATAATCAGAGAAAGAAGTGACATTGATTATTCTCCCAAAATGTATATTGCACTTTGTTTTTGCATAACATGCATATGTATGTATGCCCTTGAGGGATCCTACTAAAATCCTGAATTTGGGACAAGTAATTTTGAACCATAAAGGTGTGTTTTGATTACGAAGTCATCTTTATTAATGTCTGTCCTTGCTTGCTACATTGTAAACAGCCTTGTGTGGGTGAAACAGCACCCTCTTCTGGTCAATGTATGTTAATGTCACTCCACATGAAGAAGATACTGTTGGAGAGTCAGGGCTGTCAAATCTGGGTATAGGGAAATCATGCTAATGATACATACAGGAAAGAAAATCACATGAGCTTACAGGGAGAGTTTTGAAGTAGGCTTTGAGAGATATGAGAGCTGAAACAGATCAAATTGTGAAAAAGAAATAAAACACGGGATTCATTTCTGTGATATGGACACATGACTGTTCTGTTGCCTTGTTAGGGAGATAGTGAACCACAGGGGACAGTGTGATAACCTAAACCCTTCTACGTCTGGCATCTCTCTCTCCCTCCACCCCCTTAGAGCCTGAACATGACTGTGCCTCCTTTTTGACCGTTCCACAATCTCTCAGTAATGATGCTACTAGGGGGACCATACTTACAGTATATTGGGGAGAGTAGCGCTTCAAAAAGGGCTAACCTATTGGGATGTCATGATCAAAGACTAGACGCTAGCTCTCCCTGGAGGATGGGGCTTTACATTGAAATGTCACACACACATACGCACGGACGCACATGCACGCACGCACGCACGCACACACACACACACACACACACACACACACACACACACACACACACACACACACACACACACACGCGGTCAAACTCAGTCACCTTGGTGTGGACAGGGTTCATTCTACCTGGGTTCATGTGGGGCCCAGAGTCATTAAGAACTTTTAACAGCAGCTCTGCTGGGCCTTTTTCTATGTGTTCAGGAAAGCAACGGGAACATTAGGCTTGCTCACCACAGTACACAGCCACATTGCCTGGTCATTGTTTTCTAACCCACTCCTGAAGTGGATGTTCTTCCAAAACTTTCTCTTACAACAGCTATGATTGATTGAACTCTTTATAAAGTACCTACGAAGAAGAACCCGTGGTGTGTTTTCTGATCAGGAAGGATGACAATGGAACCTACAGGATACTTTTTATTTAGTATCTGAGGCATATAAGACTGTACAGTATTTGAACTGAGACTGGAAAACTTCTATGGACTCCTATGGATATTTCGCACTGATCCAATGTGCACCTGTCAGGCGCGTGTGTATTAGGACATAGCTGTACAATAACCCCTCTCCCTTACCTGTCCTGTCAGGCGCTGTGTATTAGGACATAGCTGTACAATAACCCCTCTCCCTTACCTGTCCTGTCAGGCGCTGTGTATTAGGACATAGCTGTACAATAACCCCTCCCCCTTACCTGTCCTGTCAGGCGCTGTGTATTAGGACATAGCTGTACAATAACCCCTCCCCCTTACCTGTCCTGTCAGGCGCTGTGTATTAGGACATAGCTGTACAATAACCCCTCCCCTTACCTGTCCTGTCAGGCGCTGTGTATTAGGACATAGCTGTACAATAACCCCTCTCCCTTACCTGTCCTGTCAGGCGCTGTGTATTAGGACATAGCTGTACAATAACCCCTCTCCCTTACCTGTCCTGTCAGGCGCTGTGTATTAGGACATAGCTGTACAATAACCCCTCCCCTTACCTGTCCTGTCAGGCGCTGTGTATTAGGACATAGCTGTACAATAACCCCTCTCCCTTACCTGTCCTGTCAGGCGCTGTGTATTAGGACATAGCTGTACAATAACCCCTCTCCCTTACCTGTCCTGTCAGGCGCTGTGTATTAGGACATAGCTGTACAATAACCCCTCCCCCTTACCTGTCCTGTCAGGCGCTGTGTATTAGGACATAGCTGTACAATAACCCCTCCCCCTTACCTGTCCTGTCAGGCGCTGTGTATTAGGACATAGCTGTACAATAACCCCTCTCCCTTACCTGTCCTGTCAGGCGCTGTGTATTAGGACATAGCTGTACAATAACCCCTCTCCCTTACCTGTCCTGTCAGGCGCTGTGTATTAGGACATAGCTGTACAATAACCCCTCTCCCTTACCTGTCCTGTCAGGCGCTGTGTATTAGGACATAGCTGTACAATAACCCCTCTCCCTTACCTGTCCTGTCAGGCGCTGTGTATTAGGACATAGCCGTACAATAACCCCTCTCCCTTACCTGTCCTGTCAGGCGCTGTGTATTAGGACATAGCTGTACAATAACCCCTCTCCCTTACCTGTCCTGTCAGGCGCTGTGTATTAGGACATAGCTGTACAATAACCCCTCCCCCTTACCTGTCCTGTCAGGAGAGAAAAGTAAGACGGTAGAGCTGGAGGATGTCAAGTTCCATCAATGTGTCCGTCTGTCCCGTTTCGAGAATGACCGCACCATCTCCTTCATCCCCCCCGACGGAGAGTCCGAACTCATGTCCTACCGCCTCAACACCACGGTCAGCAGAACACACACACACACACACACACACATCTCCTTTGCTCCATGTTAACCTTCTCTCCTCTCCTCTCCTCTCCTCTGTCTGCCAGGTGAAGCCTCTGATATGGATTGAGAGTGTGATTGAGAAGTTCTCCCACAGCCGAGTGGAGATCAAGGTTAAGGTAAAGGATGTCCACCATCATCCGCTGTGTTTTAGCATGGCTCCAACATTGGCTTTCCTATGAACCCTGGCTGCAATGTGGGACAATGTTTGGGTTGGGACTGTTTCCTCAACCTTTAACTTTAGATGCTATGAGTTAATCATTAAGCAAGGAAGTCTTCATACAATAACCTCTGTGTTTCTTCTTGATGACTGTATCCTTTCTTTCCATCACTAGCATTGCACGTCTCTGCTGGTAACCCTGTGACCGTTTGAACTTTCACCTCCACCCTACAGGCCAGGAGTCAGTTTAAGAGTCGCTCCACTGCCAACAATGTGGCCATCATGGTACCTGTGCCCAGCGATGCAGACTCGCCCAAATTCAAGACGAGCACAGGCAGCTGCAAGTATCTTCCCGAGAAAAGCGAGGTGCAGTGGAACATCAAGTCCTTCCCTGTAAGTAGCTAACGTCACTGAGATGAACTGAACATTACTACACTGAACAAAAATGTAAAGTGTTGGTTTCATGAGCTGAAATAAAACATCCCAGAAATGTGTCATTCCCACAAAAAGCTAATTTCTCTCATATTTTGTGCACAAATTTGTTTACATCCCTGTTAGTGAGAATTTCTCCTTTGCCAAGATAATACATCCACCTGACATTTGTGGTATATCAAGAAGCTGATTAAACAGCATGATCATTACAGAGGTGCACCTTGTGCTGGGGACAATAAAAATAAAACTCTAAAATGTGCAGTTTTGTCACACAACACAATGACATAGACGTCTCAAGTTGTGAGGGAGCGTGCAATTTGCATGGTGACTGCAGGAATGTCCACCAGAGCTGTTGCCAGATAATTTAATGTTAATTTCTCTACCATAAGCTGCCACCAACTTCTGAGGCCCATTGTGAGGCCCATTTTTTTTTTAAAGGTATCTGTGTCCAACCGATGCATATCTGTATTCCCAGTCATGTGAAATCCATATATTATGCTCTAATGAATATATTTCAATTAACTGATTTCCTCATATGAACTGTAACTCAGTCAAAATCAATTGCTGCATGTTGCGTTTTTATATTTTTGTTCAGTATAATAATAACATATTGTAGATGGCAGTCAATGTTCTGTTCGTGGGTCATCTGCTACAGTATGGTAATATTAACATAGCATAGGTCCTGTGTGGCTTAGTCGGTGGAGCATGGTGCTTGAAATACAAAGGGTTGTGGGTTCAATTCCTGCTGGGACCACCCATACATAGAATGTATGCATCTGCTATATTATTGTAACAGTAGCCATGTGTTTAAGATACTACTTTGTTCAATCCACCCTCACACAGTTGTACTCTTCAAAACCATACTATGGGTAATTATTGACCAGGGACAGCTGGTGGGAGGAGCTATTGGAGGACAGGCTCATTTGAATGGCTGGAATGGAGTGAATGGAACGGAGTCAAAAGCGGTTTCTATATGCCGTTCCATTGATTCCATTCCAGGCATTACAATGAGCCCGTCTTCCTCCTATAGCTCCTCACACCAGCCTTCTCTGTTATTGGCTAAATAGTAACTAAATGGTAAACATGCGGTCTTATCCATTAACAGATTCTGAAGGCTACAGTATTCTCACAGGAAGCAGCACATTTTCTAATAACATGTTTTTCCACAGCCACCAGAAGAATCACGGGGAGGTTAGACAAGTTATGTCTGATAACAGCTAGAGGAAACACTTCACATTGATAAAGACTGACAAGGATACTTTACTCAACCTCATGGCCTAACTATTACATTCAGCATGACTCTGTCAACTCTCTCTGCTGCTGTAAACCCACATCCTTCCTGCCTCTGAGAAACAAGCCGCATGGACAGTTTAAACAAATAACTGTGTGTGGAGGTGGTATTGGTGGTGTGTCGCAGGAGACTGTGTTTATTAAAAACAAAAAAAAATGTTTTAAGTGAGAAGTAAGCATTGGTCTGAAGCTGAAAAAGAAAGGAAATTCACATGAGCACCACAATGACTATTCCACCCATGCTCTACCAAGGTTTTCCAGCACACAGCTTTGACCTAGTACAGTAGTTATGTTGGTATTGTACTTCAAACTATGTGTTGGCAGGTTGCTTGGGATTCAAACCTTCTCAAACAGCCTAATTCATACTCTTAGAGGAGGTGCTTCCACAATAATGTGATTTGTACCGACCATCCAGGTCCTCTTGTAGTTGTTTACCTAACAAGGAAGTCCTGTGCACTGTTGATGTATCCTGCACCAGTACAGACGTGAGGAGTGTTTTAATATGACTGCATGGCCTAGCTAGCTTCATTGTGATAAGATCAGGTAGGGAGGGGTTTGGCTTCAACAGGCCATTTGTTTGGTTTACAGTGCTATAAAGTACACTATATATACAAAGTAGGTGGACACTCCTTCAAATTAGTGGACTCAGCTACTTCAGACACACTTGTTGCTAACAGGTGTATCAAATCGAACACACAGTCATGCAATTTCCACAGACAAACATTTGGCAGTAGAATGGCCTTACTGAAGAGCTCAGTGACTTTCAATGTGGCACAGTCATAGGATGAAACCTTCCAACAAGTCAGTTGGTCAAATTTCTGCCCTGCTAGAGCTGTGCTGTTATTGTGAAGTGGAAATGTCTAGGAGCCACAACAGCTCAGACGCGAAGTGGTAGGCCTCACAAGCTCACAGAACGGGACCGCTGAGTGCTGAAGCAACACTCGCTACCGAGTTCCAAACTGCCACTGGAAGTAACGTCAGCACAAGAACTGTTCGTCGGGAGCTTCATGTAATGGGTTTCCATGGCCGAGCAGCCGCACACAAACCTAAGATCACCATGCGTCGGCTGGAGTGGTGCAAAGCTCGCCGCCATTGGACTCTGGAGTAGTGGAAATGCGTTTTCTGGATTGTTGATTCACGCTTCCTCATCTGGCAGTCTGACAGTCGAATCTGGGTTTGGCGGATGCCAGGAGGACAATACCTGGCTGAATGCATAGTGCCAACTGTAATGTTTGGTGGAGGAAGAATAATGGTCTGGGTTGTTTATCATGGTTCGGGCTAGGCCCCTTAGTGAAGGGAAATCTTAACGCTACAGCATACAGTAACATTCTACACGATTCTGTGCTTCCAACTTTGTGGCAACAGTTTGGAGAAGGCCCGTTCCTGTTTCAGCATGACAATGCCCCCATGCACAAAGCGAGGTCCATACAGAAATATTTTGTTGAGATCGGTGTGGAAGAACTTGACTGGCCTGCACAGAGCCCTGACCTCAACCCCATCAAATACCTTTGGGATGAATTGGAACGCCGACTGCGAGCCAGGCCTAATTGCCTGACCTCACTAATGCTCTTGTGGCTGAATGGAAACAAGTCCCCGCAGCAATGTTCCAACATCTAGTGGAAAGCCTTCCCAGAAGAGTGGAGGCTGTTATAGCAGGAAAGTGAGGGACCAACTCCATATTAATGCCCATGATTTCGGAATGAGGTGTTAGATGAGCAGGTGTCCACATACTTTTGGTCATGTAGTGTAGATCACAACATAACAAAGAATCTTAACTTCTTATGGCTGCAGAGGCAGTATTGAGTAGCTTGGATGAAAGGTGCCCAGAGGTGCCCAGAGTAAACGGCCTGCTCCTCAGTCCCAGTTGCTAATATATGCATATTATTAGTAGTATTGGATAGAAAACACTCTGAAGTTTCTAAAACTGTTTGAATGATGTCTGTGAATATAACAGAACTCGTATGGCAGGCAAAAACCTGAGAAGAAATCCAAACAGGAAGTGAGAAATCTGAGGCTGGTTGATTTTCAACCCAGGCCCAATTGAATTCACAGTGGGATATGGCTGAAGTTGCACTTCCTAGGGCTTCCACTAGATGTCAACCGTCTTTAGAAACTTGAATGAGGCTTCTATTGTGTTGTGGGGCTGAATAAGAGCTGAGTCGGTTTACTGGCAGAGAGCCATCTCCTGGTCACGTGCATTTCGCATGATATCGACCTGCGTTCCATGGCTTTTCTAGACACAAAGGAATTCTCCTGTTGGAACTTTATTGAAGATTTATGATAACACCCTAAAGATTGATTCTAGAATTAGTTTGAAATGTTTCTTCGACCTGTAATATAACTTTTTGCCCGACGTTATGCTGGACCTGCACGAGCGTTTGGATATGTGTACCTAACACCCTAACAAAAGTAGCTACTTGGACATAAATAATGGACATTATCGAACAAATCAAGCATTTATTGTTAAACTAGGATTCCCGGGAGTGCATTCTGATGAAGATCATCAAAGGTAAGGGAATATTTATCATGTGATTTCTGGTTTCTGTTGACTCCAACATGGCGGAAAATTGTATTTATTTTCTGAGCACCATCTCAGATTATTGCATGGTTTGCTTTTTCCGTAAAGTTTTTTTGAAATCTGACACAGCGGTTGCATTAAGGAGAGGTATATCTATAATTCCATGTGTATAACTTGATGATGAGTATTTCTGTTGATTTGATGTGGCTATGCAAAATCACTGGATGTTTTTGGAACTAGTGAAAGTAACGCGCCAATGTAAACTAAGATTTTTTTATATAAATATGAACTTTATCAAACAAAACATACATGTATTGTGTAACATGAAGTCCTATGAGTGTCATCTGATGAAGATCATCAAAGGTTAATGATTCATTTGATCTCTATTTGTGCTTTTTGTGACTCCTCTCTTTGGCTGGAAAAATTGCTGTTTTTTTCTGTGGCTTGGTGGTGACCTAACATAATCGTTTGTGGTGCTTTCGCTGTAAAGCCTATTTGAAATTGGACACTGTGGTGGGATTATCAACAAGATTACCTTTAAAACAGTATAAGATACATGTATGTTTGAGGAATTTGGCGCCCTGCACTTTCTCTGGCTGTTGTCATATCATCCCGTTAACGGGATCGCAGCCCTAAGAAGTTTTAACGAAGAGAAATGCTCCAGTTTTCCAATAAACCTCATACCTGTGTGTTTCTATGTTTGAACAGGGGGGGAAAGAGTACATGATGAGGGCTCACTTTGGTCTGCCTAGTGTGGAGAGTACTGAGTTGGAGGGGAGAAGGCCCATCACTGTCAACTTTGAGATCCCCTATTTCACTGTATCTGGTATCCAGGTAAGCTAACAGATCCCTTAAATCTATGTTTATCAGTGGAGCCTTGTAGAGCCAGTATGAGTTCCATCATAGTGCATACAGGCTGGAAGGAGCTGACTCACATGTGCGTGTGTCAGAGCGTGCCCCAGAACGAATCATTTGGACGGGCCTTTGATTTCCATAGACAGGCATGTTTTTTTCACAGGAACCCCTGTGTGTGCGCACTTGCATTTCACAATTTTCTCAAGGGGTGTAATAGCAAATGCAATAGGCAGCTTGTGAGTTTAAAGTTTGGGGAAGCTTACAATTTATCCTAACATTTTTATGGGTGCCAGTTATGATTATTTTTATATATGCACATTTTCGTGGAACAGTTTCATTTCAATAATAAAGTTTTTGTTTCTTAATATCATACTCACGTGGTAATTCATAAAAATCTGAAGTAAAATGATTTCAAATTCAACTATGGCGAGAGCACTAGCCTCTGCCATATGGGCACATTTAATATACTGTGATCAATTGGTGGATAAAGAAATGAAAGCATAGAACTCAGAGATAGCTTATTGGCAAATGCAGCAGTAGCCCTTTAACGTCCATCGGCAACTTAGTAAAATGCATAGGCCTAAAGCTGACAAATAAAAACAGTAGAAAATATCCTGATGAAAGAACCTGAATTTTCAATCACGTTGATCTCTACCTCCCTTTCTATCTGTCTCGACTTGAGCTATTGCTAGTGAACTGAAGAAACATGTTATCAAATTATCACTGGGTCCGGTAACTTGCAACATTGTATCAACTAGCCAATTCCAGGTCCTCAGTGTTTCCTGCCCCAGTGAGCTCGGGACAGACAGCTGTTGTTTTTATTTTTATTAAATTTCGACTGGATATATGGCATCATCAGATCATGATAATTTGTTCTTTCACACCGAGTCTTGGCAATTATCGGTGTTGGAAAGATTTTTCAAATACTGTGGAACTATCATTGCAATGGATGTAAAAAATACAACTCACTTCGTTGACTGAGGCAAAGAAAAAATCACTTTGAAACTCAGCTTGTTAGTGGTGTATTGTCACTTAAGACAATCAGAAAATCAACATTGCCAAATGTGCATTTTCCTACATATGCATGTATTATGGAGAGAGAAGCTCCATATCTTTGCCTCACACCCATCCACTTCTTTTACATTTGTTTTATTTAACCTTAATTTAACTAGGCACGTCAGTTAAGAACACATTCTTATTTACAATGAAGGCCTAACCCGGATGACGCTGGGCAAATTGTGCACTGCCTGGAATCAGCCTGGAATCTAACCAGGGTCTGTAGTGACGCCTCTAGCACTGAGATGCAGTGCCTTTGACCGCTGCACCAATTGATGCAACATTTTTTATTATACTCAAGACACATTATTTTCACATATATATTTTAGACCCTTTTCACTGACAGCCGCAACTCAATCAGCTCAATCTATTGTTACGTTCACTACCCATATTGGGGCTTCCCAAACACACTGGTGATTTTAAAACGATCCACAGCTATTTTTCTAAAATAAGCTAATGACCCTCTGTGACTAAGTCATGCTCCCCGGTGAAGTATTTTGGATGCTTTTATTTACAGGAGTAAATCTATAATTTTGGCGAAACATCAATTTACTTTATAGGACGATCCAGCATCCTAACAGGGCACTATGCACCCACCCAACTTTCCTTTCCAATTCACAAGAGGCTGAAACCTGACATCTGTACATATTGAAGAGATGCTGATGTCTCCACCCTAACAATGGGAGTCTTTGTCCTAAAAGCTTAGGTCTGCATCACAGGAGGTTGGTTGGCACCTTAATTAGGGAGAACGGGCTCGTGGTAATGGCTGGAATATCAAATGCATCAAACACATGGTTTCCCCCTCTCATTATGTTTAGACCATGTTTTGTCCCCCTACTGTGTTATTGACTGTGTTTGTTTATTATTATTTATTCCATGTGTAACTCTGTGTTGTTGTTTGTGCCGCTTTGCTTTATCTTGGCGAGGTCGTAGATGTAAATGAGAATTTGATCTCAACTAGCCTAGCTGGTTAAATAAATAAATAAAAATAAATCTAAATAAATGTGTCTGACATGCCTTACTCTTTTGGTCCACACAGAATCAGATACATGGTCTACACATACTGAGACAGAGGGGCGCTGTTTCGCTCTCTCGGATGCTTTAACCCTCCTGTTGTGTTCGTTTCATGTTAATTAATTCTGTGTTCCCGGTCCAAAATGACTGCCCCATTATAGATGATTATAAATCCATAATAATACATATATTATCAATAATGTTGTGTTCAATCTTTTTATCAACTTAAGATCTTGTGAACATTACAAGTTGTGAACTTCTATTTGCTATTTATGGCCTGCAGGCCTCATTGACCTGAGCTCATACAACTCGTTTTTGAGTAAAAGATTCTGCTGCCACAGAATGAATGGTGAGCAAGGCCTCAAAAAAGCTTTATATACCAGAGCTGCAAGAAAAGTTCTATATATTATTGAAACAATGTTGCGATTGTTTGTGAGAATGCCAACAGGTGTGGTTCCCGTGGTCTAAATATTCTATTGGGGAAAGGTTCCTGTGGGGGTTGCCATGGAAGCCAAGAAGGGATGTGTGTGTGTGTGTGTGCTCAAACACACATGCATGTGGGGGTCTGGGAGAGGAAGTGTGTCCATCTGATGAATGGGCATGTGCCTGAAGTAAATTTTATTCACTAATTGTAGTCTCACCAATTAATTTCTAATGACCGTTCACTTTTTGACCGGGAACACCACAAGTGTACAAAAGTTAAATAAAACACCCAAAATGTAATGAAAATCATCTAAATGTATTTTGTGTGTCCAGATGCCCTGTGTGGACAAAGTCATGGAACCTTATGATCAGATTAAATTAACTAAAGAAAAATTCAGAGAGAGAACTTTCTGTTGGTGTGGGTCTCGTTCAAATAAATGATCAATATTTTATTTGGACAGGCAAGGCGGTACGGTAGGGCGGGCCAGGGCCCCTAAGGCCTGCCCATAACGTTGTCCCTGGTGTGTGTATGTGCTGAAACTGTTCTTTGCTCCTCCTCAGGTACGCTATCTGAAGATCATTGAGAAAAGTGGCTATGAGGCCTTACCATGGGTACGCTATATAACACAGAGTGGAGGTGAGACACACACACCATTCGGCTCGGCAGTGAACCCAGATATTACCTCTCTCCTGAAGCTGGGGCAAGAGGGATTTGAATGATGCCTTACTTCCATTAGGTTCTCTGTGACACTGCTCTCCAAGGTGGCTATCACCTTTTCATTGTGATCAGCAGAGGTAGGGTGAGAGGGGGATGGAGGGAGAGAACGAGAGAGTGAACAGAAGAGAAAGAGGTAGAGAAATAGAGAGAGAGAGAGAGAGCAGTGTTGACTTATTGATAAGGGAGTTGTAAGTAGTTATTGTAGGGCCATAATAACTACTACCCTGACCCTAATGTGTATCTCAGTCACCCAGAGCCCCAATGCTAATTTTTATGTTAATGTGACACCACAGTACAGGGGTAATGTGATGATGGCTAGAAGAGTGTTAATGTATTGCTGTTACGTCTTCACTTCTTGGCAGATTATCAACTCCGGACAAACTAAGGGCGAGCCTGCTGCTAGACAAATAGATCGTCACTCTCTCCCTCTCTCTGGGAGTGAGGGACAACAGAGGACAAGGAAAGGGGAACAACTTTCACCACTGTCAATTCTCAAAGGACCATGTAGTCATCTTGCAGACATGAGGACCTTCAAGACTCAATTTCCCTTCAGAACTCGACTGTTGTCACCTTCGACCTTTGCTGTGTTACATCATCTGGAGAAACATGTTTTATCTTTTTAGAATAATGAACCTAGTGGTTTTCTTACTGGTCACATTGTAAACATTTGTATAGTTGTATTTTCTTCTTAAAGCTGGAAGAATTCAGGACATTTATGATCTCTGAAGTGTGAACGTTGAAACCTGTGTACAGCACTGATATAAAATTATATCTGGTTGGTGTGGATGCTAGCGGTTAATGTTATCTTGGGGCCAGCTGTAAGCATATAATCCCCACTGTGTCCAATGAGATGAACACCAAAATAATGAATAGGCCTGCATAATATCAGCAGCTGTGTATTACCATATTGTTGTCACAGTTCCTAGACATGTGCTTGTACTCAGCTGACGACCAGGAGGAAAAGGCTGAAGGAATTCTCTGTGTGCAAATTACAATTATGTAGTGTTTCTAACAGTCTTGTGATACAGACACATTTAACGCCTCGAGGAAAAGCCACGATCAAAATAAGTAAACCGATAATACAGGTGGTCCGATATGAAGAGAATGTTGTTTAGATAGATACAGTGCCTTGCAAAAGTATTCGGCCCCCTTGAACTTTGCGACCTTTTGCCACATTTCAGGCTTCAAACATAAAGATATAAAACTGTATTTTTTTGTGAAGAATCAACAACAAGTGGGACACAATCATGAAGTGGAACGACATTTATTGGATATTTCAAACTTTTTTAACAAATCAAAAACTGAAAAATTGGGCGTGCAAAATTATTCAGCCCCTTTACTTTCAGTGCAGCAAACTCTCTCCAGAAGTTCAGTGAGGATCTCTGAATGATCCAATGTTGACCTAAATGACTAATGATGATAAATACAATCCACCTGTGTGTAATCAAGTCTCCGTATAAATGCACCTGCACTGTGATAGTCTCAGAGGTCTGTTAAAAGCGCAGAGAGCATCATGAAGAACAAGGAACACACGAGGCAGGTCCGAGATACTGTTGTGAAGAAGTTTAAAGCCGGATTTGGATACAAAAAGATTTCCCAAGCTTTAAACATCCCAAGGAGCACTGTTCAAGCGATAATATTGAAATGGAAGGAGTATCAGACCACTGCAAATCTACCAAGACCTGGCCGTCCCTCTAAACTTTCAGCCCATACAAGGAGAAGACTGATCAGAGATGCAGCCAAGAGGCCCATGATCACTCTGGATGAACTGCAGAGATCTACAGCTGAGGTGGGAGACTCTGTCCATAGGACAACAATCAGTTGTATATTGCACAAATCTGGCCTTTATGGAAGAGTGGCAAGAAGAAAGCCATTTCTTAAAGATATCCATAAAAAAGTGTTGTTTAAAGTTTGCCACAAGCCACCTGGGAGACACACCAAACATGTGGAAGAAGGTGCTCTGGTCAGATGAAACCAAAATTGAACTTTTTGGCAACAACGCAAAACATTATGTTTGGCGTAAAAGCAACACAGCTCATCACCCTGAACACACCATCCCCACTGTCAAACATGGTGGTGGCAGCATCATGGTTTGGGCCTGCTTTTCTTCAGCAGGGACAGGGAAGATGGTTAAAATTGATGGGAAGATGGATGGAGCCAAATACAGGACCATTCTGGAAGAAAACCTGATGGAGTCTGCAAAAGACCTGAGACTGGGACGGAGATTTGTCTTCCAACAAGACAATGATCCAAAACATAAAGCAAAATTTACAATGGAATGGTTCAAAAATAAACATATCCAGGTGTTAGAGCTGTAATCGCAGCAAAAGGTGGCGCTAAAAAGTATTAACTTAAGGGGGCTGAATAATTTTGCACGCCTAATTTTTCAGTTTTTGATTTGTTCAAAAAGTTTGAAATATCTAATAAATGTCGTTCCACTTCATGATTGTGTCCCACTTGTTGTTGATTCTTCACAAAAAAATACAGTTTTATATCTTTATGTTTGAAGCCTGAAATGTGGCAAAAGGTTGCAAAGTTCAAGGGGGCCGAATACTTTCGCAAGGCACTGTATGTTCACTTTGTTTCCTATGTCAATGTGTCCCCACCAAACATACACCCAACTTTTCCAAAGCAGGTATTGGTTGGTATGGTTACATTTACATTTACATTTAAGTCATTTAGCAGACGCTCTTATCCAGAGCGACTTACAAATTGGATGTTGTGTGTGCAATGCACCACCCCTCATATCAGTTCTGGTTCTCTATGCCAGGGAAATAGCTCTGGTTTGCTGTGTGTAGGCCTACTGTATGAAATCCAGACCTGGTTTCAAATACATGTTTATTTGAGTATTTGTTATTTAAATACTACTTTTCTGTATATTTGAGTATTTTCAAATGTGGTGAATCAACTTTTTTTCAAAATACTATTTTCAAATACCTGGGATAGATAGATGCATGGGAGTATATTTGAGACGGTCTATTTGAATATTTTGAAATACTTTCCAAGTGTATTTCCAAATATTCTAATATTCAACTACTTGTTTTTCCAAATAAAAAATAAATACTTACTTCCAAATGTCTTTGAAAGTAATTGAAATAGCCTAAATAGTATGTGAACCCAGGTCTGATAATCTCATATTAAACCATCCATATAAAATGGCTGATTATGAGGAACAGGACAAATATGACTACACTCGTCCAGATATTCTCTCTAGTGGGGTTTTAATGATTGAAGACCACAATCTATTAATATCTTATTTATTAACCTCTATGTCAATGGGAGACAAAGGGATCTAGAAATAAATAAATTACTTTGTACCTTACTATCTTTACTGGTTGTCTCTCACTTCTCTCTATTCAATTCAATAGACTTTATTGACTTTGCAAGATTAATGACTTACATTGTCAAAGTATACATATAGCAAAAATTGTGGGACCAACAGCAATAATAGTAGTAGTAGTGGAAATGGGATTACCATTAACAGCAACTACAACAACAATATTAATGAGAATAACAATACATAAAAGCAATGGTAGTAGATCAGTGTCAACATGACTGAGAAGACACATGACCTGGTAGTAGATCAGTCTCAACATGACTGAGAAGACACATGACCTGGTAGTAGATCAGTCTCAACATGACTGAGAAGACACATGACCTGGTAGTAGACCAGTGTCAACATGACTGAGAAGACACATGACCTGGTAGTAGACCAGTGTCAACATGACTGAGAAGACACATGACCTGGTAGTAGATCAGTCTCAACATGACTGAGAAGACACATGACCTGGTAGTAGATCAGTCTCAACATGACTGAGAAGACACATGACCTGGTAGTAGATCAGTCTCAACATGACTGAGAAGCCACATGACCTGGTAGTAGACCAGTGTCAACATGACTGAGAAGACACATGACCTGGTAGTAGACCAGTGTCAACATGACTGAGAAGACACATGACCTGGTAGTAGATCAGTCTCAACATGACTGAGAAGCCACATGACCTGGTAGTAGACCAGTCTCAACATGACTGAGAAGACACATGACCTGGTAGTAGATCAGTCTCAACATGACTGAGAAGCCACATGACCTGGTAGTAGACCAGTGTCAACATGACTGAGAAGACACATGACCTGGTAGTAGACCAGTGTCAACATGACTGAGAAGAACATCAACATGACTGTAGATCAGTCCACATGATGACCTGGTAGTAGACCAGTCTCAACATGACTGAGAAGACACATGACCTGGTAGTAGATCAGTCTCAACATGACTGAGAAGACACATGACCTGGTAGTAGATCAGTCTCAACATGACTGAGAAGACACATGACCTGGTAGTAGATCAGTCTCAACATGACTGAGAAGACACATGACCTGGTAGTAGATCAGTCTCAACATGACTGAGAAGCCACATGACCTGGTAGTAGATCAGTCTCAACATGACTGAGAAGCCACATGACATGGTATGAAAACCAAAACAAAACTAAATGGGAAATATTATTGACATTACATTGCACTTTTCACTGGCTGTCCCTCAGGTTGTGTACTTGTGTATATTATATATATTATTATTATTATTATATATATTATTATTATTATATTATTATTATTATATTAGGTTGTGGCAGGAGGACACATATTTGGCTGCCAAAACTGCACATTTTGGCTTTTCACCCAATAAATATTAGATTTTTTCTTCATCTTTTACAGTTTCAAATTCTTTGTACTGAATGCTAATTTTGGGAAAGAATAATTCTCATAGGTCTGAGTATTTGTAACAGTGTAATAGAAAATGCAGCTCTGTCTCTACCTCTCCCCTGGAGCAGAGTGAGCACAGCATGTCCTCTCTGGGCAGCCAGGTTGGCCTGTGACGACCGGTCTCTATAGCCAGACTGTGCTCACTGAGTCTGTACCTAGTCAATGTTTTCCTCAGTTTTCTATCAGTCATAGTGGTCAGATAGTCTGCCACCATATACTGTCTGTTTAGAGCCAAATAGCATTGAAGTTCACTTAGATTTTTTTGTGGTGTCTTTCCAATAGGTTATAGATTTTTCTTTTTGCTTTGTGATGATTTGGTTGGGCCAGATTTTCTGAGTGCTGTCCTGAGGCTCTATGGGGTTGGTTTGGGTTAGTGAACTGAGCCTCAGAACCAGCTGGCTGAGGGGACTCTTCTCTTTTTTCATCTCTTGACATTGTAGAGCTGTGTGATGGAATAGTTGTAAAATTTGATGGCTCTTTATCTATTTGAGCAAGGAGTTTTTTTTTTTCCCAATTCTGCTCTACATGTGTTATTTGGAGGTTTTCTTTGCACTTGCAATACAGTCTTGCAAAACTCTGCATGCAGTATTTCGATTGGATGTTTGTCCCGTTTAGTAAATTCATTATTAGACAGCAGACCCAATACTTCACTGCCATATAGAGCAATTGGTTCTATAACTGATTGGAACATTTTGAGCCAGATTCTAATTGGAATTTCGATTTTAATGTTTCTTTCAATGGCATAGGATGCTCTTCTTGCTTTGTCTCTCAGCTCATTCACAGCCATGTGAAAGCTACCTGTGTTGCTGATATTTAGTTCTAGATACGTGTAGTTTTTGGTGTGTTCTAATAGAAGTGTGTCCAAATTTGATTTATATTTGTCATCCTTATTTCCAGAACTTTTTTGGAATATCATTATATTAGTTATTTTTTAGATGAACGGTCAGAGCCCAGGTCTGACAGAACCTGTGGTTAACGGTCAGAGCCCAGGTCTGACAGAACCTGTGGTTAGATGCTGCTGGTCAGAGCCCAGGTCATCTGACAGAACCTTAGTGGGAGACAGGATGATCCAGGTCATCTGTCTACAGCAACCCTCCTTTAGTGGGAGACAGCAGCACCAGGTCATCTGTCTACAGCAGACCCTCCTTAGTGGGAGACAGCAGCACCAGGTCATCTGTCTACAGCATACCCTCCTTAGTGGGGAGACAGAGCACCAGGTCAGTACAGCAGACCTTAGTGGGAGACAGTAGCACCAGGTCATCTGTCTACAGCAGACCCTCCTTAGTGGGAGACAGTAGCACCAGGTCATCTGTGTACAGCAGACCCTCCTTAGTGGGAGACAGTAGCACCAGGTAATCTGCGTATAGCAGACCCTCCTTAGTGGGATACAGTAGCACCAGGTCATCTGCGTATAGCAGACCCTCCTTAGTGGAAGACAGTAGCACCAGGTCATCTGCGTACAGCAGACCCTCCTTAGTGGGAGACAGTAGCACCAGGTCATCTGCGTACAGCAGACCCTCCTTAGTGGGAGACAGTAGCACCAGGTCATCTGCGTACAGCAGACCCTCCTTAGTGGGAGACAGTAGCACCAGGTCATCTGCGTATAGCAGACCCTCCTTAGTGGGAGACAGTAGCACCAGGTCATCTGCGTACAGTAGACACTTGATTTCAGTGTTGTAGAGGTTGAGACCAGGTGCTGCCGATTCTTCTAATGTTTTTGCCAATTCATTAATGTAGATGTTAAATAATGTTGGACTTATTGGGCAGCCCTGTTTCACTCCACGTCCGAGATAAGAAGTCTGTTTTCTTATTGCCAATTTTAACCGCACATTTGTTTTTAGTGTAAATTTATTTAATAACATCATGTTTTCCCTCCAATACCACTTTCTATTAGTTTATAAAAAAAGACCTTCCTGCCAAACTGAATCAAATGCTTTCTTGAAGTCTACAAAACAAGTACATTTAGCCTTTGTTTAGGTTTACTTGTTTGTCTATTAGTGTGGAGGGTGTAAATGTGGTCTGTTGTACAATTTTACGAAATTCTGCTATTTATGATACTGCAGAAAGTTTTCCCCAAGTTGCTGTTAACTCACTATAGGTATTTTCCCTGATATTTGAAGCCAAGATCACACCAATCTATAAAAATGGAGACAAATTTGACCCAAATAATGAGTATAGCAATTTGAATTTGTGGTCTGTATTATTTGATCATTTCATTTAAATTACCGTCAGCTCCACAGGCCTTTTGGGTTGGAGAGTGCATCGTTTTTCCCAAAAATGTCTTCTGTCATTGGGGTATCCACAGGATTCTGATAGTCTGACTGCTGATTCGAGGATTTGTAATTTTTCTTGTATATATTTTTGTTCTGGCCACATATCCCCATTTTGGCAATTCCTCATGATGAGGTTTGTTTAATTTATTCAAATTCTCCCACAAGTGGTTTGATTCTATGGATTCCTCAATTCCATCCAGCTGATTTCTAATGTGCTGTTCCTTTTTTGTTCGTAGGGTGTGTTTGTATTGCTTCACTGTTTCCCCATATTGACGGCAAACATTTTTGTTGTCTGGTTCTGTGTTTAAAAAAAATAACTTTCTGAGATTTCTCCAATCATTATCAACCAATTTTCATAATCTGTTATTTCTGGTTTGCTCTTATGTTTCTTTAGATTAGCCAAGGAGGCTAATTTGTCAAATCTAAAGTTTATGTTCCAAACAGCCAAATTTACACCTTCATTGCTGTAGGAGAATGTTAAGGCTAAAAGATTGTCCAGGAGAGATTTTATTTTTTGGCTAATAATTGCTTTTTGGTAGATGTCTGTACTGTTTGCACTTCATATATAGGCCTGTTTAGTATCATGTCATTTATTGCTTCATGGTTGGGTTCCGCTCTTCTCAGATACACTGTGATTTTACTGTGGTCCGAGAGAGGTGTTAGTGGGCTGACTGTGAAGGCTCTGAGAGACTGGGTTGGTCTGAGAGAGGTGTTAGTGGCCTGACTGAAGGCTCTGAGAGACTGGGTTGGTCTGAGAGAGGTGTTAGTGGGCTGACTGTGAAGGCTCTGAGAGACTCTGGGTTGGTCTGGGCTGACTGTGAAGGTCTGAGAGAGGTGCTGAGAGAGTGGGCTGACTGTGAAGGCTCTGAGAGACTCTGGGTTGGTCTGAGAGAGGTGTTAGTGGGCTGACTGTGAAGGCTCTGAGAGACTCTGGGTTTAGGTCGGTGAGGAAGTAGTCTACAGTGCTGCTGCCAAGGGATGAGCTGTAGGTGTACCTACCAAGAGTCCCCTCTCAGCCTACCATTGACTATGTACAGACCCAGTGTTCGACAGAGCTTCAGGGGCTGTACTCCGTTTTTGTTTTTCACTTTGTCATAGTTGTTTCTGGGGGGTCTGTGGGTAGGGAAAGGTTGTTGCTTCCTGTCTGTATGTGGGGAGGGAAAGGTTGTTGCTTCCTGGTAGGTGTTTGTCCCCATGACTGTTAATAGTGTCTTGTTCTTCTGCTGTTCTAGCATTCAGGTCTCCACAGACCAGTACGTTGCCTTGGGCCTGAAAGTGACTAGTCTCCCCCTCCAAAATGGAGAAACTCTCTTCATTGAAGTAAGGTGACTGAGGGGGAAATGTATGACGCACAGAGGAAGATGTTTTGATCTGTTAAGATAGCCTCTTTGTTGATTTTTAACCAGATAAGAATTCTCCTGTTTTGATTTATACCATATTAGCATTCCCCCTGAGTCTCTGCCCTGTCTGATTCCTTTTAAGTTGGTGGATGGTACAATTATCTCCCTATAACCTAGTGGACAGCCGGTGGAAACATCTCCTCTGCACCATGTTTCCTGTAGTACTACAATATCAACATCATCAATTTATTTCAGGTAATCTGTGTTTCTGCTCTTTAGCCCAAAAGCAGAGGAATTCAAGCCTTGTAAATTCCAACATGCAACATAAAAAGATTTCGCAACTATTTTTTCTTTACCTTCAAAAAGATATACACACACAATCCAACAAGAACTATTAAAATAGGATTTTTCAATTAACGTAAACTCGTATTATGCAAATGTGATTAGTTTATAATTTAAGATAGCATTTATGTCATGCGACTTGCGTGGATGTAGTGTGAGGATGGTGGAGTTGTGCTCATCTTACCATGACCCTCGGCCTATCACGTGAGCATAAAATACTCAGCATTTGTTTAATGTCACTCATTTGATTGGTGGAGGCTGGGCCAGTTGCTCCTCTCACAGACTGTGCATAGCTCTGTCTGCAGGGTTTTGGCTCCTCCAGGTGTGGGTCTGCGGTGGGGGGTGGTAGGCCTCATCTGGTTGGGTCTGAAGCTGGTGTGGTCTGTGCCGCGCCTGGCTGTGGTGGGCATTGAGGTTGGTGGTGCTGTGGCTGTGGCTGGGGGGGTCCAGTGTTCTGGTCCGGGGTGTTGTCTCGGTGGGGTGGAGATTGCTCCGCTGTTCCTGGTTTGAGAGATCGGGTTGCGGTTTAAAGCAACGTCCTTGAGAGTCTTGGCAAGGATGGGGACTGTCTCCCTGTACAGGTGAACATGGTCATAGAGACAGTCCAGACCGAGGGTGGGATGATGGGCCAGGTGTACATTGGGTTGCAAGGCTCAGTCCTGGGAGAGGCTGGCGTTTATTCTTTGGATTGTGGCAGGGTGGAAGTCCTTCCTCTATAGAAGGGTTGACACCAAGATTCCTTGAGTTGGGGAAGATTGCTCCTCTGCTGTGTGAGGGCAGGGTTGGGGAGGCCTGGCTGGTTGAGGTGGGCTCCTCTGCTGTGTGAGGGCAGGGTTGGGGAGGCCTGGCTGGTTGAGGTGGGCTCCTCTGCTGTGTGAGGGCAGGGTTGGGGAGGCCTGGCTGGTTGAGGTGGGCTCCTCTGCTGTGTGAGGGTTGGGTTGGGGAGGCCTGGCTGGTTGAGGTGGGCTCCTCTGCTGTGTGAGGGTTGGGTTGGGGAGGCCTGGCTGGTTGAGGTGGGCTCCTCTGCTGTGTGAGGGCAGGGTTGGGGAGGCCTGGCTGGTTGAGGTGGGCTCCTCTGCTGTGTGAGGGCAGGGTTGGGGAGGCCTGGCTGGTTGAGGTGGGCTCCTCTGCTGTGTGAGGGTTGGGTTGGGGAGGCCTGGCTGGTTGAGGCGGGCTCCTCTGCTGTGTGAGGGCAGGGTTGGGGAGGCCTGGCTGGTTGAGGTGGGCTCCTCTGCTGTGTGAGGGCAGGGTTGGGGAGGCCTGGCTGGTTGAGGTGGGCTCCTCTGCTGTGAGGGCTGGTCATAGAGTGGTGATATAACTGCTCCTGCAGCCTGTCCTCTTTCTCTCCTGCAGCCTGTCCTCCTGCAGGGAGTCCTGGCTCTCCTGCAGCCTGGGCTCCTCTGCTGTGTGAGGGCAGGGTCTCTTCTGCAGCCTGTCCTCTTTCTCTCCTGGGCTCTTTCTCTCCTGCAGCCTGTCCTCCTGGTCATCTCCTGCAGCCTGGTGATATAACTGCTCCTGCAGCCTGTCCTCCTTTCTCTCCTGCAGCCTGTCCTCCTGTCCTCTTTCTCTCCTGCAGCCTGTCCTCCTGTCCTGTCCTTTCTCTCCTGCAGCCTGTCCTCCTGTCCTCTTTCTCTCCTGCAGCCTGTCCTCCTGTCTCCTGCAGCCTGTCCTCCTGTCCTCTTTCTCTCCTGCCTGCCTGCAGCCTGTCCTCTTTCTCTTCTGCAGCCTGTCCTGCAGCCTGTCCTTCTCTCCTGCAGCCTGTCCTCTCCTTCTCTCCTGCAGCCTGTCCTCCTTCTCTCCTGCAGCTCCCTCTCTTGGTGTCCTCTTTCTCTTCTGGTCCTCTTTCTCTCCTCAGCCTGTCCTCTTTCTCCTGCCTGTCTTTTTGGAGCCTGTCCTCTTTCTCCTCACCTACTGCTGGGAGCTCTCTTGTTGTTAGATCAGCCAGTTCTCTCGTGTCAGTCTCTCTCTTGCTGAACCTCTTTCAGCTGTCCTGCAAGGCTGCTGTCCTGCTCTGTCCTCACCTTGGTTAGGAGCTCTTCTAAGGTGTGGATGTCTGGCTACAGTTTGCTCACGCTCACCCTGAGCAGGACAACCTCCCCCTCCAGTTTGGTGAACTCACCCCTCATGGCAGCCATGGTGGTGAGGAGGGCCTGAGCCTGCTCTGCACTGAGGGGGTCGCTCTACTCCTTGGGCGTGTCCTCCACTATGATGGGAAGAGAGTTGCTGGATGTGCCTTTTTGGGTGGGGAGAGTGGGGGTGATGGTGGTGGAGTTTCTCTCTCTGCTCTCTCCTTAATGGTCTGAAAGTCTGTTTCAAACAGCCTAAGGTTACTTTGCCCCAGTCTTGTAGAGGTTAATTGTTATCATGGCGCTGTCAGGGTCATCTGTCTATTTGACTTTCAGCTTCCACCCATTACAGATTCCTTCTTTCTTTATGGATGGGTAGTGAGAGCAGACTGCTGACCGCCATGCATTTGGTTGGTCAGGGAAAAATATGAGATTACTCACATTATTGTTTTTGTAGAGGTCTGCGAAAAAGATTTCTGGACTCCCCTTTAGTAGTTAAAAAAAAAAAGCTTTCATCCTTGTGTCAATTTTGGCCTCTGGAGAGTAGAGAATCGGGGGGAGTGGGGACATGGTGCTTGTGGGCTCTGCTACTACTGCTGCACCGTTGCCTTGGCAACCGGTTTTGTTTGTCTGCTGCTGTTGCTA
This sequence comes from Oncorhynchus keta, assembly GCF_023373465.1. Taxonomy (NCBI): domain Eukaryota; kingdom Metazoa; phylum Chordata; class Actinopteri; order Salmoniformes; family Salmonidae; genus Oncorhynchus; species Oncorhynchus keta. The sequence continues at coordinate 85,145,191 of NC_068421.1, read as the reverse complement.
GCTAGCTCTAATTTAGCTCAGAAACCGGAAAAAAAAGTGAAAAGTCTTCACACCAAAAAAACAGAATATGTTTAAAGTCCGCGCTCCTTTTTGTTTACTCACTCAGTTTGATCGTTTGATGTAGTTGTATTAACTCCCCTTGCTAGGTTTGTTCTAGCTAAATATTTCTGGCTAGCATGTTAGCCTGCTGGCTAGGTTTTTGTGGTGTAGCTAGCTAGCGAGTCAAGACTTCTTAATTTGATGCGCAAAGTGACTTTTTTCTATTCTGATTGAATTGTTGTTGTTGTTGTTGTTCATCACTTCTTGTCTTGAATTATTTTTTAGATTTGAGTGTCTCATTCTAAAAACTAAAAAATGAAATAAATCAGGAGCTCACGTTGAACATCTCTGTAGCTCTTTCCCATCACTGTTTGTGGCTGTTGTCTCTCTATCATATGTACACAAACATACCTGGCACCACCTAGAAGGCATGTCCATAGCAGTGCACAGCAGAGACCAAGAACAGTCCCTTGTCAATTAGGGATTGCACGCTGTACTGGCTCATTGCACAGTCACTGCCGATGCTGTGTGTGTGTGTGTGAGAGAGAGAGAGTGTGGTAAGGGTGAGCCGTACTGGGCGATGCTGTGTGTGTGTGTGTGAGAGAGAGAGAGTGTGGTAAGGGTGAGCCGTACTGGGCGATGCTGTGTGTGTGTGTGTGAGAGAGAGAGAGTGTGGTAAGGGTGAGCCGTACTGGGCGATGCCAGCCTTTTTACGATCCACAGTCTGTCCATTGTCCGAGTGCCCAACCATCAGTACAACAACAATGGCCGCCTCAGTGACCCCTATTGTCTCTGAGCAACAGGCCGCTCACATGCACTGCCTGATAAGGAGGTGCGAGGGCCAGACACACACAAAACACACAGCAACTTAAATCCAAAAACAGCATCCAAGCACATAAGACGCTTTGTTTAATGAAACCACATTGTACCCTTTAACCATGGCAACAATGCAGGACGTTCTCCTCAGATTCTTGGTAAGCGTTGCAAAGCAAAGTGAGTGATGACACAGCTTGCTTATGGAGGTCTTTGCCCACCCAACACTGCTGTAAACCTGTGACATGAAAAGGTGACTAAATGTGTCATTGATCACTTTGATTAAGTTTGGAGATGCTGGGTACATTATTCTATGATATGATTATTCCTTACAGCAGCTTTTTCACCTGCTGCTTTGTAGTGGATGATATTATTATTATTACATTGGACACATTCTGAATCATTATCTCTGCACCGTGTTCAGTGTCCGGTGTCTGTGCAGTGTCACTGGTATTCTCTTCATTCCACATCATAGAAAGGGGCTCTGCTGGGATCATACATTGGCCCATGCTTTCGGGTTAGGGTTAGGGTTAGGGTTAGGGTTAGGGTTAGCCTAACCCTAACCCTAACCCTAACCCATTGGCCCATGCTTTCGCGTAAACATATAATGTGTTGACACAGCTCTGTATTCCTCATGGTATTTCATGATCCTGCAACATTACATCGTTTTAACAACCACAGGGGTGCTGTGGTAATCAACAACTCAATGAACATATAGTGGCTTTCCAAGATGGCCATTATGCTAAAATGCCATTTTCAAATGTGATGTCCATTGGTCCCTCCCTGACAGCAAGGTGGATGTGGCCCACATTCAGAACAAATGTGGCCCAGAAACTACAAGGCCACATACCTCAAACCAGAGCTGGCCAATAAGCTCCAACCTTCCCCCAGTGCGCATCTCCCACAGATCAGATCTGGTCCATATGTGTGTCGCAGTCATCTCCTGTCTGGGCTACCTGTCCCATCCCATGTCTCTGGTGGTCAGATGAGGTTAGCCAGGCTAGAGGTGGTCTCCCTCCTACCCTGGTCCATGTGTCGTCCAGAGATAGTGAACAACCCCACAGCCCTGTCCCTAAACCTCTGGCCCGGCCTGGTCCTCTCCAGCAGCATCACCACCCCTGTGTACACCCCTACCCCCACTACCGCTGCCCCCCCTCCAGCTAACAACACCACCCCAGAGATGTACATATCGTTCAGGGCCACGCCCGGCTGGGGCATGTGGTGCTCCAAAGCCAGCTTCAGCAGCACAGCCCCACAGACCACCAGACACAGCCCCGTGATGAGCACTACTAACAGATCCGACAGCCCTCCGCTCTTAAGGATATCGATCCGCCTGCGACTGCGCACACAGTTCATGTCCTGCACAGCCGAGCTCAGGAGCTGTTTGAGCAGGACGGCCAGGGCTAAGAGACACAGGGCCATGCCCGCTCCCATGCGCCAGTCACTGGAGAAACTGGTGGTGGTGGAGAGGAGAAGCACGCCACCCAGGCCACAGCCCAGGATGAGGAGGACCGCCACACAGTAGCACAGCAGAGACTTGGCCGGGTCCCGGAACCACCACAGCTCCACCTGTTCATCCAGAACACTGCGCTGGATCTGAGCAGGGTCGGGGCCGGCCGGCTGACCACCCCGCGACGGAGGGAAGTCCTCCAGCTCTGGCATCCTGATCCTCCCAGCCTGACAGACACGCTCACCAGAGAACTCTACCAGGACACAAGCTGGATCACTGGAACTCTCAGTGGAACACCGTTCTTTCTCTCTGGAAATCTTGAGTGGATCTCAATAGAGTCCTCAGTGAATCACAGCAGATGGATCACTGGAAACCTCACCGGATCACAGTTCCTTCTCACTTGATTACAGGTCCTCTTGGTGGATCACAGGGTCCATCAGGTAGCCCACTGCACTCTAAGAGGATGTCCTGTCACTGAACCCTCAGAGCTCAGGGACCAAATGCAGCCTGATGGATACCTGGGGAGAGGAGAGACAAGGGACATTAGAGCCACCTGACATGCACGCACGCACACACACGTTGCTGAATATGCAATCTTTAAAGCAGGGCTCTAAACATTAGAGATCCTGCCATATAACAGAGGTATCCTGCAGAGAGAGGTGTTTGAACTGACTGAAAACATAATGCTAAATATGCAACCTGAAAACCCCTCTCCCTTCTTAGACGTGTGTGTGTGTCTGACAGAGACAAATAACGTGAAATAGAAGTGTGTTTCTGTGTTTGAGTGTGTGTGTGGTGTTTATTAGATTAGCAGCTGATAGTGGCCTAGCATCTTTATGGTGTACTCCTGTATGTAGATCAGCACCCCATAGGCTAGCTTAGCCACCCCTCGTAGACTAGTTTAGCCACCCCTCGTAGGCTAGTTTAACCACCCCGTAGGCTAGTTTAGCCACCCCGTAGGCTAGTTTAGCCACCCCGTAGGCTAGTTTAGCCACCCAGCTCTCGTCCGGTGTTGTGTGCCACCTCCTGTTTATTCCCCGGCGAGGTGATATTTCTAAGATGGCAGCGCAACGCTGACTACAGCCCCCCTCACAACAGGGCTCAAGTATGACTCCTTTTATCAATGGTCTGTCCCTGTAGTCTCAGCGACTCTCAAGGTCAGGGCACAGACGGCTTGTCTTTAAAAGTCTGACAGCCCCTTTACTATCAAAGTAAATAGCGCGAGCAGAGGCACTGAGCGAGGCGAGCACACAGCAGCAGCAGCTCTCTGACAGGAATTACAACTGTCCTCTAACAGACCTGGTCTAGTCTGCTGACACAAACAGAACACTACTAGTCTGTCTGAGCCTCCAAGCGGCAGGTTGAGCTGAGTCCTCATCAACACACAGGGATCATCACACCGAGATATGACACACAGTACAGCTGAGTCACAAGGTGTTCACATTAGGTGTGAAGTGAAGGGATACTAAATAACAGAGCGCATTGCGTTTATTGGACTCCAGCTTCTCCACGCCGTTTCAGTTCATAATTATGAGGTGGATGTGTATACGAGGTGTACAGTGTGTGTATGTGGGGGGTACAGTGTGTGTGTTGTTGAGTCACAAATTAAATCCCAGCAGGTTTGGACCTGATGCCACTGACAGGTATAACAGGAATAGAAGGCAGTAATTGAGGTGACATATGAGCTGGATGAAAACAATAAAAACACACACACACATATATATAATTGGCTTTTCTCTCTAATACCAAAACACTCTCTCTCTCTCACTCTCACTCTCTCTCTCTCACATGCTGAGCGATTAACAAAAACATTTTCTGATTATTAAACAACTATTTGATTGACGTTGGTTCAATTACTTGAATTCCCCAACGTAATCCAAACCAAGTTCACTTAGTTTGGTTTTCTTGTGAGCTCAACGTGCCATTTCTCTAGTGAGAAATCCTATCAAGCACGAGAGACATCAAAATCAATGAACTAACTGTGAGATGCTGTAGGGAGTTTTCATAGGCAAATATTCAACCACGTTCAGCGCAGAAAACGTGGTAATTACCTACCGGAGTTGGGGAAGCTACTCTGAAAATATAGTTTGCCAAGCTACCAATTACTTCACACTGAAAGACATTAAGCTACACTTAAGAAAAATATAGTTCACTTAACTAGAGTTACTTTTAAAAAGTAGTTCACTACATCCAAACTACAATACATGGCTAAATGTATGTGGACACCCCTTCAAATTAGTGGATTTGGCTATTTCAGCCACACCCTCTGCTGACAGGTGTATAAAATCGAGCACACCGCCATGCAATCTCCATAGACAAACACTGGCAGTAGAATTGCCCATACTAAAGAGCTTAGTGACTTTCAATGTGGCACCATCATAGGATGCCACCTTTCCAACAAGTCAGTTCGTCAAATTTCTGCCCTGCTAAAAGCTGCCCCTGTCAACTGTAAGTGCTGTTATTGTGAAGTGGAAACTTATAGGAGCAACAACAGCTCAGGAGCGAAGTGGTAGACCACACAAGCTCACAGAACAAGACCAGCGGGTGCTGAAGCGAGCAGAGTGTAAAAATCATTTGTCCTCGGTTGCAACACTCACTACCGAGTTCCAAACTGCCTCTAGAAACAACGTTAGCACAATAACTTTTAGTCAGAAGCTTCATGAAATGGATTTCCATGGCCGAGCAGCCGCACACAAGCCTAAGATCACCATGTGCAATGCCAAGCATCGGCTGGAGTGGTGTAAAGCTTGCCGCCATTGGACAATGGAGTAGTGGAAACGTGTTCTCTGGAGTGATGAATCACCCTTCACCATCTGGCAGGGCGAAGGATGAATCTGGGTTTGGTTGATGCCAGGAGAACGATACCTGCCCCAATGCTGTAAAGTTTGGTGGAGTAGGAATAATGGTCTGGGGCTGGCTTTCATGGTTCGGGCTAGGCGCCTTAGTTCCAGTGAAGGGAAATCTTAATGCTTCAGCATACAACGACAGTCTACATGATTCTGTGCTTCCAACTTTGTGCAACAGTTTGGGGAAGGCCCTTTCCTGTTTCAGCATGACAATGACCCTGTGCACAAAGCGAGGTCCATAGAGAAATGGTTTGTCGAGATGGGTGTGGAATAACTTGACTGGCCTGCAGAGAGCTCTGACCTCAACCCCATTGAATGCCTTTAGGATGAATTGGAACGCCGACTGCGAGCCAAGCCTAATCGCCCAACATCAGTGCCCAACCTTACTAACGCTCTCATGGCTGAATGGAAGCAAGTCCCCACAGCAATGTTCCAACATCTAGCGGAAAGCCTTCAGAGAAGAGTGGAGGCTGTTATAGCAGGAAAAGGGGGACCAACTCCATATTAATGTCCATAATTTTGGAATGAGACGTTCAACGAGTAGTTGTCCACATACTTTTGGTCATGTAGTATATACAGCTCTGGAAAAAAATGAAGAGACCACTGCAAAAGTATCAGTTTCTCTGGTTTTACTATTTATAGATGTGTTTGGGTAAAATTAACATTTTGTTTTCAATGAACTACCTACAACATTTCTTCCAAATTCCAAATAAAAATATTGTCACTTAGAGCATATATTTGCAAAAAATTGCAACTGGTTAAAATAACAAAAAATATGCAGTGTTGTCAGACCTCGAATAACGCAAAGAAAATATGTTTTATATTAATTTATAAACAACACAATACTAATGTTTTAACTTGTCTTGGCCTGCTCTCCTCTCCAGTCTTTCACATTGATGTTGGGTGACTTTATGTCACTCCTGGTGCAGAAATTCAAGCAGCACTGCTTTGTTAAATGGCTTGTGACCATCCATCTTCCTCCTGATCACATTCCAGAGGTTTTCAATGGGGTTCAGGTCTGGAGATTGGGCTGGCCATGACAGGGTCTTGATCTGGTGGTCCTCCATCCACATCTTGATTACCTGGCTGTATGGTATGGAGCATTGTCCCATGACAGGGTCTTGATCTGGTGGTCCTCCATCCACATCTTGATTACCTGGCTGTGTGGTATGGAGCATTGTCCCATGACAGGGTCTTGATCTGGTGGTCCTCCATCCACATCTTGATTACCTGACTGTGTGGTATGGAGCATTGTCCCATGACAGGGTCTTGATCTGGTGGTCCTCCATCCACATCTTGATTACCTGGCTGTGTGGCATGGAGCATTGTCCCATGACAGGGTCTTGATCTGGTGGTCCTCCATCCACATCTTGATTACCTGGCTGTGTGGTATGGAGCATTGCCCCATGACAGGGTCTTGATCTGGTGGTCCTCCATCCACATCTTGATTACCTGACTGTGTGGTATGGAGCATTGTCCCATGACAGGGTCTTGATCTGGTGGTCCTCCATCCACATCTTGATTACCTGACTGTGTGGTATGGAGCATTGTCCCATGACAGGGTCTTGATCTGGTGGTCCTCCATCCACATCTTGATTACCTGACTGTGTGGTATGGAGCATTGTCCTGCTGGAAAAACCAATCCTCAGAGTTGGGGAACATTGTCAGAGCAGAAGGAAGCTAGTTCTTCCAGAACAACCTTGTATGTGGCTTGATGCCAAAGGTGATTCAACAAAGAACAGAGTAAACGGTCTGAATACTTATGTAAATGTTATATTACTGTTTTTTTTGTGGGTTTTTTAAATGTATATTTGCTAAAATGTGAAAAAATAAAATAATAATTGCTTTGTCATTATGGGGTATTGTGTGTAGATTGAGGGGAAAAAACAATTTAATCAATTTTAGAATAAGGTTGTAACAACAAAATTAGAAAAAGTCAAGGGGTCTGAATACTTTCTGAAGGCACTGTGTATATAAATAAATAAATTGCATCTATGATTGTTGTAGATGTATTCAATGATCACACCAATGATAGAAATTATGGAAATGTGATTCAGTACATTTTGATGGGTAGTGCAAGTGTATAGCCCACAACAGTGTAATGTACTGTAAATTACAAGCTCCTGTTTTTCTAGTCCTTCCGGTTCTGACCTTTTGCCTGCCCTGACACTGAGCCCGCCTGCCTGACCATTCTGCCTGACTGACCATTCTGCCTGCCCTGACACTGAGCCCGCCTGCCTGACCATTCTGCCTGACTGACCATTCTGCCTGCCCTGACACTGAGCCCGCCTGCCTGACCATTCTGCCTGCCCTGACACTGAGCCCGCCTGCCTGACCATTCTGCCTGCCCTGACACTGAGCCCGCCTGCCTGACCATTCTGCCTGCCCTGAAGCTGAGCCCGCCTGCCTGACCATTCTGCCTGGCCTGACACTGAGCCCGCCTGCCTGACCATTCCCCCGACCTCGAGCCTGCCAGCCGCCCTGTACCGTTTGGACCTGATTATGAACTCTTGCCTGTCCTCACCCTGCCTCTTGCCTTTCCCTCGCTATTAAATAAATATCAGAGACTCTAATCATCTTCCACCTGTGTCTTCATCTGAATCTCGCCTTGTGTCATTATATACTCATTATATTTCACAGTAACCTTATATTCGGGATCAATGGTTGTGTGGTGAAAGATGTCTACAAACAAAATGAATGCACAAAGTTACAACTGTGACTAATTTGGCGTTTTGTACAAAAAATGTATCAAATTCACCACAAGCTTGTGAAAATAGTACCAAAGCGATTAAAACAAACTGTAACAGAATGTGCAATTTAGCTATTAAACACAACTATAGTTCAAGTGAGAATTAGGCAGGTCTGATGACAAAAATGAAAAGAAATTCTTGCTTACTTCACCCATATTTTAGTTTTGCATAAAAAGAAGGGTGTAGTTTGTTGTTAGCGACACCGCAAAACATTTATTAACTACTCAAAACACCACCAAGATTTTGAATTTAGCTCAACCACCACCAGGCTACTGCAAAATTACTAATTGAACTAAATGCAGTTCACTACTCCCCAACCCTGTTAACCACAATGACCAGAATCTATTTAGCCTATTCTTCCTGGAGCTGCACACAGACCGCATGAGAGAGGAATGTACAACACAGCAACAGAGATAGACAGACAGTTTGGGACATATAGCTTTACTAACCGATTGACAGTTGTAGCAGACAGCTCTGCAGCATGGGCAGCTGTGGCAACCCAATGATCAGGGGCTACCCTTTTTCGCTAGCTAAGACTGGGGAGCTTGGCTCGTTGGGGAGCACAGGGATAATGCTAGATGGTTGTCTGGCTGCTACTGCCTGAGCAGAGATGAGATGACGACTTTAAGAAATGAAAAAATGAGATCATTAAATAATAAATGTAGTAATATATTAAAGGAATGTGAATTCATTATTGTTAATAAGTGCTAAGCAGTAATTGGCAGTCACATCATGGGGCTCATTCATTGCTTTATTCTGTGTTAGAGACAATTGAATGTTCTCAATATATTTGGCTTTGGAATTTCAATTCAAAAGCTCAAAAATTATTTCAAGCTCATATTTCATAATTTTAAAAAACTAATATTTTGTATTTATCAAAACCAAAATTGAAAACCGTGATTAATTGTTTTAAACCGAACCGACCTCAAAAAGCACTAATCGCTCGGCACTAACCCACACACACTCTCTCTCTCTCTCCTCATTCTCCTCTATTGTTTAGAGGCGTCCTGCCTGCTCTCTTATCAGAGCTGATAGGACCTCTCCTTCACATCACAGATACCAGAGGCCTCATCATAAAAACCTTCATCATCTGCTCCTCTGTGTGAGCTATTCTCTAGTCTGTCTCTTCTGTATTTCGCAGACAGGCACAGAGGCAGACAATGACTTCCCCCAAACGTCTGCAGCACCTAGCAAGGTTGATGACGGTTATATGCAGAGCAGCATATTTCAGTTAATGCAAATTTGCTCTGTGATAATGATGATGAAAACCCACAGATAATCGTAAAACCTTGAGAATCAGTTAGTAAGACCTCTTTTCGGTTCAGTTTTTTAAAAGGTCTGAAGGTTGGTCTGTTGGTCAACTCGACAGAGGAGCTATGCTTTATGGACACTTTATTCCCTATGTTATTTGGCCCTGCTGAATTCATCCCACCAAGTCATTAGTGTCTCATTTTATGTTGAAGTTCTGTTCTTTTGTTCTTTTAAAATTGCCATTATAATCAGTCTGTAGATCAATTATTCATGGGTTCACATAAGAACAAAATAAACAAAATGGTAGTTGTTTTACTTCTGACAGGAGGAGATGAGAGCCAAGGGAGCCAGACAGTTGCAGAAGCTTTGCTTTGATCTGCAGTCAAACGGCTGAAACTGCTTGTCCCTACTTCCTCTCTGCAGGGTTTGAACCGACACACCACTCCCTCCGATCAGCAGGTGTTTAAAGAGGCCTTTAGAGCTACCAGCAGTACTGAGGGGTCCCTTTAATAATTAATCCAGGCCTGAGAGCCCAGGCCAGCCAGCAGGGAAAGAGGAGCAGTCCCCGACAGGATGGAGTTTCATTGGCATTCAGTAAACTGATGTCACGTTCCTGCACTGGTCCTGGTCCATCAGCACATTCTCATACAGTCCAAGCAGGCATGGAATTGGACGCCTACAGAAGAAAGGTCTGGTCGTGTTGAAGTCTCACAGGCAATGAGTTAGCTGACTATGACACAAACGGGGTCCTCGCCTTGGTCCTGTTGTGTGAATGTGTTTACCTGAGGCCCTTGGAGAGGATGTGTGGCCAGGAGTTGCCGTGGCAACAGTGCCTCCTCCTCTTCCTGTTCCTGTCCATCAGTGACGAGAGGGGTCAGGATTGGCACCATCTGTTTTTGCGCTGGGCATCAGTGCCAAGCTCCATGGGGGCCGGGAGCCTGGAGCTGCGAGGGGCTGGAGGCAGGCAGGCGTCTGGGGATGAGGCTAGGCAGGGCTGGATGGAGGAGTGGCGGGTGGAGAGAGAGAGGTTCTGAATGGTTCATTATTCAGGCGGTGTCTATGTTCCTGTCACAGTCCAGCCAGTCAGGGGCCTCGGGACCCTCTCTGTTGCCAGGCACGATGAGGGGACAATTGGCAGACACACCAACTCAGTTGGGCTTAATGCTATTTTAATTGTGGACTATGTGCTTGATAGCAAATACTAATACAACTAACAGCACAAGGAAACACTTGTCTCCCCCGCTGTTCTCCCCCCTGGTCCTGTACCTGATGTTGTTTTCAATCTCTCTTCAGCAGGACCTAGTGATGTTGACGGTGATGTTACTACCCCTCTCAGCTTGCACTGACTCCCTGCCGAGACCTCAGCCACCTGGCTCTACAGTAGCTTGCCTGCATCAGTCACAAACTGGATGGAAAGAAGAATAGAATATGGTTAAGAACAGAATTGGAAAAAAAAAGAACACCAACACAACATAATCTAAAGCGAGTCTGACATTTTTTTGCACTTGACTTTTCATTTGCATACAGTATTTTCCTCCCTTGAATGCAGACTGTTTCCTGTCCTTGATGTGGTTTTGCTGATAGTTTCTCTTATAGCTGCCCACTCGGATGTACACTCTCCTCTCTGTAGTGGCCAGCCTGAGCCTGCCTGCCTTCATTGAGCACAGCTCCAATATTAAAACCCTAATCAAATCACCAATTAACATGCACTCGCGTCCCCCTTGCCTCGCTCCATTCTGCTGACGACAATAAACATGTTTACCTTTTGTTGTTCGCCATTATTTTTTTTAATTGTATGGGTTCGGAAGGCGGCCTTCAACATATTCAAACATCCCTGCTCTGTGAGAAACAGGAGCCTGGGTTCCAGATAGAACCGGATCCTCACTGGGCTGGGTTCCAGATACAACCTGATCCTCACGGGGCTGGGTTCCAGATACAACCTGATCCTCACGGGGCTGGGTTCCAGATACAACCTGATCCTCACGGGGCTGGGTTCCAGATACAACCTGATCCTCACGGGGCTGGGTTCCAGATACAACCTGATCCTCACGGGGCTGGGTTCCAGATACAACCTGATCCTCAAGGGTCTGGGTTCCAGATACAACCTGATCCTCAAGGGTCTGGGTTCCAGATACAACCTGATCCTCAAGGGTCTGGGTTCCAGATACAACCTGATCCTCAAGGGTCTGGGTTCCAGATACAACCTGATCCTCACGGGGCTGGGTTCCAGATACAACCTGATCCTCACGGGGCTGGGTTCCAGATACAACCTGATCCTCACGGGGCTGGGTTCCAGATACAACCTGATCCTCACGGGGCTGGGTTCCAGATACAACCTGATCCCCACGGGGCTGGGTTCCAGATACAACCTGATCCCCACGGGGCTGGGTTCCAGATACAACCTGATCCTCACGGGGCTGGGTTCCAGATACAACCTGATCCTCACAGGGCTGGGTTCCAGATAGAACCTGATCCTCACGGGGCTGGGTTCCAGATACAACCTGATCCTCACAGGGCTGGGTTCCAGATAAAACCTGATCCTCACGGGGCTGGGTTCCAGATAGAACCTGATCCTCACAGGGCTGGGTTCCAGATACAACCTGATCCTCACGGGGCTGGGTTCCACACTCTCGCTCTCTCACCTTCTGTCTCTCTCTCACACTCACCCTCTCTCCTGCACTCTCTCAAATACATCAAACACATGGTGTCCTGGCATTATGAGCCATCCTCCCCTCACCAGCCTCCGCTGGCACACACATGCATGCGCTTAGTCACACACTCACTCCATCCCTCGTTCCCTCACTCGCCTTTTAGTTTATTGGTGAGACTATGTTATGTATATTGATCATGAGATAGCAGGGAACAACAATGGAGAGGTCACTCCTAGGTATAGTTATTTACTGTTACACAAGTATATGCTAGATGGATTTTTCACAACATCACTGACTTGTGTTTTGTATGGTATATACAAGTGGAAATAGCTACAACAGTGTTTAGAGGTCAACACTAACACTTGGGTCCAAAACTTAAGGTGTGATATTGGCAGGAACTAGTTACAGTATAGGAAATCCTGGTTGGCCTGAATAAATAAAAAAAACTGGACAGTTCAGTCCTCCACAAAACCTGTTACACCCATTCTGTCTGGCAATAAAATGTTCATATTTATTCAGCTATTCCAGTCTTTACAGCTTCACAAAAATGTGTCTGAAAATAAATAAAATAAACTATAATTGTGTTATTTGCATGATGGTTGTAAGAATAGTCAGGAGTATGTTTTGGTTTTTAAACACATTACTGTTTTTTTATGCAATGTTTAATATCTCTTATGGTCATGGGTCAAGTCAGGCTCGAAAATATGAATGAAAACTTCAGTCAAACAGCCAATAACCATGATCAAACTTCTGGAAATGAATTCCTTCATGGGGGGGTGGACCAAGTAAGTGACCAATTTCCCACTAAATGTTGACAAATTCTAAAATTACGAGCTTCACTGTCCTTTCATGGGAGATATCTATCAGAAAATATGCTTAGAGGCTTTAAGAAAGTACAAAGGGCTATTTGTATTCAATGTGGCAACTGCAGTGAGCTAAACTCTCCAATGTAGCCTACTCTGGCTCTATGGGATGATTGTCTCAACAGTATGGTTACAACAAACATACAGCAACACATTACCTATGGCTGTCATACGTAACACTGTCATAATGCTATATCACACCTGTCATGAGGACAGATCACGACGTTATGACAGTAAACTAGGCTATTTATATTCAGCTCAAATGATCTTGCTTGATAATTCAAATAAGTAGCTAGCCTAGAACCGAACTATAAAAGGTGGAACAATGTCAAGAAAGTTATTTAGCCTAGTCACCTTCAGGTGGCTCGGCTTCATCAAATCGAGTGTGTGATCCATGCACTGTCGAGCATTTGTATTCTGTCTATATGCTGTTTACCTGTGCGTGGTGCTGGCACATTCCCAGTCGCTATTCATCCTCGAAACGGAACGACTCCACAAATCTCCGTTTCTGCGCGGGGAGGTATTTCCAAATCCAAACCATATGCCGCGCGTTTGGTGCGTGAAAGGACGGTTTGAAACAGTATAGTCTCAATAATCAACATAATTCTGACTAGACTGACTACCTTTCTCCGATGTGGAGCCTCCGATGGTGATTGTGTGTGCCTCTCGCACTCACTGAACCGTCCGCAGGTCTAGCGGACTTTCCCGGTTGCAGGTGTGGTCACCGCACGCAGAGGCGACGCTGGTTGGGAGGGGAAAGCGCATCAGTAGGCTACAGAGCAGCGCGCGACCTTTCGCTGGCGTCCCATGGGGAAAGCCCGCGCGCCAGCCTTAAATTATAAACACTTCTCATGAAGGGGATGTGCGCCGTTGGGATAGCACCGAGCTGACAGACAAAATAGATTTTCCCAGTACTTTTTAAAAAGTCTAGAGAATGATAGGCTTACCGTTTTTGCCACTTCCTATTATTATGGTGATAATACGAAGGAATATCCTACAGTTGACAAACAGGTCCCGTAAAAACGCACGTACACGCATTAATAAAACACAAATATGCTAGCCTCCTGACAAGCCATTAGGAGTGTAGACTGTTTTGCATGCACAACAATGTCAATTGTTCTTGTTAATTAATAGTTTGTCATAAAAAAATCCATAATTTCCAGTCTGACAATGCTTTGATTTGACCCTGCCAATAACACCCTCCATTCACTTTTGGAAATCCCAATCTAATTTAATATATATATATATATATATATATATATATATATAATCTAATTTAATATATATATAAACATTATAAATTGTTATATTTAATGGATATAAATTTTTGGATGGAGGGGATTTTGGAGGGGTTGGGGGTTATAAATTGTTATAAATTGATTTGGATGGAGGGGTTGGGGTGGTTATAAATTGATTTGGATGGAGGGGTTGGGGTGGTTATAAATTGATTTGGATGGAGGGGTTGGGGGGGTTATAAATTGATTTGGATGGAGGGGTTGGGGTGGTTATAAATTGATTTGGATGGAGGGGTTGGGGTGGTTATAAATTGATTTGGATGGAGGGGTTGGGGTGGTTATAAATTGATTTGGATGGAGGGGTTGGGGTGGTTATAAATTGATTTGGATGGAGGGGTTGGGGGGGATTTGGATTGGTTATAAATTTGGTGGAGGGGTTGGGGGTTATAAATTGGATGGCGGGGTTGGGGGGGATGGCGGGGTTGGGGGGATTTGGATGGAGGGGTTGGGGGTTATAAATTGATTTGGATGGATTGGGGTTGGGGGTTATAAATTGATTTTGGGGGATTTGGTTATAAATGGAAGGGATTTGGATGGAGGGGTTGGGGGGTTATAAATTGGTTTGGATGGAGGGGTTGGGGGGTTATAAATTGGTTTGGATGGAGGGGTTGGTTATAAATTGGTTTGGATGGAAGGGGGGTTATAAATTGGTTTGGAGGGAGGGGTTGGGGGTTATAAATTGGTTTGGAGGGAGGGGTTGGGGGGGTTATAAATTGATTTGGATGGAGGGGTTGGGGGGGTTATAAATTGATTTGGATGGAGGGGTGGGGGGGTTATAATTGTTTTTGGATTGGATGGAGGAGGGTTTGGGGGTTATAAATTGATTTGGATGGAGGGGTTGGGGGGGTTATAAATTGATTTGGATGGAGGGGTTGGGGGGGTTATAAATTGGTTTGGATGGAGGGGTTGGGGGGTTATAAATTGGTTTGGAGGGAGGGGTTGGGGGGGGTTATAAATTGGTTTGGAGGGTGGGGTTATAAATTGGTTTGGATGGAGGGGTTATAAATTGGTTTGGATGGAGAGGTTGGGGTGGTTATCAATTTATTTGGATGGAGGGGTTGGGGGTGGTTATAAATTGATTTGGATGGAGGGGTTAAAAAATTATTTGGATGGAGGGGTTGGGGGGGTTATAAATTGATTTGGATGGAGGGGCTGGGGGTGGTTATGAATTGGTTTGGAGGGAGGGGTTTGGAGGGGGGTGGTTATGAATTGGTTTGGAGGGAGGGGTTGGGGGGGTTATCATTGATTTGGATGGAGGGGTTAAAAATTATTTGGATGGAGGGGTTGGGGGTGGTTATGAATTGGTTTGGAGGGAGGGGTTGGGGGTGGTTATGAATTGGTTTGGAGGGAGGGGTTGGGGGGGTCATAAATTGGTTTGGATGGAGGGTAGCTTGGCAGTGGAGGGGGGTCTATAAGGGTGTATCTTCATCAGGACCTGGATCTCCTCCCTGAGCCTGTGAATCTCCAGGCGCTGCAGCTGAACGATACGGTCCCCCTCCTGGTTCAGACGGACCACCATGTTACTGGGGTTGGCCCTGGGAGACAGCAGCGCTGGGGACGGAGACATAAAGTCAGCTCACTGAGCAGCTACTTTAGATGTGGATAACTTAAAAATATGATTTTTTCAAGTGACTTAACTTAGCGATGAAACAGAGAACCTCAAGCACCTCTATGAATATAAACTCCAGGAAGTGAGGTGGTTTCCCCACATGGTAAAAGTTATCCTGCAGACTCTTTCCAATGAAAGCTGCAATCAGTCGTCTTTACTGTAAATCAGTCCAGATAAGAGAGAAACAGGTCACCTTTGAGAGTGTTGGTCTGCTTCTTGCCCTGTTTTCTCATCAGACTCTTGTAGTCGTGGACCTGGGAACGCACCAGACGCAACTCTTTTCTCAGGTCGTTGATCTCTCTGATTAGAGTTGCATTCTCCTGTAGCAATCAATGAATGAATCAACCAATCAGTTAGTCAAAGAATAGTACAGAACAAACAGCCTATAGATTTGGGGTGTATAATAAAGTTGTGGTCACTAATTTTATGACTATTGTGTGCGGCACTCCAACAGTCCTTTATGAAAAGTCTCGTCTCTGTCACCTGCATGATCTTGACGTTGTCTGCATGGTGGACCACGCCGTCTTTGGCCAGTTTCCTCTTCAGGGATGCCACGTTCCTCTCCAGGTGCTCTCTGTGCCGGGCGTACTCCCTCTGGACTGCTGCGTCCACACCAACTATATCCACCTGAGAGACATGAAGAGCAGCCATATTTGATTACAATGAATACACAGTAGCCAACTTACTTATCCATGACGAGTTGCATTCTTTAACTTCTGGGTACATTTTTGCTCAGGGAGAACTTTTTAGACCAGCACTGTAGCCATTACAAAGTTACAACCCAATTCACTCTACCAGCTTGCATGAAAGAGCATAAAAGCAGCACAAACAGGCAGAGTGAGCTCTAGTGAGCCTATAACAATGCTGCTCTTGCGCTCTGTCAATTCAATTCAAGGGGCTTTATTGGCATGGGAAACATATGTTTACATTGCCAAAGCAAGTGAAGTAGATATACAAAAGTAAAATAAATAATACAAATGAACTCTCTCTCTCCGTCTCCCTCTTTCATCCTGTTTCTCTCACCACATCACTCTTCTGTACATAGCGGTCGTAAAGGTCTGTGATGCTGTCCTTTAACCTCTTAGGCTCCTGGGTGAATCCCACACAGTTATGGTGGTCCGTCTTGAACCTACGTACCAGGGCCTCCACATCCCTTACCTGGGGAAGAGGGGTTGGTCATATGCAAAGTTAAAAACACAAATATAAACACCTGCCATGCACTCAAGGTCAAATGGTATCCCTCTCCCCCACACACTACATACCTTCTGCAGTCCCTTGTGCATCTCCTTGTCGGTGGTGGTGAGTTTGAGCTTCAGCTCAGCGATGTCCAGTTCCTGTTGAGCATTCTTCTTGTGGAAGGTATCCAGCTCCTGCTCAATCTACAGAGTACAGGAAGCCCATAGCATTGATCTCTATATACTCCCACATACAGCTGATCTATAGCACTCATCTAAACCCTGATCCACTCTTATCTATATGGACACAGTCATCATTTCCATCTACATGAAGAGAGGGCTAAAAGTTGGCAGGCGGTTTAAATAAGTATCAATGATGAAAAAACTAAGAACTAAAGTAGGAAAAGCCTCCCCATTTTTCCTCCAAACATAACGATGGTCATTATGGCCACATAGTTCTATTTTTGTTTCATCAGACCAGAGGACATTTCTCCAAAAAGTACGATCTTTGTCCCCATGTGCAGTTGCAAACCGTAGTCTGGCTTTTTTTATGGAGGTTTTGGAGCAGTTGCTTCCTCCTTGCTGAGCGGCCTTTCAGGTTATGTCGATATAGGACTCGTTTTACTGTGGATATACAGTGGGGAGAACAAGTATTTGATACACTGACGATTTTGCAGGTTTTCCTACTTAAAATGCATGTAGAGGTGTGTAATTTTTTTATCATAGGTACACTACAACTG
This sequence comes from Oncorhynchus keta, assembly GCF_023373465.1. Classification (NCBI taxonomy): domain Eukaryota; kingdom Metazoa; phylum Chordata; class Actinopteri; order Salmoniformes; family Salmonidae; genus Oncorhynchus; species Oncorhynchus keta. The sequence continues at coordinate 85,127,709 of NC_068421.1, read as the reverse complement.
TGAGAGACGGAATCTAAAACAAAAATCCAGAAAATCACATATGATTTTTAAGTAATTAATTTGCATGTTATTGCATGACATAAGTATTTGATACATCAGAAAAGCAGAACTTAATATCTGGTACAGAAACCTTGGTTTGCAATTACAGAGATCATATGTTTCCTGTAGTTCTTGACCAGGTTTGCACACACTGCAGCAGGGATTTTGGCCCACTCCTCCATACAAACCCTCTCCAGATCCTTCAGGTTTCAGGGTTGTTGCTGGGCAATACGGACTTTCAGCCCCCTACAAAGATTTTCTATTGGGTTCAGGTCTGGAGACTGGCTAGGCCACTCCAGGACCTTGAGATGCTTCTTACGGAGCCACTCCTTAGTTGCCCTGGCTGTGTGTTTCGGGTCGTTGTCATGCTGGAAGACCCAGCCACGACCCATCTTCAATGCTCTTACTGAGGGAAGGAGGTTGTTGGCCAAGATCTCGCGATACATGGCCCCATCCATCCTCCCCTCAATATGGTGCAGTTGTCCTGTCCCCTTTGCAGAAAAGCATCCCCAAAGAATGATGTTTCCACCTCCATGCTTCACGGTTGGGATGGTGTTCTTGGGGTTGTACTCATCCTTCTTCTTCCTCCAAACACGGCAGGTGGAGTTTAGAACAAAAAGCTCTATTTTTGTCTCATCAGACCACATTACCTTCTCCCATTCCTCCACTGGATCATCCAGATGGTCATTGGCAAACTTCGGACGGGCCTGGACATGCGCTGGCTTGAGCAGGGGGACCTTGCGTGCGCTGCAGGATTTTAATCCATGACAGCGTAGTGTGTTACTAATGGTTTTCTTTGAGACTGTGGTCCCAGCTCTCTTCAGGTCATTGACTAGGTGCTGCCATGTAGTTCTGGGCTGATCTCTCACCTTCCTCATGATCATTGATGCCCCACGAGGTGAGATCTTGCATGGAGCCCCAGACCGAGGGTGATTGACCGTCATCTCGAACTTCTTCCATTTTCAAATAATTCCGCCAACAGTTGTTGGCTTCTCATCAAGCTGCTTGCCTATTGTCCTGTAGCCCATCCCAGCTGTGTGCAGGTCTCCAATTTTATCCCCGATGTCCTTACACAGCTCTCTGGTCTTGGCCATTGTGGAAAGGTTAGAGTCTGTTTGATTGAGTGTGTGGACAGGTATCTTTTATACAGCTAATGAGTTCAAACAGGTGCAGTTAATATGGGTAATGAGTGGAGAACAGGAGGGCTTCTTAAGAAAAACTAACAGGTCTGTGAGAGCTGGAATTCTTACTGGTTGGTAGGTGATCAAATACTTATGTCATGCAATAAAATGCAAATTAATAACTTTAAAAAATCATACAATGTGATACTTTTGAACCCGTTTCCTCCAGCATCTTCACAAGGTCCTTTGCTGTTGTTCCGAGATTGATTTGCACTTTTCGCACCAAAGTGCGTTCATCTCTAGGAGACAGAAAGTGTCTCCTTCCTGAGCGGTATGACGGCTACGTGGTCCCATGGTGTTTATACTTGTGTACTATTGTTTGTACAGATGAACGCAGTACCTTCAGACATTTGGAAATTGCACCCAAGGATGAACCAGACTTGTGGAGGTCTACAATTCTTTTTCTGAGGTCTTGGCTGATTTCTTTTGATTTTCCCATAATGTCAAGCATAGAGGAACTGAGTTTGAAGGTAGGCCGTGAAATACATGTCACGGCTCTCGTTGGTGGTAGGAAGAGTAGACCAAAGCACAGCGTGGAAAGTGTTGGTTATTATTTTATTCAAAAAACACTCAAACAAAAAAGCGAAAGCACACAGTTCTGTCAGGCTAAGACACTAAACAGAAAACAAGATCCCACAACCTAATGTTGGAAAAAGGGCTGACTAAGTATGATCCCCAATCAGAGACAACGATAGACAGCTGCCTCTGATTGGGAACCACACTCAGCCAAAAACAAAGAAACAGAAGACATAGAATGTCCCACCCTAGTCACACCCTGACCTAACCAAACATAGAGAATAAGGATCTCTAAGGTCAGGGCTTGACAACACATCCACAGGTACACCTCCAACTGACCCAAATAATGTCAATTAGCCTATCAGAAGCTTCTAAAGCCATGGCATCATTTCTGGAATTTTCCAAGCTGTTTAAAGGCACAGTCAACTTAGTGTATGTAAACTTCTGACCCACTGGAATTGTGATACAGTGAATTATAAGTGAAATAATCTGTCTGTAAACAATTGTTGGAAAAATTACTTGTGTCATGCACAAAGTAGATGTCCTATCCGACTTGCCAAAACTATAGTTTGTTAACAAGAAATTTGTGGAGTGGTTGAAAAACATGACTCCAACCTAAGTTAATGACTCCAACCTAAGTGTATGTAAACTTCCGACTTCAACTGTACCTACTCAAGAGACATTTCAGCAATGGTTAACGAATTCAACAATGACAGTTAACCAGTTAAAGAACTGATACAGGAGGAGGAAGTTATACCTCATGGGTCTGCTCTTTCATCTCCTTGATGTCGTTCTCTCTGAGCTCAATCTGTTTCTCCAGTTCTTTGATCTTGTAGTCCAGAACAAACTTAAATTTCGCCAGCTCCTGGTTCTTCTTTTTCAGGTCATATATGCATTTCTCCTACACAGGGATAAGGGACAAGACAAGACAAACAGGCCTCAGATCAGATCATGGATGTGTTTCTCTTACAAAGGATCAGGGACAAGACCCTAGCCTGCTGATCACAGATATGTTGTGCGGTCTTGCCAATCCATATGTGGTCTTTGTCACGCAACAACCATAGGAGTTGGCAAGACAAGACATACAGGCCTCAGATCAAAAAATCCAATCAAATTTGATTAGTCACATACTCCAAATACAACAAATCAAATCAAATTGTATTTGTCACATACACATGGTTAGCAGATGTTAATGCGAGTGTAGCGAAATGCTTGTGCTTCTAGTTCCGACAATGCAGTGATAACCAACAAGTAATCTAACTAACAATTCCAAAACTACTGTCTTATACACAGTGTAAGGGGATAAAGAATATGTACATAAGGATATATGAATGAGTGATGGTACAGAGCAGCATACAGTAGATGGTATCGAGTACAGTATATACATACATATGAGATGAGTATGTAGACAAAGTATACAAAGTGGCATAGTTAAAGTGGCTAGTGATACATGTATTACATAAGGATGCAGTCGATGATGTAGAGTACAGTATATACGTATGCATATGAGATGAATAATGTAGGGTAAGTAACATTATATAAGGTAGCATTGTTTAAAGTGGCTAGTGATATATTTACATCATTTCCCATCAATTCCCATTATTAAAGTGGCTGGAGTTGGGTCAGTGTCAATGACAGTGTGTTGGCAGCAGCCACTCAATGTTAGTGGTGGCTGTTTAACAGTCTGATGGCCTTGAGATAGAAGCTGTTTTTCAGTCTCTCGGTCCCAGCTTTGATGCACCTGTACTGACCTCGCCTTCTGGATGATAGCGGGGTGAACAGGCAGTGGTTCGGGTGGTTGATGTCCTTGATGATCTTTATGGCCTTCCTGTAACATCGGGTGGTGTAGGTGTCCTGGAGGGCAGGTAGTTTGCCCCGGTGATGCGTTGTGCAGACCTCACTACCCTCTGGAGAGCCTTACGGTTGAGGGCGGAGCAGTTGCCGTACCAGGCGGTGATACAGCCCGCCAGGATGCTCTCGATTGTGCATCTGTAGAAGTTTGTGAGTGCTTTTGGTGACAAGCCGAATTTCTTCAGCCTCCTGAAGTTGAAGAGGCGCTGCTGCGCTTCTTCACGACGCTGTCAGTGTGAGTGGACCAATTCAGTTTGTCTGTGATGTGTATGCCGAGGAACTTAAAACTTGCTACCCTCTCCACTACTGTTCCATCGATGTGGATAGGGGGTGTTCCCTCTGCTGTTTCCTGAAGTCCACAATCATCTCCTTAGTTTTGTTGACGTTGAGTGTGAGGTTATTTTCCTGACACCACACTCCGAGGGCCCTCACCTCCTCCCTGTAGGCCGTCTCGTCGTTGTTGGTAATCAAGCCTACCACTGTTGTGTCATCCGCAAACTTGATGATTGAGTTGGAGGCGTGCATGACCACGCAGTCGTGGGTGAACAGGGAGTACAGGAGAGGGCTCAGAACGCACCCTGTGGGGCCCCCGTGTTGAGGATCAGCGGGAGGAGATGTTGTTGCCTACCCTCACCACCTGGGGGCGGCCCGTCAGGAAGTCCAGTACCCAGTTGCACAGGGCGGGGTCGAGACCCAGGGTCTCGAGCTTGATGACGAGCTTGGAGGGTACTATGGTGTTGAATGCCGAGCTCTAGTCGATGAACAGCATTCTCACATAGGTATTCCTCTTGTCCAGGTGGGTTAGGGCAGTGTGCAGTGTGGTTGAGATTGCATCGTCTGTGGACCTATTTGGGCGGTAAGCAAATTGGAGTGGGTCTTACAGTGAAATGCTTACTTAGAGCCCCTAACCAACAATGCAGATGAAAAAAAATATGGATAAGAATAAGAAATAAAAGTACCAAGTAATTAAAGAACAGCAGTAAAATAACAATAGTGAGACTATATACAGGGTACAGGTACAGAGTCAATGTGCGGGGGCACCGGTTAGTTGAGGTAATATGTACATGTAAGTAGAGTTATTAAAGTGACTATGCAGAGATGATAACAACAGAGAGTAGCAGCGGTGTAAAAGAGGGGGGAATCCAATTAGTCTGGGTAGCCATCTGATTAGGTGTTCAGTAGTCTTATGGCCGTTTAGAAGCCTCTTGGACCTAGACTTGTTTAGAAGCCTCTTGGACCTAGACTTGGTGCTCCGGTACCGCTTGCCATGCGGTAGCAGAGAAAACAGTCTATGACTGGGGTGGCTGGAGTCTGACACTTTTTAGGGCCTTCCTCTGACACCGCCTGGTGTAGAGGTCCTGGATGGCAGGAAGCTTTGCCCCACTTCACACTAACTGACTAGACAATCATTTAACTGCCATGTAATTGTAACAGATGTGAAACAGCTAGCTTAGTTAGTGGTGGTGCGCGCTAAATAGCGTTTCAATCGGTGACGTCACTTGCTCTGAGACCTTGAAGTAGTGGTTGCTCTGAAAGGGCCGTGGGTTTTGTGGAGCGATGAGTAACGATGCTTCGAGGGTGACTGTTTTTATTTTATTTTTTATTTCACCTTTATTTAACCAGGTAGGCTAGTTGAGAACAAGTTCTCATTTGGAACTGCGACCTGGCCAAGATAAAGCATAGCAGTGTGAACAGACAACACAGAGTTACACATGGAGTAAACAATTAACAAGTCAATAACACAGTAGAAAAAAAGGGGAGTCTATATACATTGTGTGCAAAAGGCATGAGGAGGTAGGCGAATAATTACAATTTTGCAGATTAAGACTGGAGTGATAAATGATCAGATGGTCATGTACAGGTAGAGATATTGGTGTGCAAAAGAGCAGAAAAGTAAATAAATAAAAACAGTATGGGGATGAGGTAGGTAAAAATGGGTGGGCTATTTGCCGATAGACTATGTACAGCTGCAGCGATCGGTTAGCTGCTCAGATAGCAGATGTTTGAAGTTGGTGAGGGAGATAAAAGTCTCCAACTTCAGCGATTTTTGCAATTCGTTCCAGTCACAGGCAGCAGAGTACTGGAACGAAAGGCGGCCAAATGAGGTGTTGGCTTTAGGGATGATCAGTGAGATACACCTGCTGGAGCGCGTGCTATGGATGGGTGTTGCCATCGTGAACTGAGATAAGGCGGAGCTTTACCTAGCATATGTAGCGAGGGCCAGCCGACTAGAGCATACAAGTCGCAGTGGTGGGTGGTATAAGGTGCTTTAGTGACAAAACGGATGGCACTGTGATAAACTGCATCCAGTTTGCTGAGTAGACTGTTGGAAGCAATTTTGTAGATGACATCGCCGAAGTCGAGGATCGGTAGGATAGTCAGTTTTACTAGGGTAAGTTTGGCGGCGTGAGTGAAGGAGGCTTTGTTGCGGAATAGAAAGAAGATTCTTGATTTGATTTTCGATTGGAGATGTTTGATATGAGTCTGGAAGGAGAGTTTACAGTCTAGCCAGACACCTAGGTACTTATAGATGTCCACATATTCAAGGTCAGAACCATCCAGGGTGGTGATGCTGGTCAGGCGTGCGGGTGCAGGCAGCGAACGGTTGAAAAGCATGCATTTGGTTTTACTAGCGTTTAAGAGCAGTTGGAGGCCACGGAAGGAGTCTTGTATGGCATTGAAGCTCGTTTGGAGGTTAGATAACACAGTGTCCAAGGACGGGACGGAAGTATATAGAATGCTGTCGTCTGCGTAGAGGTGGATCAGGGAATCACCCGCAGCAAGAGCAACATCATTGATATATACAGAGAAAAGAGTCTGCCCGAGAATTGAACCCTGTGGCACCCCCATAGAGACTGCCAGAGGACCGGACAGCATGCCCTCCGATTTGACACACGGAACTCTGTCTGCAAAGTAATTGGTGAACCAGGCAAGGCAGTCATCCGAAAAACCGAGGCTTCTGAGTCTGCCGATAAGAATATGGTGATTGACAGAGTCGAAAGCCTTGGCAAGGTCGATGAAGACGGCTGCACAGTACTGTCTTTTATCGATGGCGGTTATGATATCGTTTAGTACCTTGAGCGTGGCTGAGGTGCACCCGTGACCGGCTCGGAAACCAGATTGCACAGCGGAGAAGGTACGGTGGGATTCGAGATGGTTAGATAGGCAGGGCAGGATGGATGGATATAGGTCTGTAACAGTTTGGGTCCAGGGTGTCTCCCCCTTTGAAGAGGGGGATGACTGCGGCAGCTTTCCAATCCTTGGGGATCTCAGACGATATGAAAGAGAGGTTGAACAGGCTGGTAATAGGGGTTGCGACAATGGCGGCGGATAGTTTCAGAAATAGAGGGTCCAGATTGTCAAGCCCAGCTGATTTGTACCGGTCCAGGTTTTGCAGCTCTTTCAGAACATCTGCTATCTGGATTTGGGTAAAGGAGAACCTGGAGAGGCTTGGGCGAGTAGCTGCGGGGGGGGGGGGAGCTGTTGGCCGACGTTGGAGTAGCCAGGCGGAAGGCATGGCCAGCCGTTGAGAAATGCCTGTTGAAGTTTTCGATAATCATGGATTTATCGGTGGTGACCATGTTACCTAGCCTCAGTGCAGTGGCAGCTGGGAGGAGGTGCTCTTGTTCTCCATGGACTTCACAGTGTCCCAGAACGTTTTGGAGTTGGAGCTACAGGATGCAAACTTCTGCCTGAAGAAGCTGGCCTTAGCTTTCCTGACTGACTGCGTGTATTGGTTCCTGACTTCCCTGAACAGTTGCATATCGCGGGGACTATTCGATGCTATTGCAGTCCGCCACAGGATGTTTTTGTGCTGGTCGAGGGCAGTCAGGTCTGGAGTGAACCAAGGGCTGTATCTGTTCTTAGTTCTGCATTTTTTGAACGGAGCATGCTTATCTAAAATGGTGAGGACGTTACTTTTAAAGAATGACCAGGCATCCTCAACTGACCGGATGAGGTCAATGTCCTTCCAGGATACCCGGGCCAGGTCGATTAGAAAGGCCTGCTCACAGAAGTGTTTTCGGGAGCGTTTGATAGTGATGAGGGGTGGTCGTTTGACTGCGGCTCCGTAGCGGATACAGGCAATGAGGCAGTGATCGCTGAGATCCTGGTTGAAGACAGCGGAGGTGTATTTGGAGGGCCAGTTGGTCAGGATGACGTCTATGAGGGTGCCCTTGTTTACAGAGTTAGGGATGTACCTGGTGGGTTCCTTGATGATTTGTGTGAGATTGAGGGCATCCAGCTTAGATTGTAGGACTGCCGGGGTGTTAAGCATATCCCAGTTTAGGTCACCTAACAGAATAAACTCTGAAGCTAGATGGGGGGGGCGATCAATTCACAAATGGTGACATTACTTTGCAGGCTAACTCCTCCCCCTTTGGCAATTCTATCTTGACGGAAGATGTTATAGTTGGGTATGGAAATCTCAGAATTTTTGGTGGCCTTCCTGAGCCAGGATTCAGACACAGCAAGGACATCAAGGTTAGCAGAGTGTGCTAAAGCAGTGAGTAAAACAAACTTAGGGAGGAGGCTTCTGATGTTGACATGCATGAAACCAAGGCTTTTCCGATCACAGAAGTCGACAAATGAGGGTGCCTGGGGACATGCAGGGCCTGGGTTTACCTCCACATCACCCGCGGAACAGAGAAGGAGTAGTATGAGGGTGCGGCTAAAGGCTATCAAAACTGGTCGCCTAGAGTGTTGGGGACAGAGAATAAGAGGAGCAGGTTTCTGGGCATGGTAGAATATATTCAGGGCATAATGCTCAGACAGGGGTATGGTGGGGTGCGGGTACAGCGGAGGTAAGCCCAGGCACTGGGTGATGATGAGAGAGGTTGTTGTTGATGTGTGCAGAGAGTCCCTGGTTCGCGCCCGGGTATGGGCGAGGGGATAGTCTAAAGTTATACTGTTACATAATAACTCATAGAATATAACATGATGCAATGTTGCCATGTAACAGGTTTGTTAGCAATGAAATTTGTTAAGCCAAGAAATCAACCCATTCTCTTTATAGTCTTTGACTTGAGTTATTTGTCCAGTTCAATTACATTCATAATCCTCTTCCAACATTAATATCCCATGAACTTGAATATAAAATGTCACTTCCATTGTTCAACAATACAAGCTAGTTAGTGAACCAAATCTAATGTTCAAGCTTAACTTCTGGGAGGCATCTTTAATGTTCAAATGTATCATCGTTAGTGACGAAACAGTTGCCACGGCTACTCTGCTGAGTGTGAATCTTTATTCATGAAGAGAAAGGATAGGAGGATGGATCTGTGTTTGAACTGAACTGGGGCCTCCTCTTTTAATGCAGGGCCATTTTGTTATAATTTACTCTCTGTCCAATTAGCTATTTGAAAGCGTTTCATCTTGAGGGCAGGTGGTGTGTGTGAGTGTAGGAGGGGGTAATCTTTTCATAGACAGCATCTGTGACATTTACACATTAAAGACAGTTATCAATTATTGTCTCTATTCAGTCTGTGTCGCTGAAGCGTTACAGAGAGCAGGGTAGAAATGTAAAGGTCATTTCCTATTGAGACGACATCTGCAGCTTTTACCATGAAGCAGTCTCTGCTGACGTCGGAACATTCCCTTTAAATTTCAATAACGCTGTAGCGCTGAGTTTCCACGATCCGGATCCCTCTGCACACTAAGGCTGTGGCCCAAACACTTTATTTCATTGTATTTATTTCACCTTTGTTTAACCAGGTAGGCCAGTTGAGAACAAGTTCTCATTTACAACTGCGTCCTGGCCAAGATAAAGTAAAGCAGTGCGACACAAACAACAACACAGTGTTACACATGGAATAAACAAACGTAGTCAATAACTCAATAGAAAAAGTCTATATACAGTGTGTGCACACATTTAAAAGACACATCCGATCCCCTCAGCCCTCAAATTAAGTGGACACTTCTGATGGCGTATCATGATGTCTGACGAGTTTACACTTGCAGGGCGAGGGAGGAAGGACGGAATGATTTTTAAATGGACCACCTTCCCCGGAAATTCATCAATCGTTCATCCCGCGATGATTGTTTTCAGCCACCGGTAGCTTGTGGTTGCTTTATATGCGTTAGTCAATTATGAGTGCATGTCTACTTATATTAAATATATAATTATTCATATACGCCTACTGTATGATAGCTAGCAAATTCATTATCTAACTAACATTAGCCTGCCTAGCTTCTGAAGAAGGAAAATGTTTTATTTCTACAATTTCCAAAAGATAACCAAACAAAAACATATTTACTTTTTATAAGACGTGTTTGTGCCATCGTGTGCATTAGTAGCACAATGTCTAACGTATTTTCATTGGGGTTTACTTACGTTGACTTCTCCATTAATGTTGTTTTAAGTTTTCGCTGACTTTTCTTAGTGGATGTACAATCGTCGCGAATTGAATTATGGGGAGTTTCAGGCCTAGGAGTGAACATAATTGTACACTCGCAAAGCCGACAAACACGAGGGCTGAGGGGCTTACGTCGCAAACTTCCCTTGCTTGGCTAATCATTTGGACCGCCCTCCAAGATGGCGACAGGGATTCCCCAAAGGGCATAAGTGGATGAGGGTGTGTCTTTTAAGTGTTTGGACCGCACTCAAGAGACAGAGCTAGAAGAGGATGAAAATGGTTGTCTCCTCCCTCAGAACACTGATGTTAAAATATGGACATGCTCTTTGGAGGGATATAACATCGCAAATCAATTATGCTAACAGCCCCATTCTTTGTTCATGCTTTGTTTACGCAGGGACACAACATGTCAACATTTAACCTTATGCGAAAAAAGAGAGGGGGATAGTTTATTTAAAAAAATATATTTTACCCTTATTTTACCTGGTAAATTGACTGAGAACACATTCTCATTTACAGCAACGACCTGGGGAATATTTACAGGGAAACGGAGGGGGGAGGAATGAGACAATTTGAAGCTGGATGATTAAGTGGCCATGATGGTTTGAGGCCAGATTGGACATTTTTACCAGGACACCGGGGTTAACACCCCTACTCTAAAGAGTGGACTTTTTTTGCCATGGGATCTTTAGTGACCACAGAGAGTCAGGACATGCGTTTAACGTGCCACCCGAAAGACGGCACCTTGCAACAGGGCAATGTCCCCAATCACTGACCAGGGCTAGTAAGATAAAAAAAACAAGTTTAGACCAGAGGAAAGAGTGCCTCCTACTGGCCCTCCAACACCACTTCCAGCAGCATCTGGTCTCTCATCCAGGACCAACCCTGATTAGCTTCAGAGGCAAGTCAGCAGTGGGATGCAGGGTGGTATGCGTACGTGAGTTTGTGTTCGCAGAGCAAGTGTCTGAGTCGGTGCCTGAAACAGTGGCCTGCTCCACCAAATGCTGATGCAGTGGGATTATTCATTATTGGACCTTCACACTCTGGTTCAGTGCTGTGAGAAGGGGAGGAGTCTCACAGTCTCAAAGTCACCTTGTCTGGTGTGATGCATGGGACTGTGACTGTGACTGGGACTGTGACTGGGACTGGGACTGGGACTGGGACTGGGACTGAGACTCAGGATAATAGATGTATGGGGGAGAACAACTTTTATGGACAATATATAATAGCGCATAAGTTGATTGTGTTCAATTATGAGAGAAGAACATTTGAACAAAGTCAACTACAATCATAAACAGTAGAGGTCCATCAATAAAACTGACTCTTTTCCTTCCTTCGTGTTTCAACAGTTTCAATGGCATCCAGTCAAGGAACCGTCCATGTTTATGCATACCTTGGAGGCAAACCTAACCCTCTCCATGCCATGGCACCTGTCTGTACCCCCTCAGCCCAGCAGCAGCCCTCTCACCTTATCCTGGATGGTGTCATCCCTCTCCTGGATCTCTTTCTTCAGGGCCAGGATGTCTCTCTCCAGACACTTCTGATGTGCCAGTAGCTTCTGTTGCTCTGTCTTCATCTTCTCTTTCTCCATGCTCCTGTCGTCTATATTCTTCTGCAGGCTGCTGAACTGCAGTGTGTGTGCATGGGTGTGTGTGTGAGGGAGGGAGGGGAGGACAGGGGGTAGACGTGGCAGGGAGAGGAGGACAGGGGGTAGACGTGGCAGGGAGGGGAGGAAAATGTCATCAGTCACCGTTGTCATAACTCATTGGGACTTACACAATGGTCATATTCTTTATAGCTTCCCATAACCAACAATAAAGCCTCCACATGCAGTATCATATTGGATAGTAAAAACAGCCTAACCTTATCTAGGGAGAAAGGCAAGAACAGACAGCAGACAGACAGAATGGGGCCATAGGACTGCAGAATCTACACACAGGATCTGACTTAACATTCTCCCTGTGATATTGAGTGAGCAAGCGGAGGGAGCACATTAGAGCCTAACTATGGACACATGGACAGGCCCTGCTCGCCATCAGCAGGCCGTATGCTGCGTCTGATTGGCTGTAATTATGATGTACGACTGTGATGAGAGGGCAGGTAGGGTCTAGGTGGGAGAGGGTTGGGGAGGGAGTGTGTGAAGGATGGGAGTTGGAGGGAGACTAGCGGGGAATCTTGCATCCTCTCCTACCAGTCCTCTCCTCTCCCCCTGTCCCACTCCCCCCCGTCCCTCTCCCCCCGTCCTCTCCCTCCCGTCCTCTCTCCCCCGTCCTCTCCCTCCCATCCTCTCCCCCGTCCTCTCTCTCTCCCATCCTCTCCTCTGTCCTCTCCTACCAGTCCTCTCCTCTCCCCCGGTCCCACTCCCCCCATCCCTCTCCCCCCCGTCCTCTCCCTCCCGTCCTCTCTCCCCCGTCCTCTCTCCCCCCGTCCTCTCCCTCCAGTCCTCTCCCCCCGTCCCTCTCCCCCGTCCCTCTCCCCCCGTCCTCCCCCCCGTCCTCTCCCCGTCCTCTCTCCCGTCCTCTCCCCCCGTCCCTCTCCCCCCATCCTCTCTCCCCCGTCCTCTCTCCCCCGTCCTCTCTCCCCCGTCCTCTCCCTCCCGTCCTCTCCCCTGTCCTCTCCCTCCCGTCCTCTTCTCTCCATCCTCTTCACACTTCCATATCAAAATGTCTGAGGAAAATGAGGAGAGCATTGGAGAAGATCTGAGGAGAGAAACCTCTGATCTTCTCCTCGTATCCCTCTTATGTTCTGAGAAGAAGGCAGGGAGAGGACAAAAGGAATCAAGGAAACTTTTGAGAGCTTGTGATGGTGGAGGGAGGTGTGGGGGTGAGAAGATGATGTCTCCACCTTCTTCTTCATGATGCCAGTGTCTCCCTTCATGCATGGGACCAACACTTTAAATGTTACGTTTATATTTATGTTCAGTGTAAATAGAGTTTCCCCATCTCTGTCATAATGACCAATGACAATGCCTTGCTCTCTTCCATCCGCTGCAGCTGTTCCTCGTAGTCCTGCTGCATCTGCTGAGACTTGAGCTGCAGCTCCTGGTACTTCTCATACTCCAGCATCAGTTTCTGACTGTTGGCTGACTCTGGGGCTGGGGGGGGGGGGGGCAGCAAGAGTTAGAGAGGATATGAGGAGGACTCTGGATCTCAATAATATCAGGTGCTGCTGTCAATGTACACACTGAAATGGGAGTCATTCAAGTCTCATAGCTCTAAACTTAGAGGCAACTTTTCCGATATATGGACAAGAAGTGAGAATAGAATAAACAGAATAGAATGGAATAGATAGAATAGAACAGAATATAATCGATCAAAATAGAATTGAACAGAATAAAACAGAACTCACCCAGATCCTGCAGCTCTTTGGATTCTTTCTCCATCACCTCGAGCATGGCTTCCTGATTGGCTGACTCCATCTTGCCTCGTTCCGTCTTCAAGATCTGACAGGAGAGATGAAGATAGGTGAAGCGAGAGGGATGTATCTACATATGATCCTCATTGAGGTGTTCACCTTAAGACAGCCCAGCCAGTGCCACTTTCAATTTTCATTTCCATGTATCGATCTAGCAGTGGCTCTTATCAAGGCCGGCTCTTACAAGGCAAAGTAAGTCAGTGCATACCATTATGAGAGCTAAACAAAAAGTTAAAACGTGTTAAAAGTATTACAGCGTACATACTGAACAAAAATATAAAACGTAACATGCAACAATTTCAAAGATTTTACTGAGTTACGGGTCATATAAGGAAATCAGTCAATTGAAATAAATTCATTAGACCCTAATCACATGACTGGGAATACAGATATGCATCTGTTGGTCACAGATACCGTAAAGGAAAGACTTCCGCCGAGGTCGGTTCCTCTCCTTGTTCGGCCGGCGTTCGGCGGTCGACGTCACCAGCCATCGTCGATCCACCTTTCATTTTCCATTTGTTTTGTCTTGTTTTCCCGCACACATGGTTTGCATTCCCTCATTACTCGTCTTGCATATAACCCCCCATGTCCGTGTGTGGAATTGTTATATGTAAATGTATGTGTACTCCAGGCTGGTTTGCGCCGGGTTATTGTAACCCGTGTATGTTTAGTTTTCTGAGTGCCGTGTTTTGTTCGCCTCAATACAGGGCTCCGTTTGCTCCCCATTTCTGCTCTCCTGCGCCTGACTTCTCTGCAGCCAGTCATGCACTCCTTTACACTAGTGTGGATCAGAACACCAGTCCGTATCTGGTGTGACCACCATTTGTCCTTCGCATAGAGTTGATCAGGCTGTTGATTGATCAGGTTGTTGAATGTTGTCCCACTACTCTCCAATGGAAGGTGCGAAGTTGCTGGATATTGGCGGGAACTGGAACACGCCGTTTCATACGTCGATCCAGAGCATCCCAAACATGTTCAACGGGTGACATGTCTGGTGATTATGCAGGCCATGGATGAACTGGGACATGTTCAGCTTCCAGGAATTGTGTACAGATCTTGGCAACATGGGGTTGGGCTTTATCTTGCTGAAACATGAGGTGATAAAATGCAATTGTGTTCGTTGTCCGTAGTTAATGCCTTCCAATACCATAACCCCCACCGCCACTATGGGGCACTCTGTTTACAACATTGATATCAGCAAACCACTCGCCCACAAGACGACATACATGCTGTCTGCCATCTGCCCGGTACAGTTGAAGAGAACACTTTCCAGCGTTCCAGAGGCCATCGAAGGCAAGCATTTGCCCATTGAAGTTGGTTACGAGCCGGAACTGCAGTCAGGTCAAGACTTCGGTGAGGACGACGAGCACGCAGATGAGCTTCCCTGAGACGGTTTCTGACAGTTTGTGCAGAAATTCGACTGTTGTGCAAACCCACAGTTTCATCAGTTGTCCGGGTGGCTGGTCTCAGACGATCCCTGCATGTTAGGCTGCTGTTGTTCCATGCGTAGTATGGGCAGTGTGCATCACGGCTGGATAGGCTGCGTTTCCGCTGTCAATATTCATGCCATAACCAACTATGTTACCACTGAAACAAGCTTTTGGTTGGTCTTAAGTATCCCTACCAACGCTGCCTGAAATGAACACTTTGGATCATGTTTTTAAGGACACGCAAATATTTATAACCCTCCCATCAGAGAGCAAGTGAGCTGATATAAAACAGGAATATTCCCGAACCTGGCGTTAGGGCTGGAAAATGACAATGTGCATTTGACACTAGCACCGCCCTTAACGCCAGCCAACAATAGAGTCCTCTGAGTTATTTGGGACAAGGTAAACATAAGTATTTCATCAGATTAATAATTTTTATAATTTACTGTTTTAATCTGTTTATCTCAGAGCCTATTTACCATCTAAATGTATCTTCATTGCTCTGATTCACCCAGGTAATTATATCATATGCACTTGTACTTTCTTTAGTTAACTTAATTAAGGTGGGTAACTGATTATGTTTGAAGCCTCGTCTGACCTGTCTCCTGGTCTTGAGCTCTTCTGCTCGACAAACTTAGCCGACATCTCTTTGATGTCCTTGTTATACTTCATTCCTTCAGACGGAGCTGGTACTCATTCTCCATCTTCAACTCCTGCACACGCATCATCAGCTCCAGCATAACCTGGTTCTGTTATGGAGGAAAGGAGGGATGGGGAGGGAGAGAAAGAGAGATGGTAGAGAGAGAGAGAAGAAGAGGAGAGTATCTTAAGTGAAGAGAGTGGGAGAAGAGAGAAAGGGAGGCATAAAGGAGAGGAAAGAGGAAAGGACAGGGAGAATGTGAATAATCAGGTTTCAGGATGAGCAACTGCATGGCCCTTGCAAACCTACCACAGGAGGCTACTGAGGGGAGAAAGGCTCATAATAATGGCCGGAAACGGTGCAAATGGAATGGAAGCAAACACCTGGAAACCATGGAAACCATGTGTTTAATGTATTTGATACCGTTCCATTGATTCCACTCCAGTCATTAACATGAGCCTGTTCTCCCCAATTAAGGTGCCACCAACCTCCTGTGCAACCTACAATAAGGCAACCACCCCCACCCCATGTATCAAGTCAGTGTAACGCTACAACAGTTCCCATGGGTGTCCTACAGATGTAGGATCTTGTTAGAGGAAATTATAGTTGAAATGATTAATTATGTATACATTTCTGATTAAAACCATTTATTCTGATACTATTATATTATGATATGAAATGTATGGGCTCTTGGTTAAGGTGTTACTGAAAATGTAAGGAA
Organism: Oncorhynchus keta; assembly: GCF_023373465.1. Taxonomy (NCBI): domain Eukaryota; kingdom Metazoa; phylum Chordata; class Actinopteri; order Salmoniformes; family Salmonidae; genus Oncorhynchus; species Oncorhynchus keta. The sequence goes on along the minus strand of NC_068421.1, from coordinate 85,111,564 downwards.
AACTAATGAATTGTCTGTACCTTGCGGGTTTAATTAAGGGGGAGAGATGCTATAGCTTTTCAGACAGATAAGAATGTTTGGGTTGTGTTCCATTAGTGGAGAAAAGTATATCTTTTAGACAGTTTGGAATGTAGTTTTATGAGGGGAGTAGAAGAGGAGTTCCAGACCTAAAAACAATGGGCTCTTGTGAGAATCGGAGAGAGTGTGGGAAACTGATGATGTCATTTTCAGTTTATAACCTGTGGAAATATGTGTATGCGTTTAGTACTCTCTGGAATTAAACGCTGTTTACCTGGCTTTTAAGACTGGTCTCGATCTACTTCATGTATAATTAATGAACTTACACCTCATTAATGAACTAGAAACGAGTGCGAATTTGGTTTTGGCTACAAAATACATAGGAATTTAGAATTCCTCTATCAGATCTTCATTTGAGGGAAAACTTAACTGCAACGAAGGACATTTTTTATTTGACGTTTAAAACGGTTCTGAATTTAGTAATTTCCACTTTGAAATTTCAGACTTGATTTTCCCCTATGAAAAATGTATCAACCCCTACAAAAATGTACATTTATTATATCCACTTAATAACTCACATTTTCTGTTAATTATTTTCCTGCTATAACAAACTGGCTCAAATGAAGATCCTACATCTCTGTACCTTCTCCTCCAGGTCTGACTTGGTGATGAGGATCTCCTCAGCGTAGGTGATGTCCTTGTCTCTCTTCAGGCCGCGGCCGTCCTTGTCTATGATCTTCCAGATGAGCAGGCAGCAGTCCTCAGACACCGTCAGCAGATACTGGTCATCAAATGTGATCACCATCTGAACACAGAAAGGACACAGTTTACGCACCTCTGTTCAGGATACATCCACTCAAATCAATGGCCTTTGCACTGATTTGTGTGTGGTCCATTACACTGCAATGGATCAAACTTTGCTGCGTTGTATTGCGTTGCAATGCATAGTATGTTCCTGTTTTGTGGAGGCATTGCATTGTCGTACTTTGGTGACAGGTGAAGAGTGGGCCTGATACTCGATCCAGTCCTTCTGGATAGACAGGGGGTACTTGATGGCCCTGATGGTCCAGATTAAGGTCCCGGTGAAGAGCGTGCGTCCGGACCGGGACATGGTGACGGTGGTGTATGCCACGTCTTCAGCAGGCACCTCACGCATGATCTGACAAAGAGAGCGAATTGATGTGAATATAAAGGCTACTATCAAGGGATGGCAAGAAACAATTACAGCAGAGGTAAAGTGTTGTTGTCATTCATGCATAACATTAAAGCTAATGTGCCAGCCTCATCCAGGGACTCATTTATTGAAGTGGATATTAAAGATCTTAATTTGATCACTCTTTTCTTACTGAGAATTGTCCAGTGATTTTTCCAGAAAATGCAGATAGCCTTTGTGATTTACATAAATGTACTGAAAATCCAAACTAACACACTAACACACTAAAACTAACATATTAACAGTATTCCACTTTTCATGTAGCCTCATGTTGACCAGCCTAACCACCGACCAAGCAACATTATGGACTAAACGTTCAAATCCTGTTGCTGCGGGATTATTTTGCTGAGACGATACTCGTCAAATGAAGATCCTACATCTGTGTGTCAGTGAAAGTTTTGTTTAAATGTGTGATTGTTAGAGTTTCTTTCAAAGCTCCAGCATCTGACAATAACTCAAGGGGCCTTTATCATCTCTCCTGACTGGTTTCACAGACTGTCAGAGAGATGACCGTCACTCAGGATGAGGAGAACTAACAGCAGAGTGTGAATTTAATGGGCTCTCTTCTCTGCTCTGGTCATTATGACAGAGATGGGAAACTCTATTTACACTGAACAAATATATAAATTTAACACGTAAAGTGTTGGTCCCATGTTTCATGAGCTGAAATAAAACATCCCAGAAATGTTCCAGATGTACAAAAAGCTTATTTCTCTCAAATTTTGTTCACAAATTTGTTTACATCCCTGTTAGTGAGCATTTCTCCTTTGCCAAGATAATACATCCACCTAACAGGTGTGGCATATTAAGAAGCTGATGAAACAGCATGATCATTACAGTGGTGCACCTTCTGCTGGGGACAATAAAAGGCCACTCTAAAATGTGCAGTTTTGTCACACAACACAATGCCACAGACGTCTCAAGTTTTGAAGGAGCATTCAATTGACTGCAGTAATGTCCACCAGAGCTGTTGCCAGATAATTGAATGTTCATTTATCTACCCTAAGCCTCCTCCAACATGGTGTTACAAAATTTGGCAGTACGTCCAACCGGCCTCACAACCATAGACCACGTGTAACCACGCCAGCCCAGGACCTCCACGTCTGGCGGGATCGTCTGAGATCAGCCACCTAGACAGCTGATGAAACTGTGGGTTTGCACAACCGAAGAATTTCTGCACAAACTGTCAGAAACCTTCTCAGGGAAGCTTATCTGCATGCTCCTCATGACGTCCTCCTCACCAGGGTCTTGACCTGACTACAATTTGACATTGTAACAGACTTCAGTGAGCAAATGCTCACCTACTATGGCCACTGGCACGCTGGAAAAGTGTGCTCTTCACGGATTAATCCAGTTTTCAACTATACCGGGCAGATGGGCGAGCGGTTTGCTGATGTTAACATTGTGAACAGAGAGCCCCATGGTGGTGGTGGGGTTATGGTATGGGTAGGCATAAGCTACAGACAACGGACACAATTGCATTTTATCTATGGCAATTTGAATGCACAGAGATATCGTGACGAGATCCTGAGGCCCATTGTCGTGCCATTCATCCGCCACCATCACCCGTGCATGATAATGCACGGCCTCATGTTGCAAGAATCTGCACACAATTCCTGGAAGCCGAAAATGTCCCAGTTCTTCCATGGCCTGCATACTCACTAGACATGTCACCCATTGAACATGTTTGGGATGCTCTTGATCGACGTGTACGACAGCGCGTTCCAGTTCCCGTCAATATCCAGCAACTTCGCACAGCCATTGAGGAGAAGTGGGACAACATTCTACATATCACTATCAACAGCCTGATCAATCAACAGCCTGATCAACTCTATGCGAAGGAGATGTGACGACCATTTGCCTCATGCAGCGCTGACTGGTTTTCTGATCCACGCACCTACCTTATTTTTAAAGGTATCTATCACCAACAGATGCAGTATCTGTATTCCCAGTCATGTGAAATCCATAGATTAGGGCCTAATGAATTTATTGTAATTGACTGATTTCCTTACATGACCTGCAACTCAGTAAAATCTTTGAAATTGTTCCATTCTTATTTTTGTTCAGTGTACTTTCCCTTTCAGAACTTCATATAACACAGCTGGAAACTGACTCCAGCAAAAAAATATGAAATGAAGATTTTTTTAAATAAAATATTCCCTCAAAACCATCAGCACCACTTTCAAGGAAAACGTATGCATAGTGAGAATAAGGAAAGCTGGCTAATAAGATCTAACTGCTCCCCTCAATTATTAAACCTATATTATCGTTATCAGGAAGAAAGTCCTCATAGAAGTTTATACCAAGATTTAACTGACTATATTTCAAAACTAATACACAGTTGTCAGAGCATGTAACATTTCAAACAAATGTTAATATTTTTCTTCTTTTTGTACATCAGCAATTGACCAAAAAGACCAAGCAGAAACAGAAGAACATTGGCCAGAAACATCTTTCTAAAAGGAAGAAACATTTCATATGCTACTGTTTTCAGGTCTCACTTGACAGTCCTGGATCTCTTTCAGGGTACAGTCGATCCCCACGGCGAAGATAGTCTTGGCGTCGGGGGAGACGGTGACACCGGTGTAGCTGCAGGACTTGAGGACGCCTTCTGACTCCCGCTTGCCGGTCAGGGTGTTCCACTCGTACACAGCCCCCTCCATCCCGCACGAAACCAGCCTGCTGTCGTCACCACTCCAGACTATGGAGTGCACCTGAAGATGGAGACACATAACATAGGACTCGAACATACAACCCCCGCAGTCACCTCTGTTATCTCTGCCACCTTGAGTTTTTCGAGATTTTCGAGGTAAATTAACAACAGAATGAACAAGGAAAAAGCTATAACTATGGCCAAAGGTTTTCCTGGCCAGCTCACATGGCCTAGAACTGTTGGCCTGAGGCGAGGCTTACTGGAAGTGTTGGCAGTCAATATGAATAGCCTGACTCGGATGATAAATCATGCAGTAAAACCATCAGCGCCCCTCACCTTCCCATTGTGTCCCTTGAGGTTGAGGACGTTCTCGAAGGTGGTGCTGGAGTAGATATGAATGACATTTCCATTCACTGCAGCAAACAGGTTTCCTCCGTGACTGAAGGCACACTGAAAGGCAAAGCATACAGTACACTGTGAGAGCAGGAATAGCTAGAAATGAATGTCTGAGTGCCAGTGATGATCAGCTATCTACAATGAGCTACTGTTGGCATTGAGAAGTCTTAATTCTGACCTCTCTACAGCATCAAACATTGAACTCCTTGAAGGTCCTGACGTCGTCTATGAGCAGGTTCATGAGCTTCAGCTTGTCAGAGAATCCCACCAGGACAAACAGGCCAGAGGGGTGCAGGGCAATGCTGAACGCCTCCTCCTGGAACTCCTTATACAGCTCCAGGGTGCTGATGGGAAGGGAGAGAGAGATGGACCTGATAAAAGGCTAAGGGGGAAGGGAGAGAGAGATGGACCTGATAAAAGGCTAAGGGGGAAGGGAGAGAGAGATGGACCTGATAAAAGGCTAAAGGGGAAGGGAGAGAGAGATGGACCTGATAAAAGGCTAAAGGGGAAGGGAGAGAGAGATGGACCTGATAAAAGGTTAAAGGGGAAGGGAGAGAGAGATGGACCTGATAAAAGGTTAAAGGGGAAGGGAGAGATAGATGGACCTGATAAAAGGCTAAAGGGGAAGGGAGAGATAGATGGACCTGATAAAAGGCTAAAGGGGAAGGGAGAGAGAGATGGACCTGATAAAAGGTTAAAGGGGAAGGGAGAGATAGATGGACCTGATAAAAGGCTAAAGGGGAAGGGACCTGATAAAGGCTAAACTAAGGGAAGAGAGATGGACCTGACAAAAGGCTAAAGGGGAAGGAGAGAGAGATGGACCTGATAAAAGGTTAAAGGGGAAGGAGAGGCAGATGGACCTGATAAAAGGTTAAAGGGGAAGGAGAGATAGATGGACCTGACAAAAGGCTAAAGGGGAAGGGAGAGAGATGGACCTGACAAAAGGCTAAAGGGGAAGGGAGAGAGAGATGGACCTGATAAAAGGTTAAATGGGGGAAGGGAAGGGAGAGAGATGGACCTGATAAAAGGCTAAATGGGAAGGGAGAGAGAGATGGACCTGATAAAAGGTTAAAGGGGAAGGGAGAGAGAGATGGACCTGATAAAAGGCTAAAGGGGAAGATGGAGAGGCAGATGGACCTGATAAAAGGTTAAAGGGGAAGGGAGAGAGAGATGGACCTGATAAAAGGCTAAAGGGGAAGGGAGAGAGATGGACCTGATAAAAGGCTAAATGGGAAGGGAGAGAGATGGACCTGATAAAAGGCTAAAGGGGGAAGGAGAGAGAGATGGACCTGATAAAGGGGAAAAAGGCTAAAGGGGAAGGGAGAGAGAGATGGACCTGATAAAAGGTTAAGGGGAAGGGAGAGAGATGGACCTGATAAAAGGCTAAAGGGGAAGGGAGAGAGATGGACCTGATAAAAGGTTAAAGGGGAAGGGAGAGAGATGGACCTGATAAAAGGCTAAAGGGAAGGGGGAAGGAGAGGCAGATGGACCTGATAAAAGGTTAAAGGGAAGGGAGAGAGATGGACCTGATAAAAGGCTAAAGGGGAAAAGGGAAGGGAGAGAGATGGACCTGATAAAAGGCTAAATGGGAAGGGAGAGAGATGGACCTGATAAAAGGCTAAATGGGAAGGCTAAAGGGAGAGAGATGGACCTGATAAAAGGCTAAGGGGGAAGGGAGAGAGAGATGGACCTGATAAAAGGCTAAAGGGGAAGGGAGAGAGAGATGGACCTGATAAAAGGCTAAAGGGGGAGGGAGAGAGAGATGGACCTGATAAAAGGCTAAAGGGGAAGGGAGAGAGAGATGGACCTGATAAAAGGCTAAAGGGGAAGGGAGAGAGAGATGGACCTGATAAAAGGCTAAAGGGGAAGGGAGAGAGAGATGGACCTGATAAAAGGCTAAAGGGGAAGGGAGAGAGAGATGGACCTGATAAAAGGCTAAAGGGGAAGGGAGAGAGAGATGGACCTGATAAAAGGCTAAAGGGGAAGGGAGAGAGAGATGGACCTGATAAAAGGCTAAAGGGGAAGGGAGAGAGAGATGGACCTGATAAAAGGCTAAGGGGAAGGGAGAGACCTGAGATGGACCTGATAAAAGGCTAAAGGGGAAGGGAGAGATAGATGGACCTGATAAAAGGCTAAAGGGGAAGGAGAGAGAGATGGACCTGATAAAAGGCTAAAGGGGAAGGGAGAGGCAGATGGACCTGATAAAAGGCTAAGGGGAAGGGAGAGATAGATGGACCTGATAAAAGGCTAAAGGGGAAGGAGAGAGAGATGGACCTGATAAAAGGCTAAAGGGGAAGGGAGAGATAGATGGACCTGATAAAAGGCTAAAGGGGAAGGAGGGGAGAGAGATGGACCTGATAAAAGGCTAAAGGGGAAGGGAGAGAGAGATGGACCTGATAAAAGGTTAAAGGGGAAGGGAGAGGCAGATGGACCTGATAAAAGGTTAAAGGGGAAGGGAGAGAGAGATGGACCTGATAAAAGGCTAAAGGGGAAGGAGAGAGAGATGGACCTGATAAAAGGCTAAAGGGGAAGGGAGAGAGATGGACCTGATAAAAGGCTAAAGGGGAAGGGAGAGGCAGATGGACCTGATAAAAGGCTAAAGGGGAAGGGAAGGAGATGGACCTGATAGATGGACCTGATAAAAGGCTAAAGGGGAAGGGAGAGGAGATGGACCTGATAAAAGGCTAAAGGGGAAGATGGAGAGGCAGATGGACCTGATAAAAGGCTAAAGGGGAAGGGGGAGAGAGATGGACCTGATAAAAGGCTAAAAAGGGGAAGATGGAGAGGCAGATGGACCTGATAAATAAAAGGCTAAAGGGGAAGGGAGAGAGATAGATGGACCTGATAAAAGGCTAAATGGACCTGGGTTAAAGGGGAAGGAGAGAGAGATGGACCTGATAAAAGGCTAAAGGGGAAGGGAGAGGCAGATGGACCTGATAAAGATGGCTAAAAGGGGAAGGGGAGAGAGATGGACCTGATAAAAGGCTAAAGGGAAGGGAAGGGAGAGGCAGATGGACCTGATAAAATGGCTAAATGGACCTGGGAAGGGAGAGATAGATGGACCTGATAAAAGGCTAAAGGGGAAGGGGAGAGAGATGGACCTGATAAAAGGCTAAAGGGGAAGGGAGAGGAAGATGGACCTGATAAAAGGCTAAAGGGGAAGGGAGAGGTAGATGGACCTGATAAAAGGCTAAAGGGGAAGGGAGAGAGAGATGGACCTGATAAAAGGCTAAAGGGGAAGGGAGAGATAGATGGACCTGATAAAAGGCTAAAGGGGAAGGGAGAGAGAGATGGACCTGATAAAAGGCTAAAGGGGAAGGGAGAGATAGATGGACCTGATAAAAGGCTAAAGGGGAAGGGAGAGAGATGGACCTGATAAAAGGTTAAAGGGGAAGGGAGAGAGAGATGGACCTGATAAAAGGTTAAAGGGGAAGGGAGAGATAGATGGACCTGATAAAAGGCTAAAGGGGAAGGGAGAGATAGATGGACCTGATAAAAGGTTAAAGGGGAAGGGAGAGAGAGATGGACCTGATAAAAGGCTAAAGGGGAAGGAGAGAGAGATGGACCTGATAAAAGGCTAATGGACCTGGGAAGGGAGAGAGAGATGGACCTGATAAAAGGTTAAAGGGGAAGGGGAGAGAGATGGACCTGATAAAAGGCTAAAGGGGAAGGGAGAGAGAGATGGACCTGATAAAAGGCTAAAGGGGAAGGGAGAGAGAGATGGACCTGATAAAAGGCTAAAGGGGAAGGGAGAGAGAGATGGACCTGATAAAAGGCTAAAGGGGGGGAAGGAGGGAGAGATGGACCTGATAAAAGGCTAAAGGGGGAAGGGAGAGAGATGGACCTGATAAAAGGTTAAAGGGAAGGAGAGAGAGATGGACCTGATAAAGGTTAAAGGGGAAGGGAGAGAGAGATGGACCTGATAAAAGGCTAAAGGGGAAGGGAGAGAGAGATGGACCTGATAAAAGGCTAAAGGGGAAGGGAGAGAGAGATGGACCTGATAAAAGGTTAAAGGGGAAGGGAGAGAGAGATGGACCTGATAAAAGGTGATAAAGGTTAAAGGGGAAGGAGAGAGAGATGGACCTGATAAAAGGTTAAAGGGGAAGGGAGAGAGATGGACCTGATAAAAGGCTAAAGGGGAAGGGAGAGAGATGGACCTGATAAAAGGCTAAAGGGGAAGGGAGAGGCAGATGGACCTGATAAAAGGCTAAAGGGGGAAGGGAGAGATGGAGATGGACCTGATAAAAGGCTAAAGGGGAAGGGAGAGAGATGGACCTGACAAAAGGCTAAAGGGGAAGGAGAGAGAGATGGACCTGACAAAAGGCTAAAGGGGAAGGGAGAGAGAGATGGACCTGATAAAAGGTTAAAGGGGAAGGGAGAGAGAGATGGACCTGATAAAAGGCTAAAGGGGAAGGGAGCAGATGGAGAGAGATGGACCTGATAAAAGGCTAAAGGGGAAGGAGAGATAGATGGACCTGATAAAAGGCTAAAGGGGAAGGGAGAGATAGATGGACCTGATAAAAGGCTAAAGGGGAAGGGAGAGAGATGGACCTGATAAAATGGCTAAAGGGGAAGGGAAGAGGAGATGGACCTGATAAAAGGCTAAAGGGGAAGGGAGAGGCAGATGGACCTGATAAAAGGCTAAAGGGAAAAGGGGAAGGGAGAGAGATGGACCTGATAAAAGGCTAAAGGGAAGGGAGAGATAGATGGACCTGATAAAAGGCTAAAGGGGAAGGGAGAGAGCAGATGGACCTGATAAAAGGCTAAAGGGGAAGGAGAGGCAGATGGACCTGATAAAAGGCTAAAGGGGGAAGGGAGAGATAGATGGACCTGATAAAAGGCTAAAGGGGAAGGGAGAGATAGATGGACCTGATAAAAGGCTAAAGGGGAAGGGAGAGATAGATGGACCTGATAAAAGGCTAAAGGGGAAGGGAGAGAGAGATGGACCTGATAAAAGGTTAAAGGGGGAAGGGAGAGAGATGGACCTGATAAAAGGCTAAAGGGGAAGGGAGAGAGAGATGGACCTGATAAAAGGCTAAAGGGGAAGGGAGAGAGATGGACCTGATAAAAGGCTAAAGGGGAAGGGGGAATGGGGAGAAGAGCAGATGGACCTGATAAAAGGCTAAAGGGGAAGGGAGAGGAGATGGACCTGATAAAAGGCTAAAGGGGAAGGAGAGAGAGATGGACCTGATAAAAGGCTAAAGGGGAAGGGAGAGAGAGATGGACCTGATAAAAGGCTAAAGGGGAAGGGGAGAGGCAGATGGACCTGATAAAAGGCTAAAGGGAAGGGAGAGAGATAGATGGACCTGATAAAAGGGAAAGGGGAAGGGAGAGAGAGATGGACCTGATAAAAGGCTAAAGGGGAAGGAGAGAGAGATGGACCTGATAAAAGGCTAAATGAAGGGAGGGAGAGAGATGGACCTGATAAAAGGCTAAAGGGGAAGGGAGAGAGAGATGGACCTGATAAAAGGCTAAAGGGGAAGGGAGAGAGAGATGGACCTGATAAAAGGCTAAAGGGGAAGGGAGAGAGAGATGGACCTGATAAAAGGCTAAAGGGGAAGGGAGAGAGAGATGGACCTGATAAAAGGCTAAAGGGGAAGGGAGAGAGAGATGGACCTGATAAAAGGCTAAAGGGGAAGGGAGAGAGAGATGGACCTGATAAAAGGCTAAAGGGGAAGGGAGAGAGAGATGGACCTGATAAAAGGCTAAAGGGGAAGGGAGAGAGAGATGGACCTGATAAAAGGCTAAAGGGGAAGGCTAAGGGAGAGAGAGATGGACCTGATAAAAGGCTAAAGGGGAAGGGAGAGAGAGATGGACCTGATAAAAGGCTAAAGGGGAAGGGAGAGAGAGATGGACCTGATAAAAGGCTAAATGGGAAGGGAGAGAGATGGACCTGATAAAAGGTTAAAGGGGAAGGAGAGAGAGATGGACCTGATAAAAGGCTAAAGGGGAAGGGAGAGAGAGATGGACCTGATAAAAGGATTAAAGGGGAAGGGAGAGAGAGATGGACCTGATAAAAGGTTAAAGGGGAAGGGAGAGAGAGATGGACCTGATAAAAGGCTAAAGGGGAAGGGAGAGGAGATGGACCTGATAAAAGGCTAAAGGGGAAGGAGAGAGAGATGGACCTGATAAAAGGTGATAAAGGGGAAGGGAGAGAGAGATGGACCTGATAAAAAAAGGCTAAACCTGGGAAGGGAAGAGAGAGATGGACCTGATAAAAGGTTAAAGGGGAAGGAGAGAGAGATGGACCTGATAAAAGGCTAAAGGGGAAGGGAGAGAGAGATGGACCTGATAAAAGGTTAAAGGGGAAGGGAGAGAGAGATGGACCTGATAAAAGGCTAAATGGGAAGGAGAGAGAGATGGACCTGATAAAAGGCTAAATGGGAAGGGAAGAGAGAGATGGACCTGATAAAAGGTTAAAGGGGAAGGGAGAGAGAGATGGACCTGATAAAAGGCTAAAGGGGAAGGGGAGAGAGATGGACCTGATAAAAGGTTAAAGGGAAGGGAGAGAGAGATGGACCTGATAAAAGGCTAAATGGGAAGGGAGAGAGATGGACCTGATAAAAGGTTAAAGGGGAAGGGAGAGAGAGATGGACCTGATAAAAGGTTAAAGGGGAAGATGGGAGAGAGATGGACCTGATAAAAGGTTAAAGGGGAAGGGAGAGAGAGATGGACCTGATAAAAGGCTAAAGGGGAAGGGAGAGAGAGATGGACCTGATAAAAGGTTAAAGGGGAAGGGAGAGAGAGATGGACCTGATAAAAGGCTAAAGGGGAAGGGAGAGAGAGATGGACCTGATAAAAGGCTAAAGGGGAAGGGAGAGAGAGATGGACCTGATAAAAGGCTAAAGGGGAAGGGAGAGAGAGATGGACCTGATAAAAGGCTAAAGGGGAAGGGAGAGATAGATGGACCTGACAAAAGGCTAAATGGGAAGGGAGAGGGAGATGGACCTGAATAAGGGCTGACAGTCTAAAAAAAAAACATTAGAAGCCAGTCATGAAAGAAACGTCCTCAGATATAACTACCATTGAGAATAGAAAACAAGCTGAGATCTGAGACGATCCCCCAGATTTGACATCAAGTCCAAATTTTCTTAAAGGGATAGTGAGGACAGTGAAGCTGACCCCAGTCTGTACTGGTCACTACAGTCTCCTCTGATGGACTGATGACCAGAGAGACAATCTGCTGCTGCTCTGCCTGGCTGGGCTCGTGGCTGCACTGGTCTGGGGGATCTGGATGGGACCGTTTATTTCCTAAATGCTATGTCCATCAATTATTCCCATTTGTGTTTCTTCATCAGAAATGCTTGCTTATGGGTAACTTAATGTGTGTGTAAAGTATTACTGTTCTCAGAATTTTAATTCCAAGATTTTATGTGTATGATTTTTTGTTTGTTTTTGCTAAACACTATGTAGCCACTGTTTAGCTGGAATGGAATGTTCGTATCCTGTATAGTTAACTGTGATATGTGGTCGTCTCACCTAGCTATCTTAAGATGAATGCACTTACTGTAAGTCGCTCTGGATGAGAGCATCTGCTAAAATGCCAAATATAATATAAATGTATTAATAAAAAATGTGGTTATTTGTTACATTTGACTGTGTAAAACCTAACAGTACTACTTATTTCTCTGAGAGTGTGACGAATATGTAGCATTTAGCAAAAAACATGATTATTTGTCTCTCTGAAGTGAAACCCTACACCATTATAGATCTAAACAAATACACGTCTGTCATTGAACAACCCCATGCCATGATTAGATAGTGAAAAAACACAATCTCTTTCATCATTTCTTTAAACGATAAAAGCAAATTTACCAACATTTCTGAAAATGGATATATAGTGTTTTGGAATAAAACTCTTAAAATAAAAAACGCACACACACACACACACACAAATAATGAGCTTAGTTCTATACAACATATTCCTGGAAAGAGTGATAGAAACGAAGCGAGGTGAAAGCTTTCTTACCCTTTATCTCCCTGGTCTTCCTGTAGTTGTCCTTATCGTCGGTTCTCTCAAACAGACACACAGTCCCAGGACCGGCCGAGTAGGCAAAGCCTTTGGAGTACGCTGTGATGACTGTAACCCGAGGCAACTGAGGAAGGGACTCTTCATCATTTCCCTTTGCACTGTAAAAAGTATTTTTTTAAATTGAAAACTGTACAACATGGTCACTCTTACAATGTGTTGGTGACATCTGTTTGGAGTTCTTTCAACCCCAGCTTGTCTTTTTCTCCCTATGCCCACCTGTCTGGGTCCTGTGACATGGTGGTCTTGGTGGACACACACATATCCCATCGCAGGTCTCCAAACACCATCAGCCTGCCTGCCTCTGTCCCGGCTATCACCCTGTCCTCAGACACCCAGGTGTGGGACAACAAGTTATGGGTCTCCAGATTCTGGAAGGTGGACTGCTTCAGAGCCCTCTCTGCATAGCGGAACAGCTTGAAGACCCCATTCCCACTCACACAGATCTGGGTGTTGTCATATGGGTTCAAACTGACCTGGAAACATATAGTGTGAGACAGGGAAAATGTATGGCGTAAAAAGTACATCATTTTCTTTAGGAATGTACTGAAGTAAAAAATAAAAAATTGTCAAAAATATAAATAGTAAAGTGAAGTACAGATACCCCAAAAAAACACTTCAGTAGTACTTTAAAGTATGTTTACTGAAGTACTTTACACCACTGCTAACAAGAGAGCAGACCGACCTCACCTGGTTGACTGGGTTAGCGGCCACAGTGGTCTTCACCATGGCCATGATCTTCTGCTTCTCCCACATCCAATAGAAGAGGATGTAGTCCGGCGCCCCTGATTGGCCGATGAAGTACTTGGAGTCCGTGGAGAACGCCATTGAGACAAACTCATGGACAGGGATGTCCCCCTCCGCTCAGCACCTTCCTCTTCCGGCTCTACTCGTGCTGCAGGTCATACACGGCAATGGTGGCCCTCTCGCCACGCTCCGATACTGCCAGGTAGCGGCGGTTTGAGTTGATGGTCAGGGCGTACATCCCCTGACTCCTCTCCAAACCTGAGAAGCAAAATCAAGGATGAATCACAAAGAAAACATAACTAGAAGTTGGATGAATTGAACAGGTTGTTAACAGCTAATTCTGTTTTGAATACCAGGTTTATGTTTGGCGATGAAAAGATTTCAGAGAGTGCTGTAGTGTCAGAAACACTAAACAATCTATAAAACACCCTGACCCTATACATATTGTTTATAATCCTGAGAAGTGAGCGTGGCAAATACCTGGGATGAACCTCTGCCATTTCTGATCTATGTTGTAATAAACACAGTTGTTCCCAGATGGGAAGATGACAGTCTGCTCATCAAAGTAGCACAAGTTATAAACTAAAATCTGAAAAAGAAAAATAATTTAGGGTTTTTATCTTTATGTAGCAGGAAAAAGTCGAAAGGATACTAATTCAATTCTGTATGGCCATATTAATCATTTTCACCTTAATCTGAAATTGCCTCCTGTCCCTTGAAGCTTACATCTACAACGCCTGATCTTCAATACTTTTTATAGAGTTACTGGAACCGTAAAGCTCAACTTGGAAAATAAATGATCGTCTTATTTTACTAGGCTAGCTACTTATCTGTATTGAAAATACAAATTAATAAATAATTGAGATTGACATGCTATTTTTGCCGAAGCGTGGAAAATAATACGAATAGAATGTTATTGTTAGATTATATCACTATGGAGAAGCTTTCATACAATGCATAATTACATAATAAGTAACGAATATAACTAATTAAAGCATAAACCTATATCATTATAAACCGAAAATATGTCGGAAATTCACACGAAGGTTTATTGTCCTCTGTTCCTTTTTTCACGAGTTATACATGAGAGCTGTAGACAGCTGCAAAGGAAAACTTCGGATAGGAACATTTGATTACTTCGGTGCGGGTGTTTCACCGGAAGACATTTTCGGTGTACCCTTTACAGACGCCAATTCCTTCTCACGTGAACCGCTCCATGTGAGCACGGATTTTATGGTATTTGGTCCACAAAATCACTGTTTGTATCCAATCATTCTCGTTAACAATACCATGGATATTATTGAAGATGAGCAGTTAGGTGAGACGTCTGAGCAGGACAGCGAATTATCTGACGGAGAGGTAAACCGGGTATTTTATAGCGTGCTAGCGAACATTAGCCAATTTAGCTAGCTAGTTAACTAACAATGTATCCGTTAACATTGTGTATGTGCTTTACAAGGCGTGACTGTGGTGTGTGTTTCGTTTTCATTAGCTTCAAGATGCATTCGCAAAGGGATTGTTAAAGCCTGGGTTGAACTTTACAACACAAGAACCGAAGAAGATTGTCAACAATGTGGTGAGTGTTGACATGCGCACGTGTCTGCGACCAGAAAGCCACCATTGTCTCTCATTCATGCTTTATTCGACTCATAAGTCACAAATTATTAGCTGTTCTAATATGATCCGTATTTAATTCATGGTTGTGGACAGGAGGGTTTGAAACAATGCCTCGCTGACTTTCGTAAGAACACACTACCCTGGATAGAGAGGCTGGACATGGTCAATCTCCCCGCTGATGACATCGTTGCCAAGTCCGAGGGCAGACTCGACAACAAGGCCAGCGAAGACATCAACCCAGATGACGACTTCCAGAGAGAGATGTTCTTGTGAGTGTCTGTCTAATGTCCATACAGTCTTGTCAGTGGACAGATAATTTGTTGTAATGTCATGATGCTGTCCTAGTCATAGCAATTGTAAACCATATCCTCTCTTTCATTGATCTCTTCCAGTTACCGTCAAGCCCAAGAAGCTGTTCTGGAAGCGATGCCCCGGCTACTGAAGCTGAAGATAGCCACCAAGAGACCTGAGGACTACTTTGCAGAGATGGCCAAGTCAGACCAGCAAATGCAGAAGGTAGGATGTCCTGGTCTGGCCTTACTCCCAGAGAGATCTTGCCATCTGTCTTTATATGTATATGACTGAATTGCATCAGGTTTGGATTAATCTCTCTGACCCAAACTGTTGAAAAGTTTTGTCGAGCTATTCCTTTAGCCATTAATTCAAATCACATTTTATTTTTCACTTTTATTTGCTGAGTACAACAACCTTACACTGAAAGGCTTTTTTGTGTGTGTGTGTAAACCTTTTATTTAATTAGGCACGGCCTAGGAACTGACTTGTTCAAGGGCAGAACGACATATTTTTACCTTGTCAGCTCGGGGATTCAGTCTTACAACCTTTCGGTTCGTGCCCCAGGTAGCTGCTACCTGCTTACTTACAATGCAGTTCAAGAAATAGTTAAGAAAATATTTACTCAATTCGCTGAAGTAAAAAAATGTAAACTAAACCAACAAAATAACAATAACCACGCTATATACAGGAGGTACAGGTTAGTCGAGGTAATTTGTACATGTAGGTAAAGTGACCATAGATAATAAACAGCGAGTGTTAAAACAAAGGGGGTTTTCAATGTTTTTACAGGCTTTTGGTAGATAAATGCATGCAAACAAATAAACATTGATTTGCAAAAGGTATCGTGATGAAAATATCCTCTGTAAATCACATTGGCTATGTGTTGGAGGTTGGTTCAGACAGATTATGCAATTAGAAGACACCCTGTCTTGCACTTGTGCTCTCTAAGGACCTTCCAACATTGTATCGTGGTAGTGGTGTTGTAATACTGGTGGATTCTCAGAACAGATAGATTTTAAGGTTGTGGCTAGATGGAGTACAGCTGCAGTATTTTAGCTAAGCATAACCCTTTCCCTAACCTTAACCTAATTCTCCTAACCTACTACTTAGTCACTACTATTCCCGTAGTTGTACTTTGTAGCCACAACCGTAGAAGCAATCAGTCCATAGAAACCATCAGTATCACCACAATGTTGGCGGACACAACTGTATGCACACAGGGGAGAAGTGTTTTGGTATTTTATGACGTTTTGCTAGATTACTCTTCATAAAAGCTAACTTTTTTTTACCTAGTCCACCAAGGAGTATTCCACTGATCTAATGCCTGGTTGAGTAGTTAGCTTAAAAATGCTAAAAACTGCAATGCTTGCTTGATAGCTAACTAGCTACTTTACCAAGGATGGAGGCAAGACAAGTGGAAAAATAAATTGACTCCGCAGCAGAGGTTTTGGCAAGCTAAATGGATGGAGGGAGACATGCTTTGTGCAAGGCACCAACGTACACTTGGTAGGCTATCATTTCTTGTATTATAATTGCAGTAATTTCCATGATGGTCACAATGAATTGGCAGTGGGCACTCCTAACAAAGCATTAAGAATTTAACATAGTCCATATTGTGTGTGCATACGCACAGCAGTGTTGAAGAATATTGGACTGTTGGCTTTCATACTTCTCTAATTCTTAGAGCAGTTCAAGCAATTTGTCCAACTGTCAATGCATTCAAATTAATAAAGGGTGCGTACCGGAGACTCATTTGGTGGGAATTGTAAGGAGGTGCACATTCGGGCTGTTCGTCCCTCGCGGCTGTTTGTCTCAGAGCCGTGAAGCTAGGTATGTCACAATGGGGCGTTGGACTATCGACTCCTCGTGTCTGTGGACCGTGATTTACACTTTACCTGACACGTGGCTGGCATCCAACTGAGATTCTATTTGATATGCACATTTGTCCAGCAATTTCAAATCTGGTCTAAACACGGGTGTGGTCATGAATAATGCGATCCTTTTATCTTTTCCTACAGATCAGGAAGAAACTCATCACGAAGCAGATCATGATGGAGAAGTCGGAAAAGGCCAAGAAACTAAGAGAACAGAGGAAGTATGGCAAGAAGGTCAGTCTCCTTTCATCTTACATGACAGCAGTGGGGGTCTCACTGGAATTGTACTTTTTTATTATATCCTCTTGGTGAATGTGATCTTATGAAATTGGTGTTGTAGGTACAAGTAGAGGTTATTCAGAAGAGACAGAGGGAGAAGAAGGCCATGATGTCTTCAGTGAAGAGGTATCAAAAAGGTGGGTCCTCAGTTCTGCATGTTTTGTTTAAGTCACCCATCTTGTTTACACTATTTTGGTTGGTAAGTTGCTTTGGGTGACATCTGCTAAATGTGATTCATAACGGTAAACACCCTCTCTTGCAGGCATGACTGACAAACTGGACTTCCTGGAAGGAGATCAGAAGACTGCTAAAGGAGGCGCTCCAGCTAAAGGAGGTGCAGGGAAAGGGGCCGGTGGCCAAACACCTGATAAAAAGGCCATGAACAAGAAAGGGTAAGATGCTGCACAGACATGGGAATGTTGTTCACAATGCTTCTTCAACTACCTACCTATATTCATTGTATTCAGTGCTTTTATATCAAATCTATATGTACTTGGACTAAAACTGAAGTCTCTGACTTGACAGGCCCAATGCTAAGAGGAAGTATAAAGACCAGAGGTTTGGCTTTGGCGGGAAGAAAAGTGGAACCAAGTGGAACACCAAGGACAGCCACAACGATGTGTCAGGTTTCCGAGCCAAGGTGGCTCATGGGAAAGGAGGAAAGGGGGGGAAAGGAGGCAAAGCAGGACCAGGCGGAAGGGGCCCCGCCAAAGGAGGGGCTGTAAGTCACTGACAGGAAACCATGAATGGGTCATACAATATCACATTTTGAATTAAAATATTGTGTTTATAGTGTAGGTACATTTGGTTTGTTACTGAAAAAAAGTTAGTTAATTTGTCATTTTGATCCCTTTTTCTTCAATTCCTTCAGAAACGACCGGGCAAGAATTCACGCAAGAAGATGAAGGGTCGCTCCTAAAGAGGTGTGTGTGTGTTGTCTTCGGTCTTTGCCACACTGCATCCCAACTTCTGGAAGGAGGTAATATTAGGGAGAAGTCCTCTCTTTCTCTTCTTGATCACACACACCACCCTTCATGGAGCCCTTGGGGCAGTGGACTGATGTGGAGGCCTTTTGTGTGATGATTTCCCAAGATGTCCTTCCTAAAGTATCACCAAGACTACAAGATGTCCTTCCTAGAGTATCACCAAGACTACAAGATGTCCTTCCTAAAGTATCACCAAGACTACAAGATGTCCTTCCTAGAGTATCACCAAGACTACAAGATGTCCTTCCTAAAGTATCACCAGGACTACAAGATGTCCTTCCTAGAGTATCACCAAGACTACAAGATGTCCTTCCTAGAGTATCACCAAGACTACAAGCTTTAGAATGTCTCCATATGAAAACCAGACAGAGCTGTACTAAACATGCCAAATTCAATGTTTTTTTAAATGGTTTAAACCTCTAACATGAATATGGACATCAACGGTACAATGACATTTTATTATCGGCAGTAAAATAAATCCATGTATCTTTTAAAGGAGATCTTTATACTTTGTTGTAAGGTGTCTGTGTTTGTGAAACTTTGCTGAAAGTGAAAACAATGATGAAGCCACTTCCACAAATGTATGTCATCTAGTTTGAGTAAATACTTGATAGATTTTTGTAAAATGCACACTTTGCAAGTCTGCTTATTGACCCCCTGATTCACTACCTTTAGGGATGTGACATTTTCTAATATTGAGCAGCTGTCGTGTTTGGCCTTTTCCATGTATCAATATTATTAATGTGTAGTGGGCCAATGTATTACTTTCTATAGATCTGGGTAAATGTTTTTTCTGCAAACAGGTTGCCGGTATGACAATAGTTGGTACATTTTGGGCAAGAATAACCCCTTCTCTAGCCCGAGTGCCAGTCTGCTATTATACCAACTAATTTCATGCTGAGTTTTGCTTGACAATGACTGATGGAGATGGCAAGAGCACAAACAGGGACCAGGCTACACCTGCATCTGTTTAACTTGAATGAATGATTAGTATGCTGCTTCATGTTTCTCTGGTGTGGTGTTTGTTATAAACTGAGTGTTTCAAGCCTTGGATGCTGATTGACTGAAAGCCGTGGTATACGGTCTGATATACCACGAGTGTGACTATTTATTTTCACTCTTCTAATTATGTTGGTAACCAGTTTATAATAGCATTAAGGCACCTTGGGGGTTTGTGGTACATGGTCAATATACCATGGCTCCAGGTTGTATCCAGGCACTCTGCGTTGCACACAAGAACAGCCCTTAGCTGTGGTATATTGGCCATATACCACACCCCCTTGGGCCTTATTGCTTAATTACAGTAGGTCTGCCTGCAACCAGTTACATTGTATTTCCTTTGGACAGTAAAGTATTATTCTTCATAGCTGTGTTTCCACTCATTTTTTATCCAGTAAAGAGACCAATGACCCAGGTTATCGTAATGAAGTCTGGTAGGCTGTAGATCTAACCCAGGTTATCATAATGAAGGCTGGTAGGCTGTAGATCTAACCCAGGTTATCATAATGAAGGCTGTAGATCTAACCCAGGTTCTGTGTCTGTTCTTTGAGACGCCATGCTGCATCCATGTACTTGGTGATCTCAGAGTTCTGCCGTGACCAGTTCAGTCTTCTATCGCTGCGATCTGAAACCATCTCAGGGCAGAAAAGCTATTTTAGAGGGCGGTGACAACAGGCTTAGGACACTCAGACAGGGGACATGACAACAAATACCTGGAAGTAAATCAAATTTATTTGTCACATACACATGGTTAGCAGATGTTAATGCGAGTGTAGCGAAATGCTTGTGCTTCTAGTTCCGACAATGCAGTAATAACCAACAAGTAATCTAACTAACAATTCCTAAACTACTGTCTTATACACAGTGTAAGGGGATAAAGAATATGTACATAAGGATATATGAATGAGTGATGGTACAGAGCAGCATACAGTAGATGGTATCGAGTACAGTATATACATATGAGATGAGTATGTAGACAAAGTGGCATAGTTAAAGTGGCTAGTGATACATGTATTACATAAGGATGCAGTCGATGATATAGAGTACAGTATATACGTATGCATATGAGATTAATAATGTAGGGTAAGTAACATTATATAAGGTAGCATTGTTTAAAGTGGCTAGTGATATATTTACATCATTCGTTAATTCCCAAGTAAAGGGGACACAGCTTGTCAAACCATTTTGAAAAGTAGCTATTTTCCTGCTCATCACTCACAAAGAGGGGTTTCTTACCAGAGGTCTGGATATCCAGCCTATCTCCTGGCTCTCAGTTTGGGGGTGAGTGTATTTCTTGGTTGGCTCCAAACAAGCCCTGTGGATGGCCCTTAGGAAAGCAGCTGGGGGATAAAACAATCAGACAGGGTTTCCCAAACGGTCCTGGGTGCACGTTTTGGGTTTTGCCCCCGCACCACACAGCTGTTTCAAATAATGGAGTTGGTTATTTTAATCAGCTGTATGGTCCTTGGGTAACGATCAAAACGTGAACACGGAGGGCCCCATGACAGTTTGAGAAACCCTGATCTAACAGACTGGCCAACATCTCATTACATTGAAGAGCTATTAGGCATACTTACGGTCCTCCTGCACTTTGTCGTGTGTCTTGTTGCCAGCCATAGGTTTGTCAGTCAAAATGTGAACTGAGAAGTGAAAGAAGATGAGAAAAAGTGGTTGTTCATCATGTAATTCCTCCTCGTTCACATTAGTCCACATCTTTCTACTGAGGTGGGATGTGCTTACGTCTTTTGTACGGGTTGATGCTAAATAGCGTGTACACTTTTTGGCTCCTATTCTCTTTCTTTATGGTCTCGATGTGAATTGCGTTCTGATTAACAATATCCGCAGGATCCTTTTCTTTTGACTGCTTAGCCGAAGCCATCCTTTTTGTATAAATTCAGATACAATACAGAAAAAAGACGAGAGACGATACGTAGTGTGCAACTTTATAGCAAACCAGCCCACGACACGAAATTCAAAGTGTATCATTTGCAAAAATGATTTTGTTCTCTCGTTGCCTAGCAACCATAAACACACGAGGGCGCACGAGGCCACACGAGGGCGCACAGTACTCATTATTTATCAGTCAGCCAATGGATGAAATTAAATTGCCTTTATATCTGTGCAGAGCGACAGCTCTTGCTCTATTAGCGGAGAGTGCATTATTTCTGTCTTGTGGGGGAAAAAATAGTAAATTACGTAATTTCTCAAAATGTTGTCCTCCAATTGCAACTTCTGTCTAAGCCCACACATATTGTTTCAAGAAAATTATATATTTTTAATAACCTCAAACACCAAGTCAGGCGGACCTCATTTCAAAATAGGCCATCATCACTGTCAATCGTGAATGATAGGTCTTCACGTTTTACCGGTGAAATGTGCCTTTGAACGGGTGGAGTCCTTACCAGCGCACCAGTTTGTGTCAAGAACTGCAACGCTGCTGTTTTTTTAAACGCTCAACAGTTTCCCGTGTGTATCAAGAATGATATCCAGCCAACTTAACACAACTGTGGGAAGCATTGGGGTCGACATCGGCCAGCATCCCAGTGGAACGCTTTCGACAGCTTGTTGCAACTCAATATTTGGAAGGTGTTCTTAATATTTTGTACACTCGGTGTATATGCTGCCGAGAGGCGCGACCGGTTGTTGAGTTGTGGCCGCATGAGAAAAGAAATGCGACTATTCAGCTTCAGCTAACCATCCTAAAAATTGACTAGAAACGATGTGTTTTTGGTGTAACAGTAACGTTATAGGCCTACTATGATATGCTATTATATTCGGTTCTGTTATGTAAAATACCAATTCTTCATTATGTGATCTTGCGGGACATTGATTCAGCTTCAGAAATAATTTTCCAGAAATATTTCTACCAGCTACTTTTATTCTCAAAATATAAAATGTGAGGCGCTCCCTTGCATTCTAGCAGAACAACACCATTGTTTGTTGGCCTCCATTAAACCAATTTACTTCACCGTTGGCAATTGAAAAACATCAAAGAACATGTTTTCAGATCAATTTAAACCAAGTATGCTTGTTTGATATCTAGCTAGAGGTACTATATCAAACACTATTGTGCTTTAAATTTTTACATGATCCGCTCAATTCATTAGACCTAGGGGGGTTTAATGGTTGAGCAAGGCTCTGTTCAGTAGGCCTAGGGGGGTGTCATGGTTGAGCAAGGCTCCGTTCAGTAGACCTATGTGGGTTTAATGGTTGAGCAAGTCTCTGTTCAGTAGACCTATGGGGGTTTAATGGTTGAGCAAGGCTCCGTTCAGTATACCTATGCGGGTTTAATGGTTGAGCAAGGCTCCGTTCAGTAGGCCTAGGGGGGGTTTAATGGTTGAGCAAGGCTCCGTTCAGTAGACCTATGTGGGGTTTAATGGTTGAGCAAGGCTCCGTTCAGTAGGCCTATGTGGGTTTAATGGTTGAGCAAGGCTCCGTTCAGTAGACCTATGGGGGGTTTAATGGTTGAGCAAGGCTCCGTTCAGTAGGCCTATGTGGGGTTTAATGGTTGAGCAAGGCTCCGTTCAGTAGGCCTATGTGGGGTTTAATGGTTGAGCAAGGCTCCGTTCAGTAGGCCTAGGGGGGGTTTAATGGTTGAGCAAGGCTCCGTTCAGTAGGCCTATGTGGGTTTAATGGTTGAGCAAGGCTCCGTTCAGTAAACCTATGTGGGTTTAATGGTTGAGCAAGTCTCTGTTCAGTAGACCTATGGGGGTTTAATGGTTGAGCAAGGCTCCGTTCAGTATACCTATGTGGGTTTAATGGTTGAGCAAGGCTCCGTTCAGTAGGCCTAGGGGGGGTTTAATGGTTGAGCAAGGCTCCGTTCAGTAGGCCTATGTGGGTTTAATGGTTGAGCAAGGCTCCGTTCAGTAGGCCTAGGGGGGGTTTAATGGTTGAGCAAGGCTCCGTTCAGTAGGCCTATGTGGGTTTAATGGTTGAGCAAGGCTCCGTTCAGTAGGCCTATGTGGGTTTAATGGTTGAGCAAGTCTCTGTTCAGTAGGCCTATGTGGGTTTAATGGTTGATCAAGGCTCCGTTCAGTAGACCTATGTGGGTTTAATGGTTGAACAAGTCTCTGTTCAGTATACCTATGTGGGTTTAATGGTTGAGCAAGTCTCTGTTCAGTAGGCCTATGTGGTTTTAATGGTTGAGCAAGGCTCCGTTCAGTAGGCCTATGTGGGTTTAATGGTTGAGCAAGGCTCCGTTCAGTAGGCCTATGTGGGTTTAATGGTTGAGCAAGTCTCTGTTCAGTAGACCTATGTGGGTTTAATGGTTGAGCCTGGCTGTATGAGAATTCATAGAATATGGTGACAAGTTCATGGGCGGCAGGTAGCTTAGAGGTTAGAGCGTTGGGCTAGTAACCGAAAGGTCGCTGGTTTGAATACCCGAGCTGACAGGTGTCCTTGAGCAAGGTACTTAACCCTAATTTTCCAGGGTGGCAGGTAGCCTAGTGGTTAGAGCGTTGGGCCAGCAACCGTAAAGGTTGCTAGATTGAATCCCTGAGCATTCTTGCATCTTGTCCTGACAAAATAGCCCGTTTACATTGGGAACGTTATTTTTCCCAAAATGAAAATGCTGCCCGCCCCTAGTTACAAGAAGTTTTTAGCCATTTTGCCACAACGTTGGAAGTGTGCTTGGGGTCATTGTCCATTTGGAAGACCCATTTGCGACCAAGCTTTAACTTCTTGACTGATGTCTTCAGATTTTGCTTCAATATATCCACATAATTTTCCTGCCTCATGATGCAATCCATTTTGTGAAGTGCACCAGTCCCTCCTGCAGCAAAGCACCACCACAACGTGATGCTGCCACCCCCGTACTTCACAGTTGGGATGGTGGTCTTCGGCTTGCAAGCCTCCCCCTTTTTCCTCCAAACATAACGATGGTCATTATGGCCAAACAGTTCTATTTTTCTATCAGACCAGAGGACATTTCTCCAAAAAGTACGATCTTTGTCTCCATGTGCAGTTGCAAACTGTAGTCTGGCTTTTTTATGGCGTTTTTGGAGCAGTGGCTTCTTCCTTGCTGAGCGGCCTTTCAGGTTATGTCGATATAGGACTCGTTTTACTGTGGATATAGCTACTTTTGTACCTGTTTCCTCCAGCATATTCACATGGTCATTTGCTGTTTTTCTGGGATTGATTTGCACTTTTCGCACCAAAGTACGTTCATCTCCAGGAGACAAAACGCGTCTCCTTCCTGAGGGGTATGACGGCTGCGTGGTCCCATGGTGTTTATACTTGCGCACTATTGTTTGTAGAGATGAACGTGGTACCTTCAGGTTGTTTGGAAATTGCTCCCAAGGATGAACCAGATTTGTGGAGGTCTACAATTTTTTTTCTGTGGTCTTAGCAGATTTCTTTTGATTTTCCCATTATGTCAAGCAAAGAGGCACTGAGTTTGAAGGTAGGCCTTGAAATACTTTCACAGGTACACCTCCAATTGACTCAAATGATGTCAATTAGCCTATCTTTTGCACACCAGTATTTCTACTTGCACATCATCATCTGCACATCTATCACTCCAGTGTTAATTTGCTAAATTGTAATGACTTTGCTACTATTGCCTATTTATTGCCTTACCTCCTCACGCCATTTGCACACGCACACACTGGGTGCGTCACTTGAGTGTGTTGAGTCCCTGACGTGATCTTCCTCTCTGGGTTGGCGCCCCACCCTGCGTTGTGCCG
Source organism: Oncorhynchus keta (assembly GCF_023373465.1). NCBI lineage: Eukaryota > Metazoa > Chordata > Actinopteri > Salmoniformes > Salmonidae > Oncorhynchus > Oncorhynchus keta. The sequence goes on along the minus strand of NC_068421.1, from coordinate 85,086,775 downwards.
TGGCGGAGATCTTTGTGGGCTTGTTGGTGGTTGAAGATATCCCTCTAGTGCTGTAGGGGCTGTGCTTTGGCAAAGTGGGTGTGTATATATCCTGCCTGTTTGGCCCTGTCCGGGGGTATCATCGGATGGGGCAACAGTGTCTCCTGACCCCTCCTGTCTCAGCCTCCAGTATTTATGCTGCAGTAGTTTATATGTCAGGGGACTAGGGTCAGTCTGTTATATCTGGAGTACTTCTCCTGTCTTATCCGGTGTCCTGTGTGAATTTAAGTATGCTCTCTCTAATTCTCTCTTTCTCTCTTTCTTTCTCTCTCTCGGAGGACCTGAGCCCTAGGACCATGCCCCAGAACTATCTGGCATGATGACTCCTTGCTGTCCCCAGTCCACCTGGCCGTGCTGCTGCTCCAGTTTCAACTGTTCTGCCTGCGGCTATGGAACCCTGACCTGTTCACCAGACGTGCTACCTGTCCTAGACCTGCTGTTTTCAACTCTCTAGAGTAGAGGTCGACCGATTATGATTTTTCAACACCGATACCAATACCAATTATTGGAGGACCAAAAAAAGCCGATACCGATTAATCGGATGATTTTTAAAATTTAGTTGTAATAATGACAATTACAACAATACTGAATGAACACTTATTTTACTTAATATAATACATCAATAAAATCTATCTAGCCTCAAATAAATAATGAAACATGTTCTATTTGGCTTAAATAATGCAAAAACAAAGTGTTGGAGAAGAAAGTAAAAGTGCAACATGTGCCATGTAAGAAAGCTAACGTTTCAGTTCCTTGCTCAGAACATGAGATCATATGAAAGCTGTTGGTTCCTTTTGAGTCTTCAATATTCCCAGGTAAGAAGTTTTAGGTTGTAGTTATTCTAGGAATTATAGGACTATTTCTCTCTATACCATTTGTATAGAGAGGCGTGACTATTGGATGTTCTTATAGACACTTTAGTATTGCCAGTGTAACAGTATAACTTCCGCCCCTCTCCTGGGCTCGAACCAGGAACACATCGACAACAGCCATTCTCGCAGCATCGTTACCCATGCAGAGCCAGGGGAACAACTACTCCAAGTCTCAGAGCGAGTGACGTTTGAAGCGCTATTAGCGCGCACCTGGCTAACTTGCTAGCCATTTCACATCGGTTACACCAGCCTAATCTCGGGAGTTGATAGGCTTGAAGTCATAAACAGCTCGATGCTTGAAGCACAATGAAGTTGTTTGAATGAATGCTTACGAGACTGCTGGTGCCTACCACCGCTCAGTCAGACTGCTCTATCAAATATCAAATCATAGACTTAATTATAACATAATAACACACAGAAGTACGAGCCTTAGGTCATTAATATAGCCGAATCCGGAAACTATCATCTCAAAAACAAGACATTTATTCTTTCAGTGAAATACGGAACCATTCTGTATTTTATCTAACAGGTGGCATCCATAAGTCTAAATATTCCTGTTACATTACACAACCTTCAATGTTATGTCATAATTACGTACAATTCTGTCAAATTAGGCAGCCCAAACTGTTGCATATACCCTGACTCTGCGTGCAATGAACGCAAGAGAAATTACACAATTTCACCTGGTTAATATTGCCTGCTAACCTTTCTTTTAGCTAAATATGCAGGTTTAAAAATATATACTTCTGTGTATTGATTTTAAGAAAGGCATAGGTGTTTATGGTTAGGTACACATTGGAGCAAGGACAGTCCTTTTTCGCGAATATGCACCGCATCGATTATGTGCAACGCAGGACACGCTAGATAAACTAGTAATATCATCAACCATGTGTAGTTAACTAGTGTTTATGATTGATTGATTGTTTTTTATAAGATACGTTTAATGCTAGCTAGCAACTTACCTTGGCTTACTGCATTCGCGTAACAGGCAGGCTCCTCGTGGAGTGCAATGAGAGGCAGGTGGTTAGAGCGTTAAGAATAAGAATGTGTTCTTAACTGACTTGCCAAGTTAAATAAAGATTAAATAAAGGTGTAAAAAAAAAAAAGAATCGGCCAAATCGGTGTCCAAAAATATCCGAATTAATCGGCCATTCCAATTAATCAGTCGACAGACGGAGCGGTAGAGATACTCCTAATGATCGGCTATGAAAAGCCAACTGACATTTACTCCTGAGGTGCTGACTTGCTGCACCCTCGACAACTACTGTGATTATTATTATTTGACCATGCTGGTCATTTATGAACATTTGAACATCTTGGCCATGTTCTGTTATAATCTCCACCCGGCACAACCCGAAGAGGACTGACCACCCCTCATAGCCTGGTTCCTCTCGAGGTTTCTTCCTAGGTTTTGGCCTTTCTCTGGAGTTTTTCCTAGCCACCGTGCCAACTTCAACTGTATATTTGGCCAACCTGGACTCGGGTAAATGTAACACAGTATGTTACGTTTTGTATGGTATGTATTAATTTGTGTATGTCCATCATCCATTTCATATGATATGTTGCTAATTAGCTAAATGCTAAATGTCTGTGATAAGATTCAAGCTCAACCTTTGGATTACTGGATTTTTGTATTTTACTCCCCCCCCCATCCACCCCGACTAACCATCTTACTTTCATTTTTGCCTTAAGTAACCTTCTGTCTTATGTAACCATATCAAACGTAACATATCATACTAATTTGAATGTCCCGAGTTTACATTTACTATGTTGCGTCTAGTCTATGAGACCAGGCTGCAATAGCTTGAAATTATTGCTTGGTCAATAGTTATTTGTGTCTTTGTGAGTTTTTTTTCCTTATTTTTGGGACTGCTGTTGATTTAATTCTGAGGCTGTTGTAGTGTTATATATTGATTTAGAGTTTTCATATGGAGCAATTTGTCTTGTTTTGGGTTTATGTTATAGGCCTAATAGGTTTTGAGGGCGGTTATCAATCTTTCTTTTTCAGAATGTTCTTACATTTGTCAGGCAGGCAGACACAGGCAGATGATACTTGGAGTACTTTAGTGTTCTCCATCTGTTGAAGGGAGCGTCTTTGTGTTGCTGATGGCTGATGTAGTCTACTGGGTTGACAGATATGCATATTTAACAGTAATGGGAGAAAACTTTGAGGAAGTACAGTCACTGCTAACTGCTAACTTTAACCCCAAAACCTAGCTCCTAACCCTAAAACTAACCCCTGAAACGAATTCTAAACTTAACCCCTAAACCCCCTAGAAATATAATTTGACCTTGTGGGGACAAACAAAATGTCCCCAGTTGGTCAAATTTTTGTTATTTTACTATACTTGTGGAGACTTCTGGTCCCAATAAGTATACTTAATTAAACACGTCCACCACACACACGCACGCACACACACACACGCTTCCCGTTGTAAATGGCACATTTTGTTGGGTGGCTCCCTCGGGAAAGCAGTGATGACAATCTCACTGCTGTGGAGCACCTGTACGTGTCTCCTCACATAAGGCCTTTTATTTCATTTCACTTCTTTTCCCTTCCTCCAGTCTTCCTTTGTTCGTTCCTCTCCCATCTGGCCTGCTCTGAGGCAATCATTTTGTTTCCCCCTCTCCCCGTCTGACGACTTCTGAGCATTGTGTGTCTCTGCGCGTGTCTGCGCCGTGTCACTGCCTCCCTCATGGAAAGAGACAGGTTAATAATGCTGGAGATCTTCTGCTACTCTGCCTTCCCATGTTGGAACCTGATTTAAGGAAAAATAATAGAAAATAAGTAATAACATGGAATAGCTTCCTGCAGAGTATCAGCTAGTGTTAGTGTGTGGAGTTGTTATTGGGAAGGTCTACAGGCCGGTTAGTAGGCTTCAGTGTGTGATTTTGTGGTGCATGTGTGTGCGAGCTCTTGTGTGCGACTGTCTCTGTGTGTGTGAGGAAACCCGGGCTTATCATGTCAATCACATCCCTCTGTCTCTTATCACAATGTCCCACCACGTTAACTTCAAGACATACACTTCTTCCCCCCTTTGCATTCTGGGTTGGAGAACAGAGAGAGGGCATTTTTAGGTTGTCAGGGTAGCATTTTGATGTAGTAAACATCCTCTGGCCATTATGGAAGCATTTCAAATGATTTTCCCTTGTTTGAATATGGTTATTATTCAGAAAAGCCATGGAAAAGAACATCACATTTTAATGGCAACTATACACACCATATAATTCCCTTAGAACTGGTGTGTGAGCAAAATAGAGAGAGAGATTTTTCCCCCCTGAACGTGGCTCAGTATCAAAGCCAATAACAGCTGAATATTCAGGAAGCTTGCCGATGCTGTGGCGCAGCACCCTTTCCGTAGTAGACAGGCCTACTCTGTGCCGTGGCAACCGACGACTTTTGACCTTTCGTCACAAGGTTGAGTTCTAATTACAAAGTTCCCTCCAACTAGCCTGCTAATTAAACATCATGCAATGTATAATTCAGCCATTTTCTCCCTGATTAATCCAACACAGAACAAACAAGAACCAGTGTTTATTCTTTCACACTCTATCTAATCCACTTAGGTATGACCACTAATGAACTCTGCTGATATTTATTAACTGAGGGGGAAGAGGAAAGAGGAATTTCCCAGAATTTGGAATTTAGTACAGACATTTAATGAACTTCCTGTGTAACTTTTAATTACTCTAACATGACCTTTGGAACATGAGTGGTTGTGGATGAGAATCAAAGGGAACGGTATCTAATATCTAATCAAATAGCATGTTTGAAATGTAAATGGATTTTCTTTTTCATAAATGGATGTTTTTCTGTAATATAGATGAGTATGTTATGCTATAGATGAGTATGTTATACTATAGAGGAGTATGTTATGCTATAGATGAGTATGTTAGCTACCTGCCTCCTCCTGTATATGACCTTCTCCCTGCCCCTGGACCCAGCTACCTGCCTCCTCCTGTGTATGACCTTCTGCCTGCCTCTGGACCCAGCTACCTGCCTCGTCCTGTGTATGACCTTCTGCCTGCCCCTGGACCCAGCTACCTGCCTCGTCCTGTGTATGACCTTCTGCCTGCCCCTGGACCCAGCTACCTGCCTCGTCCTGTGTATGACCTTCTGCCTGCCCCTGGACCCAGCTACCTGCCTCGTCCTGTGTATGACCTTCTGCCTGCCCCTGGACCCAGCTACCTGCCTCGTCCTGTGTATGACCTTCTGCCTGCCCCTGGACCCAGCTACCTGCCTGGTCCTGTGTATGACCTTCTGCCTGCCCCTGGACCCAGCTACCTGCCTCGTCCTGTGTATGACCTTCTGCCTGCCCCTGGACCCAGCTACCTGCCTCGTCCTGCGGTCCTTTACAATAAACACCTGCTGGGCCCTGCGCTTGAAACCAGCTCTCTGTCTCACCTCGTGTTCATTACAATATAGTAATGTATGCGCTATATCCAATACAGTATGTTATGCGCTATATCCATTACAATCTACATCTACAGGGAATTGACATTTAAAAAATGCCTTTAGAAATGTATTCAACCAAATGCTGCCATAAAACACAAATAGCTTTTTTTCTCGTATAAATATGCAGACACTAAATGTACCATAAAAAAATGACAGATTCTAACTATCCCTACTCTTGAGCCAGTGGAGAAGAGAACCCATTCAGGACAGTGTATTGTACAGATAGTCTCCAGGGAAGACCGTGATAAAGTTGTTTATGTGTGTACCTGGAGCCCTGAGCTGAGCCCTGTCTGTGGCTGCCAGTCAACCACAACGCCAATCTGAACATAACTATGAACACAGCCTGACTCTCACGCTCTATTGTTTCCACATACACCAAGATAATGCTCTATCTCACACACATCTCCACATACACTCTGTGTTACCACCCCAGTGAGTGTGTGTGTGCTGAGTGAGATAGTGATTTTCCAGTCCCTCTTCTCTACCTGTGTTAGGGAGAGCAGGGCACCTCTACCCACACATCCAGTGCCATGCAGGTATATCCATCTATAGCTAAATACAACCCTCACACTGGAGCCAGCAGGACAGGTGATAGTAGAAGTACATTTATCTTTACACACACACACACACACACACACACACACACACACACACACACACACACACACACACACACACACACACACACACACACACACACACACACACACACACACACACACACACACACACACACACACACACACACACACACACACACACACACACACACACACACACACAGGTGGAGACACCCTTGTCGTGGGAAAGCTTTACACAGATCAGATCTTAGTGTTGTGTCACCCCTGCTCCTCCCTAATCTCCCTGTTTTGTCTCAGTAGTAGTAGACTTTCTCAGTAGACTTTCTCACTGCTTGAATGCAGCAGATTAGAGCTGCAGAGATTAGGACAGACCTTGTTGTAGAATAGATATCTGACCAAAGTTATTTTTTAGTCTTCCCTTGCAGACTGTAGTAAACGTTTTGGTCACAAAGGCAAAAGTGCTTTCATAAGTGTTGGAGGCAGTCTGGTCTGGTTGCTGACAGTTAGTAGCATGGTTCTTCCACCGGGGGGCAGTAGTGGGGGATGTGAGCTGGCTCAGTCAGGTGTACCATCCAGGGTGGTCCTCTGCCCTCCACTATGTAGTCCTGTTTTAATCATATTTGCCCTCCTGACTACACATTGTCATCTTCAGGGAGTGTGGAGGCTGCTGATTCTCTGTGCCTCACTTGCAATCAGAGACGATTAACTAGACACATTAGAGGAGAGAGCCGGACATACAGGGCACTCGAGGATGTGTGTGTGTCTGCATGAGCACCTCATTGATTTGGTTATTAACGTCTCTCTCTGCTCTAACACCCCACTTCTCACCCGCACAGATAATGTATTTCCGGATGGTGATTGGCAGAGAATGTGTGTGCGTTTTTGAGGACAACACCTCTGTAATGTCTCAATGACTGGTGAAGACAACACCTCTGTAATGTCTCAGTGACTGGTGAGGACAAGACCACCCAGGACAGGAGTTAAACCCACCCTTCCATGAGGCTTCATTGTCCACATAACAGCCTGCGCTCCAGGTTACTCAATTTTGTGAGAGAGAGGGAGAGAGAGAGAGAGCAGGAAGGATGGAGAGAGAGTGATAAAGTGGTAGGGAGAGAGGCAGAAAGGGAGGGAGTGTGTCTGAGAGAGAGAGAGAGAGAGAGAGAGAGAGAGATATGGAAGCAGGTAGGAAGTGAGAAAGAGAGGATGCAGGAATGGATGGAAGGAGGTAGAGAGGGATGGAGGGAGGTAGAGAGGGAGGAAGAGAGGGAGGGAGGTGTAGAATGAGAGAGTGGGTCACAGATCATAATGTTTTGGAAATGGGTTGAAGGCATATCCTACCTTTTAATTTGTTTGGCGGAACATCATCCAAATTAATTAATATCCTAGAAACCTGCCTGAGGGAGACTAAAAACAATGTATATTTTGAATATTCTCATAGCAGTGGACCAGTAGCAGTACAGCTGCGGACCAGACCAGTAGCAGTACAGCTGCGGACCAGACCAGTAGCAGTACAGCTGTGGACCAGACCAGTAGCAGTACAGCTGCGGACCAGTAGCAGTACAGCTGCGGAACAGACCAGAAGCAGTACAGCTGTGGACCAGACCAGTAGCAGTACAGCTGCGGACCAAACCAGTAGCAGTACAGCTGCGGATCAGACCAGTAGCAGTACAGCTGCGGACCAGACCAGTAGCAGTACAGCTGCGGACCAGACCAGTAGCAGAACAGCTGCAGACCAGACCAGTAGCAGTACAGCTGTGAACCAGTAGCAGTACAGCTGCGGACCTGTAGCAGTACAGCTGGGGACCAGTAGCAGTACAGCTGGGGACCAGTAGCAGTACAGCTGCGGACCAATAGCAGTACAGCTGGGGACCAGTAGCAGTACAGCTGCGGACCAGTAGCAGTACAGCTGGGGACCAGTAGCAGTACAGCTGGGGATCAGTAGCAGTACAGCTGCGGACCAATAGCAGTACAGCTGCGGACCAATAGCAGTACAGCTGGGGACCAGTAGCAGTACAGCTGCGGACCAGTAGCAGTACAGCTGCGGACCAATAGCAGTACAGCTGGGGACCAGTAGCAGTACAGCTGCGGACCAGTAGCAGTACAGCTGGGGACCAGTAGCAGTACAGCTGGGGACCAGTAGCAGTACAGCTGGGGACCAGTAGCAGTACAGCTGGGGACCAGTAGCAGTACAGCTGGGGACCAGTAGCAGTACAGCTGGGGATCAGTAGCAGTACAGCTGCGGACCAATAGCAGTACAGCTGCGGACCAATAGCAGTACAGCTGCGGACCAGTAGCAGTACAGCTGCGGACCAATAGTAGTACAGCTGCAGACCAATAGCAGTACAGCTGCGGACCAGTAGCTTGCGGAGAGATGTTGACACAACATAGAGCAATCCCCTCTCTATGAGGTCACATGATTTTTTATGTGCCAATTTTCATTAGATTCTTTGAAGAAAAAATAACAGATTATTCCAGACAAAAAGCAGCATACTTCTTTTACCATTTTCAAAAGATGTCATAGTAAGACTGTTATTAAATGTTTGTTTTGAGGATATTGCTATATGTAGCCTGACAAAGTGAGATGGCCCATGAATCCAGTTCATTTGGGAATTGAATGATCCTTCTCATGATATTAATAACCCAAGCCCCCATTAAATAAACACGGATTGTTTCTCAGACATAATGTATACTGAAGCTCCAAATTTCTAAGACTGTCTGAGAATTTGTTCAGTGTTTTTTTCCATTTGTTTTAACTCTGGACTAATGACACCATGCCTCTCCTCTCGTGAATAGTTCTGCTGATGAGAGACGGACAGGGTCGTCCTCCATGTCACATTCCTGACCAGTCAGAGTGGTCTTTGTTTGGGTAGGGGATCCACATCAGCTGGGCCCTGCCCTGTCCTGGCTACACGCCCTGGCATACCTCACAGGTGACAGGAAGTCATGACAGCAGAAAACAGCCCTGAGGAGGGAGGGAGGGAGGGAGGGAGGGAGGGAGGGAGGGAGGGAGGGAGGGGGGGAGGGAGGGAGGGAGGGAGGGAGAGGGAGAGAGAGAGAGCAATAAGGATATAGTCTTGCATTCATGGGGATATGAATCCTTCAATCTTTATCTATTATGTATCCAGCGATAGTGCTCAGTTAGTTAGTGATGCTAACCAGTAGCTGTCAAATCTACAGTACATTATATGGTAAAGGACTCATGGAATGTGACACACCCAGTTATGAGACAGATGATCTTCTCACCTATCAGTTACAGGTAACTGACAGAATAAAGGAAACAATTCAGTAAATGCAGGTTACAAAGTATATTGAAAGCAGGTGCTTCAACACAGGTGTGGTTCTGAACATAATGAAACAATTAACAGCCCACATGCGTAGGGATCTCAGTGACTCTGAAAGAGGGGTCTCAAAGGAGCATAGGGTGTGTGTGTGTGTGTGTGTATTTGTCTCAGTCACCAGATCTGAACCCAATTGAACACTTATGGGAGATTCTGGAGTGGAGCCTGAGACAGTGTTTTCCACCACCATCAACAAAACACCAAATCATAGAATTTATTGTGGAAGAATGGTGTCATGTTTTTTTATTTTTTTATTTCACCTTTATTTAACCAGGTAGGCTAGTTGAGAACAACTCCCTCCAATTGAGTTCCAGACACTTGTAGAATCTATGCCAAGGGGCATTGAAGCTGTTCTAGTGGCTCATGGTGGCCCAACGCCCTATTAAGGAACTGGTTGTGTTTCCTTTATATTGGCAGTTACCTGTTCTGGCTGCTACTGGTTCTGTTTTGTTCTCCTCTTAAGCACCAGGTGTATAATCTCTTAAAAGCTTGCCCTCCATTTGCAGGAGATTGGAAAGCAGCCACCACGTTAAATAAAGTTGAATTTATGTAAGATGTTGAAAAATTACACACACGCACAGAGACTCGCAGTGACAGGCCAACTAGATGTCACGCCTGTCTGTCTGCAGCTACCACTTACAGCAGGTGACAAAAGAGGGATAGAGTTACCTCTGAGAGGGAGGATGGTGTTTGCTGACAATCAGTCGGGACCTGACCTGGTCTCTCTCGGTTTCTAAGGGGGTGCGGAGGTGAGGGTGGAAGGGGGTGAGGAGGTGAGGGTGGAAGGGAGGGAATGGAGGTGAGGGTGGAAGGGAGGGAATGGAGGTGAGGGTGGAAGGGAGGGAATGGAGGTGAGGGTGGAAGGGAGGGAATGGAGGTGAGGGTGGAAGGGGGTGAGGAGGTGAGGGTGGAAGGGAGGGAATGGAGGTGAGGGTGGAAGGGAGGGAATGGAGGTGAGGGTGGAAGGGGGTGAGGAGGTGAGGGTGGAAGGGAGGGAATGGAGGTGAGGGTGGAAGGGAGGGAATGGAGGTGAGGGTGGAAGGGAGGGAATGGAGGTGAGGGTGGAAGGGGGTGAGGAGGTGAGGGTGGAAGGGAGGGAATGGAGGTGAGGGTGGAAGGGAGGGAATGGAGGTGAGGGTGGAAGGGGGTGAGGAGGTGAGGGTGGAAGGGAGGGAATGGAGGTGAGGGTGGAAGGGAGGGAATGGAGGTGAGGGTGGAAGGGAGGGAATGGAGGTGAGGGTGGAAGGGGGTGAGGAGGTGAGGGTGGAAGGGAGGGAATGGAGGTGAGGGTGGAAGGGAGGGAATGGAGGTGAGGGTGGAAGGGAGGGAATGGAGGTGAGGGTGGAAGGGAGGGAATGGAGGTGAGGGTGGAAGGGAGGGAATGGAGGTGAGGGTGGAAGGGAGGGAATGGAGGTGAGGGTGGAAGGGAGGGAATGGAGGTGAGGGTGGAAGGGAGGGAATGGAGGTGAGGGTGGAAGGGAGGGAATGGAGGTGAGGGTGGAAGGGAGGGCATGGAGGTGAGGGTGGAAGGGAGGGAATGGAGGTGAGGGTGGAAGGGAGGGAATGGAGGTGAGGGTGGAAGGGAGGGAATGGAGGTGAGGGTGGAAGGGAGGGCATGGAGGTGAGGGTGGAAGGGAGGGAATGGAGGTGAGGGTGGAAGGGAGGGAATGGAGGTGAGGGAAGTCTGAGAGTGGAGAGATGGATCATCCCTCTAACAAAAGGACCAAAAGATGAAAAACCTTGAGGGTTTTCAGAGGCATTGAAAATAAAAGCCAGAGAGAGAGAATAACAACTACAAACACCATTTGGACTTCAATCAAAGGGCCTATCGATTAAGTGTCTTGGTAGAGTGAGGGATGGGAATACAGCTATGGTTGGATTCGGTTGCTTTCTGAGCAGATTAAAGAGAGATTGATGTACTTATTAACTGAAAACGGCCCCCAGGCTCCTCATTAGAACTACATAGAGTACTCTCTGTTTGCCTTGAAAAGCCAAGCACAAAACATCAAAATGGAGCCTGTCCACCATACAGTTATCTATCTATCACACATGATTGACGGAAAGCCCTGTTAACCTGAGCAGATGAATATCTAGGATGGGTCGTAGGTTGCTCTCCCTCTGTCATCTTCACACGGCCTTCAGGGTCTTCATCACTGTCTCTCTGCTCATCTCGCTTTGTAGCCCCTGGCAACATCACTCTTCAGATGTCAGAACTATGGAGTGGAGACAAACACACACTCATCTTCAATCTAATTCCACTTTAATCTTTTATATAGTACAAACTTGTTGAGATCTCAGAGATCTCAGTCCAACACTCTTGTATAATTCCTAGCAGCTCTGTGTGCATGGGTATGTGTTAGTGTGGGTTGGACGCAGACGAGAGGAGTGCCGTACTGTTAGGTCAGCTTCCCCATCACACTCCTACTGGGAAGGAAGTGCTGACTGGCACAATTTCCTGAACAGCATATTGGGAAACATGCATGAACACACACACACACGCATGGACACACACACACACACACACTCCTAATAGGAAAGGTTTTACATGGATCTCTGGTCTGCAGCCAGCTCTTGCGATGCCGTGGCGACTGCCAACAACCAATCATCATACTTTTCACCTGGCCATGGCTTGGCAGTGCGACCCCTGACAACTCTCCTGTAAAAGTGTCAGAAAATGACTAGCTGGCAATGAACTCTTCCGTAAAGTGAGCTTGGATGCAGGCATCAGAGGTGGCCATGGCACGACTCGTTTTTAGTTTTTACCCCTTCTGTTTTAGTGGCAATGAGCCATCGGTCGCCAGCTGGTTATCTGCTAAGGACTATTGGAGGCACATGGAGTACAGTAGTAGCCTTCATCTAGATCTCAGTGTTCATGTGATCTCGAGCCCCTCAGTACATAACTGCTCTGTAGATGCATCTCCCTCCATGTGCTCCGTCAGTACATGTGTTGTGTACCAGTCCACTTGGGCCAGGGATCAACTGTATTGGCAGCAGTAGCCGTCGTGCTGTCCAAAAGACGGCTAGATGTAGGGATCAGAGGCGTCTCACATGTTAGACGTGTATCTCCTTTAAAGTGTCCAGTAAAGTGTATTACTCTCTTGCTGTTTGAATGCTCTGTATGATGCATAACACAAAATAAACTGGACCAAGAACATGGCCAATATAACAGATGTCATCGTTGATGTTCTACCCCTGCAGACAGAGCTACATAACAAACAGAAAAAGTTCAAAAAGGACATTATGATGACATGTTTTTTCAAATATATTTTCAATCATCAGCATGCCACAGAATAGCAATATGCAAACATTTCAGAGCACAAGCCATCCAGTCAGCGCCTCACTGACCTGTTATCAGCGAGAGTGCATGTGTGTACATGTTAACTGTGTGTAGAAGTCAGATGTGTTTGTCCAGAGATGAGTAGTGATGTCTAGAGCCTGACAGAAAGACAGATAGAGAGTGTAGAGAAGAGAGACAGTTTGAGCTGATCCCAAATCGAGGTGGCGACTGCAGGAACAGAGAGATAAGAACAGTTCCCTCCTTTGGTAAAGAAATGGATTCTACCTGAGACAGAGGGGGAAAGGGTGGGAGAGAGGGAGAAAGGGAGGGAGGAAGGAGTGATGGACAGAGGGGCAGAGGGTGGGAGAGAGGGAGAAAGGGAGGGAGGAAGGAGTGATGGACAGAGGGGGAGAGGGTGGGAGAGAGGGAGAAAGGGAGGGAGGAAGGAGTGATGGACAGAGGGGCAGAGGGTGGGAGAGAGGGAGAAAGGGAGGGAGGAAGGAGTGATGGACAGAGGGGGAGAGGGTGGGAGAGAGGGAGAAAGGGAGGGAGGAAGGAGTGATGGACAGAGGGGGAGAGGGTGGGAGAGAGGGAGAAAGGGAGGGAGGAAGGAGTGATGGACAGAGGGGCAGAGGGTGGGAGAGAGGGAGAAAGGGAGGGAGGAAGGAGTGATGGACAGAGGGGGAAAGGGTGGGAGAGAGGGAGAAAGGGAGGGAGGAAGGAGTGATGGACAGAGGGGCAGAGGGTGGGAGAGAGGGAGAAAGGAAGGGAGGAAGGAGTGATGGACAGAGAGGGAGAGGGTGGGAGAGAGGGTGGGAGGAAGGGAGGAAGGAGTGATGGACAGAGGGGCAGAGGGTGGGGGAGAGGGAGAAAGGGAGGGAGGAAGGGAGGAAGGAGTGATGGACAGAGGGAGAGAGGGACAGAGGAATGGAGGGATGGAGTTAGTGAGTGGGGGTGGGGGTGGGGGTGGGGGGGGCAGAGGGTGGGAGGGAGGGAGGCGGTGCCGTTCACTCCCTGTCTCTTCTCATAACCCCATTTGGAGGATCACGTTACTGCAATATCCCCTTCCACTTAGAGACTCACTCAGCTCAAGTGGCCTGCTTTGTTCAGGCATGTGTTCTGCCACGTTCTGCCTCTTAAGACCACTTCTGTCTGTGGGGTCTCAGCGCTAATACTACTACTGCCAGAGAGAGAGAGAGAGAGAGAGAGATGGTGTGTTTAGGTTAGGTTGGTTTAAATGTTGCACTGTGTATATTGAGTTACGCCAGGGGCCTTCAGGCTCTCTCTTTCTCAATTTATCTTTCTCCCCTCTGTTTCCCCATACCATCTCTCTTTCCTTCTCACTCTCCCTATTGAAAAGGTACAGTGGAGCTGAGGTTTAGGGGTTGCAGTCTGGTGAATGCAGGTTGAAAGGGTGACTTACAGAGCACTGTATGGCCTTGACTCTCTTCACATGGGTGTGCTCTACTTCAGTATTCATGTATTCATACCCCTTAGTCCACATTTTGTTGTGTTCCAGCCTGAATTTAAAATGGATTAAATATACTTTTTTGTCTCACCCATTCACACACTATGCCCCATAATGACAAAATGAAAATAAGTTTTCAGAAATGTTTGCAAATTTATTGAAAATTAAATACAGAAATATATAATTTACAGAAGTACTTACACCCCTGAGTAAATACTTTGTAGAAGCACCTTTCCTGGCGATTACAGCTGTGAGTCACTAAGAGCTTTACACACCTGGATTTTACAATATTTGGCATTTATTTCTTTTTTTAAATCTTCAAGCTATGTCAAGTTGATTGTTGACCATTGCTAGACAGCAATTTTCAAGTCTTGCCATAAATCTTCAAGCCGATTTAAGTCAAAACTGTAACTAGGCCACTTGTCTTGGTAAGCAACTCCAGTGTAGATTTTACTTTGTGTTGTAGGTTATTGTTCTGCTGAAAGGTGAATTTGTTTCCCAGTGTTATGGCTGTCGTCGGAATGTGACCAAGGTGCAGCGTGGTAGGCGTACATTTTGAAATGTATTAAGTGAACACCAAAAAAACAAGAAAGATAAACGACACATAAAGTACTGTAGTGCTAAACCAGCAACTAACAAAAACAAGATCCCACAACAGAAAGTGGGAAAAAGGGCTGCCTAAGTATGATCCCCAATCAGACACGATGATAGACCTCTGATTGGAACCATACACGGCCAAAAACAAAGAAATAGACAACTTAGAATGCCCACCCCAAATCACACCCTGACCTAACCAAATAGAGAAATAAAACAACAGAGGCAGGCAAACGACAGGTCAAGTCAGGCAGGGGTTGATAATCCAGAGTACTGGGGCCAAGGTACAGGTCAGGCAGAGGTCGATAATCCAGAGTAGGGACAAAGGCACAGGACAGCAGGCAGGCTCAGAGTCAGGACAGGCAAGAGTCAAATGCTGGTTGACGAACAAACAAGACCAACTGGCAACAGACAAACAGAGAACACAGGTATAAGTACCCAGGGGATAATGGGGAAGATCGGTGACAAGCACAAGGACAGGTGAAACAGATCAGGGCGTGACAAGTGCCCTGTTTCGCAAGGCATTAAAACAACTCCCTGGTATCTGTGGTTGAATCTGTACTTGAAATTCGCTACTCGATTGAGGGACCTTAGAGATAATATTATGTGTGGGGTACAGAGATGTTAACCCCTATTATTGAACACAGAATGAGTCCATGCAACTTATTATGCTATTTGTTAAGGACAACAACATGTGGAAAAAGTAAAGGTGTGTGAATACTTTCTCAAGACGCTGTATGCCATTACTTATAATTAGAGTTGCATACTTACCAGTAATTTACCAAAGTGAAAGTCTTCGGTAATTTTGGTAATTAAGAGGTAATCTATGACAATCTATGGTAACGTTGGTCATTGTCAGGGGTGTGTACGAGAGGCGAAGTCAGGTGCAGGAGAGCAGAGTGTAATAAACAGGCACACTTTAATTCTGTTCCAAAAATAACAGCACATAAGAACAATAATGTGCCAAAAACACAGAACATAGCAAAAGTATAGCGCCTGACAAAATCCACATAACAATAAACAATTGCACACAAAGACATGGTGGGGAACAGAGGACGAAATACATGCAGTATTATTGGAATGAAAACCAGGTGTGTAATGGAACAAGACAAAACAAATAGATAAATGAGAAATGGAGCGGCGATGGCTAGAAAGCCGGTGACATTCGATCGCCGAATGCCGCCCGAAAAAGGAGAGGAGCCATCTTCGGTGGAAGTCGTCACAGTCAAACAAAACAATAAAGTTTAAACGAAACGTGAAGCTACTGGTGTGCACTCAGGCAACTCAATGTAGACAAGATCCCACAAACACAAATGAGGAAATGGCTACCTAAATATGATCCCCAATCAGAGACAATGATAAACAGCTGTCTCTGATTGGGAACCATATCAGGCCAACATAGACATACAAAAACCTAGATGACCCACCCTAGTCACTATCACGCCCCAACCCAACATAGAGAATAAACAGTTTACAGCTCAGGGCGTGACAGTTTTCACACAACTGTTTGGCTCCAAGAAATATACAACGAAAACATATTGACATAGTAAAATGAATAAAATCTCTCTCTCTCTCTCTCTCTCTCTCTCTCTCTCTCTCTCTCTCTCTCTCTCTCTCTCTCTCTCTCTCTCTCTCTCCATTTGTGGCACAGCTCTTGAACAGGTTTCCAGATTGGGAGGGATTGCCAGGTCTCCTCTGAACAGCTGTAGGGCCGATACAAAGACAAATAAGAATAAATTAAATGACACACCAATGTGTCAGAGGAAACACCGTTCAACTGATGACTGACGTCCGCCTGCTGGCAGCTGGCCCGCCACAAGGAGTTGCTAGAGTGCGATGAGCGAAGTAAACCCCCCTCCCTCCCAGCCAAACCCTCCCCTAACCCGGACAACGCTGAGCCAATTGTGCGCCGCCCTATGGGACTTCCGGTCATAGCCAGTTGTGACACAGCCTGGGATCGAACACCTCTGCGCAACTTGGGAGAACCAGAACTAATTTGTTTTATACAAATTGCTAGGTATACCTTCTGAATGGACTGATCAACTGATCAATCATTTCAAGTCACAACTTGCAGACTTGTTTACATGTTATCTGGACATGGTTCATCAGGATCTCCAACAGCCGGAGCTAACTATTAACATTAACATGATTCCTTCTAATTGCAGTCGCTGTACTCATAATATACAGGAGAACGATCGCCTTACGGCGAGGATAGCTGTGCTGCAAGCCCAACTTCAGACGCAATCGTTAGGCAAGGGTAATTTCAGTGTATGATAGGATGAAACAGCGTCTGTGCCACCAGTAAGTACAGATAGTAACATTAGTATAAATCCCCTCGCATGGTCCCCGCAGCCGGACAATTTTCTCATGGCTTCTGGAGGGAAATGCTGTAGGAATGCTCAACCAGTGTCGCTCATTAAGCCGACAGAAACTTTCAACCGGTTTTCCCCATTAAGCAGGGAGTCGGAGTCTGAGGCCGAGCCTTCTCTTGTCTCTCATCCTCCCGTTACGGGGTCTGAGATGCCGAAGCTTCCCACCGTTAGTTCTGAAAAATTGAAAATCCTTGTCATTAGCGACTCCATTACCTGGAGTATTAGACTTAAAACGAATCACGTAGCGCTCATACGCTGTTTACCGGGGGGCAGGGCTACCGACGTTAAGGCTAATCTGAAGATGGTGCTGGCTAAAGCTAAAACTGAGATAGAGATATTGTTATCCACGTCGGCACCAACGATGTTAGAATGAAACAGTCAGAGGTCACCAAGCGCAACATAGCTTCAGCGTGTAAATCAGCTAGAAAGATGTGTCGGCATCGAGTAATTGTCTCTGGCCCCCTCCCAGTTAGGGGGAGTGATGAGCTCTACAGCAGAGTCTCACAACCCAATCACTGGTTAAAAACTGTTTTCTGCCCCTCCCAAAATATATAATTTGTAGATAATTGGCCCTCTTTCTGGGACTCACCCACAAATAGGACCAGGCCCTGCCTGTTGAGGAGAGACAGACTCCATCCTAGCTGAAGGGTGCTCTCATCTTATCTACCAACATAGACAGGGCTCTAACTCCTCTTTCCCCACAATGAAATAGGGTGCAGGCCAGGCAGCAGGCTGTTAGCCAGCCTGCCAGCTTAGTGGAGTCTGCCACTAGCACAGTCAGTGTAGTCAGCTCAGCTATCCCCATTGAGACCGTATCTGTGCCTCGACCTAGTTTGGGCAAAACTAAACATGGCGGTGTGCACCTTAGCAATCTCACTAGGATAAAGACCTCCTCCATTCCTGCCATTATTGAAAGAGATTGTGATACCTCACATCTCAAAATAGGGCTACTTAATGTTAGATCCCTCACTTCAAAGGCAGTTAGAGTCAATGAACTAATCAAGGATCATAATCCTGATGTGATTGGCCTGACTGAAACATGGCTTAAACCTGATGAATTTACTGTGGCAAATGAGGCCTCACCTCCTGGTTACACTAGTATATATCCCCCGTGCATCCCGCAAAGGCGGAGGTGTTGCTAACATTTACGATAGCAAATTTCAATTTACACAAAAAAATGACATTTTCGTCTCTTGAGCTTCTAGTCATGAAATCTATGCAGCCTACTCAATCACTTTTTTATAGCTACTGTTTACAGGCCTCCTGGACCATATACGGCGTTCCTCCCTGAATTCCTATCGGATCTTGTAGTCATAGCAGATAATATTCAAATTTTTGGTTATTTTAATATTCACGTGGAAAAGTCCACAGACCCACTCCAAAAGGCTTTTGGAGCCATCATCGACTCAGTGGGTTTTGTCCAACATGTCTCTGGACCTACTCACTGTCACAGTCATATTCTGGACCTAGTTTTGTCCCATGGAATAAATGTTGTGGATCTTAATGTTTTTCCTCATAATCCTGGACTATCGGACCACCATATTATTACGTCTGCAATCACAACAAATAATCTGCTCAGACCCCAACCAAGGAGCATCAAAAGTCGTGCTATAAATTCTCAGACAACCCAAAGATTCCTTGATGCCCTTCCATACTCCCTCTGCCTACCCAAGGACATCAGAGGACAAAAATCAGTTAACCACCTAACTGAAGAACTCAATTTAACCTTGCGCAATACCCTATATGCAGTTGCACCCCTAAAAACTAAAAGCATTTGTCATAATAAACTAGGTCACTGGTATACAGAAAATATCAGAGCTCTGAAGCAAGCTTCTAGAAAATTGGAACGGAAATGGCGCCACACCAAACTGGAAGTCTTCCGACTAACTTGGAAAGACAGTACCGTACAGTATCGAAGAGCCCTCACTGCTGCTTGATCAACCTATTTTTCCAACTTAATTGAGGAAAATAAGAACAATCCAAAATGTATTTTTGATACTGTCGCAAATCTAACTAAAAAGCAGCATTCCCCAAGAGAGGATGGCTTTCACTTCAGCAGTAATAAATTCATGAACTTCTTTGAGAAAAAGTTTATGATCATTAGAAAGCAAATTACGGACTCCTCTTTAAATCTGAGTGTTCCTCCAAAGCTCAGTTGTCCTGAGTCTGCACAACTCTGCCAGGACCTAGGATCAAGGGAGACACTCAAGTGTTTTAGTACTATATCTCTTGACACAATGATGAAAATAATCATGGCCTCTAAACCTTCAAGCTGCATACTGGACCCTATTCCAACTAAACTACTGATTGAGCTGCTTCCTGTGCTTGGCCCTCCTATGTTGAACATAATAAACGGCTCTCGAACCACCGGATGTGTACCAAACTCACTAAAAGTGGCAATAAAAACAATGTATACGAAATGCTTCAGTCTGGTTTTTAGACCCCATCATAGCACTGAGACTGCACTTGAAAAGGTGGCGTCAGATGGCGTCAGACCGAGGCTCTGCATCTGTCCTTGTGCCCCTAGACCTTAATGCTGCTTTTGATACCATCGATCACCACATTCTTTTGGAGAGATTGGAAACACAAATTGGTCTACACTGACAAGTTCTGGCCTGGTTTAGATCTTATCTGCCAGAAAGATATCAGTTTGTCTTGGTGAATTGTTTGTCCTCTGACAAATCAACTGTAAATTTCGGTGTTCCTCAAGGTTCCGTTTTAGGACCACTATTGTTTTCACTATATATTTTACCTCTTGGGGATGTCATTCGAAAACATAAGCTGTACATTTCAATGAAACATGGTGAAGCCCCAAAATTGCCCTCGCTAGAAGACTGTGTTTCAGACATAAGGAAGTGGATGGCTGCAAACTTTCTACTTTTAAACTCGGACAAAACAGATGCTTGTTCTAGGTCCCAAGAAACAAAGAGATCTTCTGTTGAATCTGACAAATAAAACTGTGAAGGACCTCGGCGTTACTCTGGACCCTGATCTCTCTTTCGACGAACGGAGGATCTGTGCCCTAGGACCATGCCTCAGGGCTACCTGGCATGATGACTCCTTGCTGTCCCCAGTCCACCTGGCCGTGCTGCTGCTCCAGTTTCAACTGTTCTGCCTGCGGCTATGGAACCCTGACCTGTTCACCGGACGTGCTACCTGTCCCAGACCTGCTGTTTTCAACTCTCTAGAGACAGCAGGCGCGGCAGAGATACTCTTAATGATCGGCTATGAAAAGCCAACTGACATTTACTCCTGAGGTGCTGACTTGCTGCACCCTCGACAACTACTGTGATTATTATTATTTGACCATGCTGGTCAAATCTCCAACCGGCACAGCCAGAAGAGGACTGGCCACCCCTCATAGCCTGGTTCCTCTCTAGGTGTCTTCCTAGGTTTCTTCCTTTCTAGGGAGTTTTTCCTAGCCACCGTGCTTCTACACCTGCATTGCTTGCTGTTTGGGGTTTTAGGCTGAGTTTCTGTACAGCACTTTGAGATATCAGCTGATGTAAGAAGGGCTATATAAATACATTTGATTTGATTTGATCAACTCTGTATTGGCATCTGTTGGTATTTGTCGATATGAGAGCAATGTGGGAGGCACATACATAGACAGACATGCATTACGCTCAAACAAACACGCATGTGCGCACGTATGCACACACACACATTTTGTGAGTTCTGACACTGTAATTAATTATGAACTGTGTTACTGTGTTGACCTTGGAGTTGCCATGAGTGAGTGGCCATGTAACAGAACAACATGACGTGTTGGTAATGAATGTTCATTAATTACACTTATTACCTGCAGCTACCCAGCCTGACAGTCTAATTCCGGGGGACTTCTAAATGTATGTACTTATTTACACAGCTGGACCCTGACAGAGGACTGTGTGTGTGTGTGTGTGTGTGTGTGTGTGTGTGTGTGTGTGTGTGTGTGTGTGTGTGTGTGTGTGTGTGTGTGTGTGTGTGTGTGTGTGTGTGTGTGTGTGTGTGTGTGTGTGTGTGTGTGTACGTTAAGGGGAACAGTAAGTACACAACCTGTACGTTTCTGGACCAAAAGCAGTAGACATACCGTATGCACGGTGACTCACTTTTCTCAGTGTTTTCTCCGCACCATCATGTTAAACTGTGTTATACTGAGTCTGGAGACAGATGCAGTATAGTTTTAACCACATCCAGAGACAGGATAGCATCATCCAAACAAGACAAAGACAGGTAGATTGGAGCAGTGCAGAGCAATGGCAGTGATAGGGCTGAGATAGGATGCGGGGAGATGGAGTGATGGGAGGAGGGGATGATGGGAGAAGGGGATGATGGGAGAAGGAGGTGCAGATGCATCAGGGCTGGCACGCAGTCTGACAATCAGGAGCACATCACAGTCCCACTGGCTCCACTCTCTCTCTCCCACCACAGAGAGACACGTGTGTGTGTGTGTGTGTGTGTGTGTGTGTGTGTGTGTGTGTGTGTGTGTGTGTGTGTGTGTGTGTGTGTGTGTGTGTGTGTGTGTGTGTGTGTGTGTGTGTGTGTGTGTGTGTGTGTGTGTGTGTGTGCGCATGCGTGCGTGTGTGTGTGTGTGTCTCCCAGACTGTGACCCTGTTCAGAGGAATATTACTAGACAGAGAGAAGAGAGTGATAGCAGACTAACAGAGGGAGAATCTACGCTCTGATTGTCCTTTAAAAAAAGCTTGTCAACCTGTGGCATATTTTAATAACATCCTGTTTGACCCCTGTAGTATGTGAAGTATGGCAACGCAACCAGTACGGTGCCATGCAAGGCAATATTCTCATTTACTAAATCATGAGAAAACAAAATCCATTCTATTGAATGAAAGGTTGTAGTTTTTTTTCTTTTTTTTCTTCTTAACGGCTCCTTACCAATTCTGCTATTTTGTGTGTTTCTTATGCTGATCCAAACTTTTTTTTGTACATAATGTCTCCGCCACAATTTCCTATGACCGAAAACAGCTTCTGGACATCAGAACAGCGATCACTAACCTTTGTACTTCAACGATTCGGCAGCTCTGGACGTTCTGCTTACTCCAGACCAGGCCATAATGTGATGTGATGCTCTGTCCCAGGAACAGAAATGGTTGCTTTTCAGAACAAGTCCCATGATTTGTCTTGCCCCACATTTGAAACCCTGATGATGCATTGGTACACTTATTTATTCCAGAAATAATGGCTTCATTTCAAGATCGCTAGCCCAGACTTTGTGAGATCTGTGAAACGAGCTAGAAATAAAGACGACCTGGAAGGTGCCCAGAATGGGTTGACACTGACATCATGTGACAGTGTCTCGTGAATAATTATGATGGACGTGGATATGTTTTTCTGTGTACAAAGTCCACACAGAAGAGATTGCGCGAAAGAAACATTGTTCACAAGATAAAAATGTTGAAGTTAAGAAAGGGTAAATTCTCTGTACAATTTGTATAAATTTTGAATAAAGAAGTTCTGCTGGATGATTTAGCATGCTGCTCAATTAGCTAAGTAGCTAGCTAGCTAACTAATGTTTGCTAGCACCTCTGTCCTACATAGTTTGCTAGCAAACATTCGCTAGCCAGTTAGCTAGCATTAGACAAAACCTAAAACGTATTTTTGAATATAGACATTCTGCTAGACGATTTAACACGAGATAATCATTGGCATGATATAGCTAACTAACTAAGTAGATCACATTTGTTGTCTCCCTTCGCTAGCTAGCAAATGTTAGCTGCCAGCTAGCAAGCTAACATTGACATGATAGAGTTTCCATGTAAGTTGTTTAGCTAGCTTTTTTGGATTACCATGCTAGCTAGCTAGTTATCTAACCTTTGAACTCAGGTACGGCCTCTAGCTAGGTAGCTGGTAAATTAGCTAGCTAGCATACTTTGTCAGCACACTAACATGAGTGGTTCCAATTTTAAGACTAACTTACTAACTAGCTAACTAGCTAGTGTTTAAGCAAAAATGGTGATAACTAGCAATGCCCTTTCATCAGTGGTAGCTGGCTATTAGTGTTAGCAAGTAATGTTATTATTATTATTATTATTGTAAGCTAGTGGTGTCGCACCCTGATCTGTTTCACCTGTCTTTGTGATTGTCTCCACCCCCCTCCATTTGTCATCCATCTTCCCCATTATCCCCTGTGTATTTTCAAGCCAACCAGCGTTTTGTGTCTTAGCTCCTGCTTTTTCCAGTTTCTCTTTTCTCTTCCTCCTGGTTTTGACCCTTGCCTGTCCTGACTCCGAGCCTGCCTGCCTGACCACTCTGCCTGCCCCTCACCCTGAACCTGCCTGCCGATCTGTACCTTTGCCCCCCTCTGGATTTCCGACCTCTGCCTTACCCTGTCCCTGAGTCTACCTGCCGTCCGGTACTGTTGCCCCACCTCTGGTTTACTGACCCCTGCCTGCCTTGACCTGTCTATTGCCTGCCCCTGTTGGGTTATTAAACTATTGCTTACTCAGCGTGTTCTGCATCTGGGTCTTACCTTCATCCCTGATAGTATAAACTGGCCATGACTGACCCAGCAGACCCGGACCAGCTGCGCAACGTCATCTCCTCCCAAGGAGCCGCCATTGGTCGGCACAAGGAATTGCTTCGTGGGCTGATGGAAGGGGTCCATACGTTGGCTGAGCACCATGACCGGGCGTTGGACATGCTACTGGAGCAATTCCACGGTTCATCTGGGAGGCAGCCTGCCACGGTGGTAACCCTACCGCCCCTCAGCAACTCGGCGGTTAGCAGCTCACCCCACCGGCCACTCCACCTTCCTGGGAGCCCCGGTTACCTCCTCTGGAACGCTTTAATGGAAAGCCGAGCACCAGTCGGCTTAGCTCTGTGTGCCCTAATTTTCGAGCTTCAGCCCTCCTCCTTCCCATCGGATTGCTCCACAATAGCCTACCTCATCACGCTGATGTCTGGAAGGGATCTCACCTGGGCTACCGCAGTATGGGAACAGTAGCCAGCCATATACACGAGCCTGGAGGGGTTTGTGGGAGAGGTGAGGAAGGTTTTTGATGCCCCATTCTCCGGGAGAGAAGCTGCCTGGAAGTCAATCCAGCTCCGGTAGGACACCCGCACTGTGGCCGAGAGTGCATGGAACCCGGAAGCACTGTTCGACATATGCATGGCATCTTGGAGGAGGTTTAGGACAAGCTTGAGGCTCGGGAGTTACCCACAGATTTTGACTCCGTCATTGCTTCGACCATCCACATTGATGGGCAATTGAGGGAACAAAGGATGGAGAGGATATTCGATATCACTCGCACATCCAGGGATTCTACCTTGCCTCTGAGTCACCCCTGAAGCACCCGAGATTTCCCGACCTTCTTCGAGAGTCACTGAGGAGGGCCGAGGCACTGTTTACCGAGTCCACGCAACTAGGCAGGTCGGGTTACCCATAACACCACTCCCATCAACCTACTGGTGTCAGGGATTCACAGCGAGACCATTCAGTTCCGGTTTATCAACTACCCCCAGATCCCTGTGGTTCTTGGATTCTCCTCGATCCAGCGACACAACCCACTCATCAACTGGTCTACGGGTGCCATCATGGGCTGGAGTCCATTCTGCCACGTCCATCTTCTGAAGTCGGCGCAACCTGTCCCGGGACGTCTTCCTGGGTCCTCGGAGGTGATTCCGGATCTCTCCGCCATTCCCGCAGAGTACCAGAATCACCAGCAGGTGTTCAGCAAGTCCCGGGCCACTTCCCTTCTGCCGTTCCGTTCCGCCCCTATGACTGCGGGATGGACCTTCTCCATAGCACCACGCCGCCCCGGGGACATCTGTACCTGCTGTCGGGACCTGAAACCAAGGCTATGGAGAACTACATTGGGGACTCCTTAGCTACTGGATTTATCCATCCCTCTTCCTCTCCCGCTGGCGCAGGGTTCTTCTTCGTGGAGAAGAAGGACAATACACTGTGCCCGTACATTGACTAATGGAGACTCAATGAAATCACTGTTAAGTACCGTTATTCGCTACCACTAATTTCCTCTGCCTTCTCCAGAGGACCACTGTGTTCTTCAAGCTGGATATACATAAAGCCTACCACCTGGTGCGGATACGAGAGCGGGGCGAGTGGAAGACCGCCTTCAACACAGCCAGCGGCCACTACGAATATCTGGTCATGCCCTTTGGCCTCACCAACTCCCCTGCCGTGTTCCAGGCTCTGGTGAATGACGTTCTCCACGACTTGCTGAACCGGTTCGTCTTTGTCTACATTGATGACATCCTCGTCTTCTCCAGTTGTACAATTGACTAGGTATCCCCCTTTCTATGCCTCCTGTTCTAAAGTTTTGTTTGTGCGTCTTTTACTTTCGGTCTTGTACACCAGCTTCAAGTAGCTGAAAATACAATATTTTTGGTTTTGGAAAATAATATGTTTCACAGCAGTTTAGATGGTACGGTGATTCTCTACACAATGACTGCTTATTTTGTTACATAAACTGAAATTAGGCAAACTATTCAAACTTTATCAACCAGGAAATGGCGGAGCGATTTCTGCATATTGCACCTTTAAAGTTATCTTTTCAGCAGTTATACATTTTAGTAACTCATTTGTTAATGGTCAGTGGATTGCCACTTTAAAATGATGTATACTTTTAGCAGTCATAAATGTTGATAACTCAGTTATAAATGTTTATAGGTTTGTCACTTGAAAATAGGGTTTGTTTTAGCGGTTATGCATTTGAGTAAATCATTTATAGATGATTTGAGATTTCACGCAGAGCTTAGACATACTTATTCTCACTATTGGTTACTCATCACTACATAACACGAGAGAACACTTTGTTAAACATGTTCAGTCAATGAATGGTGGGTAGGAACCAAAACATTACACGTTGTGAGAGGATACCTCCACTGTTTCAGTCAATGAATGGTGGGTAGGAACCAAAACATTACACGTTGTGAGAGGATACCTCCACTGTTTCAGTCAATGAATGGTGGGTAGGAACCAAAACATTACACGTTGTGAGAGGATACCTCCACTGTTTCAGTCAATGAATGGTGGGTAGGAACCAAAACATTACACGTTGTGAGAGGATACCTCCACTGTTTCAGTCAATGAATGGTGGGTAGGAACCAAAACATTACACGTTGTGAGAGGATACCTCCACTGTTTCAGTCAATGAATGGTGGGTAGGAACCAAAACATTACACGTTGTGAGAGGATACCTCCACTGTTTCAGTCAATGAATGGTGGGTAGGAACCAAAACATTACACGTTGTGAGAGGATACCTCCACTGTTTCAGTCAATGAATGGTGGGTAGGAAGACCAACGCATTACACGTTGTGAGAGGATACCTCCACTGTTTCACCAACCAAAGGGATTACGGTTACCATTTCACACCAGAGCGTTTACCATTCTTGGGCTATCACTGATAAGTGATAATCTGGTAAGCGAGTAAAGGGTAATGATGATTCAATAATGTCCTGGATGTAAATTTGGCCAGTGCATCAGGGTTTCAAAAGTTGGTCAAGATACATCATGAAAATCAACCTCTTGTGTTCCTGGGACAAAGCAACATTGCATCACACCCAAAGGGAGAAAATAACTAATATTCAACTATAAAACTATTAAAAATAAGGTTGCATGATTATACATAAGGGTTCATCTTCTAAGCATTTATAAATGGGTAATAACTGTATGTAAATATTCGCTCATTTGGCAAACACTTTCCAGTTATTGCACTATTCTAGCCAATACGATATAACCGTTTATGAATGGTTTATAATGCATTTACAAACGATGAAATAACTCTTAACAACATCATTATAATCCCTTTATGAACCCTTTACAAATGGAACCTTATTGTAAAGTGTTACCAGGTCGGGGCTTGCCTGAGTTAGAAAACCTCATGATCAAAAATCTAATCAAATGCTATTTGTCACATGTGCCAAATACAACAGGTTGACCTTACAATGAAATGCTTACTTACAAACCCTTAAAAATAAGTGTTAATTAAAAAATAGAAATAAATAAATAAAAGTAACAAATAATTAAAGAGCAGCAGTAAAATAACAAGTGAGAGTATATTAAGGGGGTACTGGTACACGGTCAATATGCTGGGACACCGGTTAGTCGAGGTAATTGAGGTAATATGTACATGTAGGTAGAGTTAAAGTGACTATGCATAGATTATAAACAGAGAGTAGCAGCAGTGTAAAAGAGGGGTCTGGGTAGCCCTTTGATTAGGTGTTTCGGAGTCTTATGGCTTGGGGGTAGAAGCTGTTAAGAAGCCTTTTGGACCTAGACTTGGCACTCCGGTACCGCTTGCCGTGCGGTAGCAGAGAGAACAGTCTATGACTGGGGTGGCTGGAGTCTTTGACAATTTTTAGGGCCATCCTCTGACACCGCCTGGTAGAGAGGTCCTGATGGCAGGAAGCTTGGCCCCGGTGATGTACTGGGCCATACGCACTACCCTCTGTAGTGCTTTGCGGACAGAGGCAGAGCAGTTGCCATACCAGGCAGTGATGCAACCCGTCAGGATGCTCTCGATGGTGCAGCTGTAGAACATTTTGAGGATCTGAGGACCCATGTCAAATCTTTTCAGTCTCCTGAGGGGGAATAGGTTTTGTCGTACCCTCTTCACAACTGTCTTGGTGTGCTTGGACCATGTTCATTTGTTGGTGATGTGGACGCCAAGGAACTTAAAGCTCTCAACCTGCTCCACTACAGCCCTGTCGATGAGAATAGGGGCATGCTCGGTCCTCCTTTTCCTGTAGTCCACAATCATCTCCTTTGTCTTGATCACATTGATGGAGAGGTTGTTGTCCTTGCACCACAAGGTCTCTGACCCCCTCCCTATAGGATGTCTCATCGTTGTCTGTGATCAGGCCTACCACTGTCATCAGCAAACTTAATGATGGTGTTTGCGTTGTGCCTGGCCGTGCATTCATGAGTGAACAGGGAGTACAGGGGGGACTGAGCATGCACCCCTGAGGGGCCCCCGTGTTGAGGATCAGCGTGGCGGATGTGTTGTTACCTACCCTTACCACCTGGGGGCGGCCCGTCAGGAAGTCCAGGATCCAGTTGCAGAGGGAGGTGTTTAGTCCCAGGGTCCTTAGCTTAGTGATGAACTTTGAGGGCACTATGGTGTTGAACGCTGAGCTGTAGTTAATAATGAATAGCATTCTCACATAGGTGTTCCTTTTGTCCAGATGGGAAAGGGCAGTGTGGAGTGCAATAGAAATGGCATCATCTGTGGATCGGTTGGGGCGGTATGCAAATTGGAGTGGGTCTAGGGTTTCTGGGATAATGGTGTTGATGTGAGCCATGATCAGCCTTTCAAAGCACTTCATGGCTACAGACGGTAGTCATTTAGGCAGGTTACCTTAGCGTTCTAGGGCACAGGAACTATGGTGCTCTGTTTAAAACATGTTGGTATTACAGACTCAGTCAGGGACTGGTTGAAAATGTCAGTGAAGACACTTACTAGTTGGTCGGTACATGCTCGGAGTACACGTTCTGGTAATCCGTCGGGCCCTGCGGCCTTGTGAATGTTGACCTGTTTAAAGGTCTTACTCACAACGGCTACAGAGAGCGTGATCACACAGTCGTCCGGAACAGCTGGTGCTCTCATGCATGTTTCAGTGTTGCTTGCCTCAAAGAAAGCATAGAAGTAATTTATCTTGTTTGTAGGTTTGTGTTCCTGGGCAGCTCGCGGCTGTGCTTCCCTTTGTAGTCTGTAATAGTTTGCAAGCCCTGCCACATCTGACGAGCGTCGAAGCCGGTGCAGTACGATTCAATCTTAG
Source organism: Oncorhynchus keta (assembly GCF_023373465.1). Lineage (NCBI taxonomy): Eukaryota > Metazoa > Chordata > Actinopteri > Salmoniformes > Salmonidae > Oncorhynchus > Oncorhynchus keta. The sequence continues at coordinate 85,058,038 of NC_068421.1, read as the reverse complement.
TCCTGTATTGACGCTTTACTTATTTGATGGTTCCTCGGAGGGTATAGCGTGATTTCTTATAATCTTCCGGGTTAGAATCCCGCTCCTAGAAAGGAGCTCTACCCTTTACCTCAGTGTAGATGTTGACTGTAATACATGGCTTCTGGTTGGGGTATGTATGTATGGGCACTGTGGGGACGACGTCATCGATGCACTTATTGATGAAGCCAGTGACTGATGTGGTGTACTCCTCATAGCCACCGGAAGAATCCCGGAACCAATTCCAGACTGTGCTAGCCAAACAGTCCTGTAATGTAGCATCCGCGTCATCTGACCACTTCCGTATTGACCAAGTTACTGGTGCATCCTGCTTGTAAGCAGGAATCAGGAGGATAGAATTATGGTCAGATTTGCCAAATTGCGGGCGAGGGCGAGAGTGTACGTGTCTCTGTGTGTGGAGTAAAGGTTGTCTAGAGTTTTTTTTCCCTCTGGTTGCACATTTAACATGCTGATAGAGACTAGGTAGAACGGATTTGAGTTTCCCTGCATTAAAGTCCCCTGCCACTAGAAGCGCCGCTTCTGGATGAGCATTTTCCTGTTTGCTTATGGCCTTATACAGCTCGTTGAGTGCGGTCTTACTGCCATTGATTGTACATTGGCAAATAGGAACAATGGTAAAGGTAGATTACCCTCGAGGCGATGAATCCTAACAAGGCACCTGGACCGTCGTCCACAATATCTGTGTCTATTCCTCCTGCGATTGACGGGGATGAGGGCCCTGTCGGGCGTCCCAAGTAAATCCTTCCCGTCCGACTCGTTGAAGAAGAGGAATTCCTCCAGTACAGGGTGAGTAATCGCTGCCCTGATATCAATAAGCTCTTTTCGGTCATAAGACACGTTGGCAGAAACATTATGTATAAAATAGTTACAAATAAAGCTGAAAAACATACACAATAACATAATTTGTTACGGGATCGTAGAACGGCAGCCATTTCCGTTGGCGCCATTATTATGAGCTGCAGACCATACAATTTTCATCTATATTTTTTTGTAGCTGCCTATTTACCGCCACAAACAGGTATTGGTACTAAGACCTCACTAAACAAGCATTAAAAGGCCATAAGCAAACAAGAACATTTACATTCAGAGGCGACATTTCTCGTGGCAGGTGATTTTATTGCGTGGAAGCTGAAATCCGTTTTACCTCATTTTTACCAGCATGTCACCTGTGCAACTAGAGGCAACAAAACTCTAGATCACCTTAATTCCACACACATAAACGTATACAAGGCCCTCCCTCGCCCTCCCTTTAGCAAATCAGGCCATAACTATATCCTCCTGCTTCCTGCTTACAAGCAAAAGCTCAAACAGGAAGTACCAGTGACACACCCAATACTGAAGTTGTCCAATGTTGTCCAAAAGTGGATGCTATGCTACAAGACAGTTTCGCTAGCACAGATTGGAAAATGTTCCCGAAATTCATCCGATAACATTGAGGAGTTTACCACATCAGTCACCGGCTTCATTAATAAGAGCACTGATGACGTTGACCCCACAGTGACCGAAGCCTTGGATTGAAGGCAATTGAGCTACAGGCTCGAGCTGCCACACATTCCCTGTATATAGCCATGTTATTGCCTCGTACCCCTGCACATTTACTCAGTACTGGTACTCCCTGTATATAGTCATGTTATTACCTCATACCCCTTCACATTGACTCAGTTCTGGTACTCTCTGTATATAGCCATGTTATTGCCTCGTACCCCTGCACATTTACTCAGTACTGGTACTCCCTGTATATAGCCATGTTATTGCCTCGTACCCTGCACATTTACTCAGTACTGGTACTCCCTGTATATAGCCATGTTATTGCCTCGTACCCCTGCACATTTACTCAGTACTGGTACTCCCTGTATATAGCCATGTTATTACCTCATACCCCTGCACATTTACTCAGTACTGGTACTCCCTGTATATAGCCATGTTATTGCCTCGTACCCCTGCACATTTACTCAGTACTGGTACTCCCTGTATATAGCCATGTTATTGCCTCGTACCCCTGCACATTTACTCAGTACTGGTACTCCCTGTATATAGCCATGTTATTGCCTCGTACCCCTGCACATTTACTCAGTACTGGTACTCCCTGTATATAGTCATGTTATTACCTCATACCCCTTCACATTGACTCAGTTCTGGTACTCTCTGTATACAGCCATGTTATTACTACTCTCTGTATATAGCCATGTTATTACTACTCTCTGTATATAGCCATGTTAATACTACTCTCTGTATATAGCCATGTTAATACTACTCTCTGTATATAGCCATGTTATTACTACTCTCTGTATATAGTCATGTTATTACTACTCCCTGTATACAGCCATGTTATTACTACTCCTTGTATATAGTCATGTTATTACTACTCCCTGTATATAGTCATGTTATTACTACTCCCTGTATATAGTCATGTTATTACTACTCCCTGTATATAGTCATGTTATTACTACTCTCTGTATATAGTCATGTTATTGTCTACTCCCTGTATATAGTCATGTTATTACTACTCCCTGTATATAGTCATGTTATTACTACTCCCTGTATATAGCCATGTTATTACTACTCTCTGTATATAGTCATGTTATTACTACTCTCTGTATATAGTCATGTTATTGTCTACTCCCTGTATATAGTCATGTTATTACTACTCCCTGTATATAGTCATGTTATTACTACTCCCTGTATATAGCCATGTTATTACTACTCTCTGTATATAGTCATGTTATTACTACTCTCTGTATATAGTCATGTTATTACTACTCCCTGTATATAGTCATGTTATTACTACTCTCTGTATATAGTCATGTTATTACTACTCCCTGTATATAGTCATGTTATTACTACTCCCTGTATATAGTCATGTTATTACTACTCCCTGTATATAGTCATGTTATTACTACTCCCTGTATATAGTCATGTTATTACTACTCCCTGTATATAGCCATGTTATTACTACTCTCTGTATATAGTCATGTTATTACTACTCTCTGTATATAGCCATGTTATTACTCCTCTCTGTATATAGTCATGTTATTACTACTCCCTGTATATAGCCATGTTATTACTACTCTCTGTATATAGTCATGTTATTACTACTCTCTGTATATAGTCATGTTATTACTACTCCCTGTATATAGTCATGTTATTACTACTCTCTGTATATAGTCATGTTATTACTACTCCCTGTATATAGTCATGTTATTACTACTCCCTGTATATAGCCATGTTATTACTACTCCCTGTATATAGCCATGATATTACTACTCTCTGTATATAGTCATGTTATTACTACTCTCTGTATATAGCCATGTTATTACTCCTCTCTGTATATAGTCATGTTATTACTACTCCCTGTATATAGCCATGTTATTACTACTCTCTGTATATAGTCATGTTATTACTACTCCCTGTATATAGTCATGTTATTACTACTCCTTGTATATAGTCATGTTATTACTACTCCCTGTATATAGTCATGTTATTACTACTCCCTGTATATAGTCATGTTATTACTACTCCTGTATATAGTCATGTTATTACTACTCTCTGTATATAGTCATGTTATTGTCTACTCCCTGTATATAGTCATGTTATTACTACTCCCTGTATATAGTCATGTTATTACTACTCCTGTATATAGCCATGTTATTACTACTCTCTGTATATAGTCATGTTATTACTACTCTCTGTATATAGTCATGTTATTGTCTACTCCTGTATATAGTCATGTTATTACTACTCCCTGTATATAGTCATGTTATTACTACTCCCTGTATATAGCCATGTTATTACTACTCTCTGTATATAGTCATGTTATTACTACTCTCTGTATATAGTCATGTTATTGTCTACTCCCTGTATATAGTCATGTTATTACTACTCCCTGTATATAGTCATGTTATTACTACTCCCTGTATATAGTCATGTTATTGTCTACTCCTGTATATAGTCATGTTATTACTACTCTCTGTATATAGTCATGTTATTGTCTACTCCTGTATATAGTCATGTTATTACTACTCCCTGTATATAGTCATGTTATTACTACTCCCTGTATATAGTCATGTTATTACTACTCCCTGTATATAGTCATGTTATTGTCTACTCCTGTATATAGTCATGTTATTACTACTCTCTGTATATAGTCATGTTATTACTACTCTCTGTATATAGTCATGATATTACTACTCTCTGTATATAGTCATGTTATTACTACTCTCTGTATATAGCCATGTTATTACTCCTCTCTGTATATAGTCATGTTATTACTACTCCCTGTATATAGCCATGTTATTACTACTCTCTGTATATAGTCATGTTATTACTACTCCCTGTATATAGTCATGTTATTTTCTACATCGTTATTGTTTTTCATTATTCACTGTGTATTTATTCCCATAAGTAAGCCTTTCACTGTTAGTCTACACCTGTTGTTTACAAAGCATGAGACAAATAAAATGTGATTTGATTTGATTTGATCATGTGAACGTAGAGTGTTATAGTCATTGCTCTGCATGTCCTGATCTGCTTAAGTGGAACACAATCTCCCAAATCGACGGAGCAGCTCCGCTCATCGGTGCGGTGCGTAAACCTCTTAAGTTTAACAGAACTTGTTCATGTCAGACCTATTTTTAGCAGCCATCCATCCACAAGCCATAATACTCTGTCGTTTTGGGGAGAAAACTATCCCGTTTGTTAGCCTCTGGGGCTGTATTTGTCATTCGTCTGTATGTCGTTGTTGATTCAGACTGGTTGTGGTTCAGTAGCCAATTCATTCCTGCTGCTTATTCAGGTTGAGTTCCATATGGTACCCTATTCCCTACATAGTGGACTACTTTTGACCAGAGCCCTATTGGGCATGGTCAAAAGTAGTGCACTACACAGGCAGCCTGCCTGTTATTTCTCTGTTGTCCATGACACAGAAGGCAGTGATTGAGTACTATGAGAACTGTACTCTGTGGAAACTAACAGGGAATGGAAGGGCTTTCCTCGCTCCACACACGATGATGATTGATAAATATTTTTCTCGAGGCGGGAGTCTTCACTCAGTGTGTTAATGATGGGGACATGGTGAGGAGAGAGGAGAGTTGGAGAGCTGGAGACTTCAGTGAGCAAAACCTTCCACTGCCTCTATGTGCTTTCCTGACTGCCTGGCTCCTGCTAATCAGTCAGTATTCCAACACTATTCAGTGTTAGTGGATTGGGCTTTCAATCTTAAGTGACTGAGGGTTTTCAGTTAAAAGGGAGCTTTTGTTACCTTCATATGGTATTTATTTGATTAATAAATAGTCACATTTGCTGAAAGAAACATGGAATCACACACACTCTTGGGATGTTACGCAATCTAATTTATTGTATATTCCAAGGTCCCAACTCTCTAATCTCTGGTCTCTATACAGTAGCTTTAAAGACACGTGGTGGAATGGTTTACTATGGTTTTAGACCCCATCATAGCACCGAGACTGCACTTGTGAAGGTGGTAAATGACCTTTTAATGGCATCAGACCGAGGCTCTGCATCTGTCCTCGTGCTCCTAGACCTTAGTGCTGCTTTTGATACGATCAATCACCAAATTATTTTGGAGAGATTGGAAACACAAATTGGTCTACACGGACAAGTTCTGGCCTGGTTTAGATCTTATCTGCCAGAAAGATATCAGTTTGTCTCTGTGAATGGTTTGACCACTGACAAATCAACTGTAAATTTCGGTGTTCCTCAAGGTTCCGTTTTGGGACCACTATTGTTTTCACTATATATTTTACCTCTTGGGGATGTCATTCGAAAACATATTGTTAACTTTCACTGCTATGCGGATGACACACAGCTGTACATTTCAATGAAACATGGTGAAGCCCCAAAATTGCCCTCGCGAGAAGCATGTGTTTCAAACATCAGGAAGTGGATGGCTGCAAACTTTCTACTTTTAAACTCGGGCAAAACAGAGATGCTTGTTCTAGGTCCCAAGAAACAAAGAGATCTTCTGTTGAATCTGACAATTAATCTTAATGGTTGTACAGTCGTCTCAAATAAAACTGTGAAGGACCTCGGCATTACTCTGGACCCTGATCTCTCTTTTGAAGAACATATCAAGACCATTTCAAGGACAGCTTTTTTCCATCTACGTAACATTGCAAAAATCAGAAACTTTCTGTCCAAAAATGTTGCAGAAAAATTTATCCATGCTTTTGTCACTTCGAGGTTAGACTACTGCAATGTTCTACTTTCTGGCTACCCGGATAAAGCACTAAATAAACTTCAGTTAGTGCTAAATACGGCTGCTAGAATCCTGACTAGAACCAAAAAATGTGATCATATTACTCAGGCCTCCTAATTGTCCCTAGAATTTCTAAGAAACAGCTGGAGGCAGGGCTTTCTCCTATAGAGCTACATTTTTATGGAATGGTCTGCCTATCCATGTAAGAGACGCAAACTCGGTCTCAACCTTTAAGACTCATCTCTTCAGTGGGTCATATGATTGAGTGTGGTCTGGACCAGGAGTGGGAAGGTGAACGGAAAGGCTTTGGAGCAACGAACCGCCCTTGCTGTCTCTGCCTGGCCGGTTCCCCTCTTTCCACTGGGATTCTCTGCCTCTAACCCTATTACAGGGGCTGAGTCACTGGCTTACTAGGGCTCTTTCATACCGTCCCTAGAAGGAGTGCATCACTTGAGTGGGTTGAGTCACTGATATGATCTTCCTGTCTGGGTTGGCGCCCCCCCTTGGGTTGTGCCGTGGCGGAGATCTTTGTGGGCTATACTCGGCCTTGTCTCAGGATGGTAAGTTGGTGGAATATCCCTCTAGTGGTGTGGGGGCTGTGCTTTGGCAAAGTGGGTGGGGTTATATCCTTCCTGTTTGGCCCTGTCTGGGGGTGTCCTCGGATAGGGCCACATTGTCTCCTGACCCCTCCTGTCTCAGCCTCCAGTATTTATGCTGCAGTAGTTTATGTGTCGGGGGGCTAGGGTCAGTTTGTTATATCTGGAGTACTTCTCCTGTCCTATTCGGTGTCCTGTGTGAATTTAAGTGTGCTCTATCTAATTCTCTCTTTCTCTCTTTCTTTCTCTCTCTCGGAGGACCTGAGCCCTAGGACCATGCCTCAGGACTACCTGACATGATGACTCCTTGCTGTCCCCAGTCCACCTGGCCGTGCTGCTGCTCCAGTTTCAACTGTTCTGCCTTATTATTATTTGACCATGCTGGTCATTTATGAACATTTGAACATCTTGGCCATGTTCTGTTATAATCTCTACCCGTCACAGCCAGAAGAGGACTGGCCACCCCATATAGCCTGGTTCCTCTCTAGGTTTCTTCCTAGGTTTAGGCCTTTCTAGGGAGTTTTTCCTAGCCACCGTGCTTCTACACCTGCATTGCTTGCTGTTTGGGGTTTTAGGCTGGGTTTCTGTGCAGGACTTTGAGATATCAGCTGATGTACGAAGGGCTTTATAAATACATTTGATTTGATTTTGATTTGATTTGACTATGGGCTAATCTGTGAGTACATGCAGTATGGAAATATACAGAATAACATATGTGATTGTCACGCCTTGGTCATTGTATTTTGTGTTTTCGTTATATATTTGATCAGGCCAGGGTGTGACATGGGTTTATGTTATTGTATTTTCGTATCGGGGTTTGTAGTATTTGGGATCGCGGCTGATTAGGGGTGTTGTATAGGCTTGGCTGCCTGAGGCGGTTCTCAATCAGAGTCAGGTGATTCTTGTTGTCTCTGATTGGGAACCGTATTTAGGTAGCCTGGTTTCGCTTTGTATTTCGTGGGTGATTGTTCCTGTCTCTGTGTAGTTTCACCAGATAGGCTGTAATTAGGTTTCACGTTCCGTTTGTTGTTTTGTATTTTGTATAGTTATTTCATGTGTCACTTTTTCTATTTTAGTCATGAGTAACCACGACACTGCATTTCGGTCCGACTCTCTTTCTACAAACGAAGAACGCCGTTACAGAATCACCCACCACACTCGGACCGAGCAGCGTGTTAACAGGCATCGACAGCTTGAACAGCGAAGGGAGGACGTTATGGACAGCAGAGGCATGGAGTATACGACGTGGGAAGAAATTGACAGGTGGGCGGCCGACCCAGAGAGAGTGCAGGAGCCCGCCTGGGATTCGCTAGAGCAGTAACGAAGAGGGCTATAGGCGAATGGAGTCGAAAAGAAAAACACGGCGGCGCAGAGCGAAAACCGAAAGTAACCCCCAAATATTTATTGGGGGAGGGCGCAGAGAGAGAGTGGCTGAGTCAGGAGTCAGACCTGAGCCTACTCTCCCTGTTAATTGTGAGGAGCAGCAATATAAGGACTTCTGGTCTTGGGAGATGATATTAGACGGAAAAGGACCCTGGGCGCAGCCGGAAGAATATCGCCGTCCCAAGGAAGAACTAGAGGCAGCTAAAGCGGAGAGGCGCTGGTATGAGGAGGCAGCACGGCGACGCGGATGGAAGCCAGAAAAGCAGCCCAAAAATATGATTGGGGGGGGGGGCTTAATGGGAGTATGGTTATGCCAGGTAGGAGACCTGCGCAAACTCCCTGTGCTCACCGTTGGGCTAGAGAGACCGGGCAGGCACCGTGTTATGCTATGGAGCGCACAGTGTTTCCAGTGCAGGTGCATAGCCCGGTGCGGCACATACCAGCCCTTCGTATTGGCCGGGCCAGAGTGGGCATCGAGCCAGGTAAGCTTGGGCAGGCTCGGTGCTCAAGAGCTCCAGTGCGCCTGCACGGTCCAGTCTATCCAGAGCCACCTCCACACACCAGCCCTCCGGTAGCAGCTCCCCGCACCAGGCTTCCTGTGCGCGTCCTCTATCTTTTAGCACCAGTTCCAGCAACACGCACCAGGCCTTCTGTGCACCTCGCCTGTTCAGCACAGCCAGAGCCTTTCTTGCCTCCTGCGCTGTCGGAGTCTCCCGCCTCTCCAGCGCTGTCGGAGCCTTTCTCCTCTCCTGCGCTACCGGAGTCTCCCGCCTGTTCAGCGCTATCAGAGCCTTCCTCTACAGCGCTGCCAGAGCCTCCTGCCTGTTCGGAGCAGCCTGAGCTGCCAGTCTGCAGGGAGCTGTCAGTCTGCAAGGTGCTGTCAGTCTGCATGAAGCAACCAGAGCTGTCAGTCTGCATGAAGCAGCCAGAGCTGTCAGTCTGCAAAGAGCTGCCAGTCTGCAAGGAGCTGCCAGTCTGCAAGGAGCTGTCAGTCTGCAAGGAGCTGTCAGCCTGCATGGAGCTGCCAGAGCTGTCAGTCTGCAAGGAGCTGTCAGTCTGCATGAAGCAGCCAGAGATGTCAGTCTGCAAAGAGCTGCCAGTCTGCAAGTAGCTGCCAGTCTGCAAGGAGCTACCAGTCTGCAGGGTGCTGTCAGCCTGCATGGAGCAGTCAGAGCTGTCAGTCTGCATAAAGCAGCCAGAGCTGTCAGCCTGCATGGAGCAGCCAGAGCTGTCAGTCTGCATGAAGCAGCCAGAGCTGTCAGTCTGCAAAGAGCTGTCAGTCTGCAAAGAGCTGTCAGTCTGCAAGGAGCTGTCAGCCTGCATGGAGCTGCCAGAGCTGTCAGTCTGCAAGGAGCTGTCAGTCTGCATAGAGCAGCTAGATCCGCCAGTCAGCCATGATCTTCTAGATCTGCCAGTCAACCAGTCTCTTCCAGATCTGCCAGTCAACCAGTCTCTTCTAGATCTGCCAGTCAACCAGATTCTTCCAGATCTGCCAGTCAACCAGATTCTTCCAGATCTGCCAGTCAACCAGTCTCTTCCAGATCTGCCAGTCAACCAGTCTCTTCCAGATCTGCCAGTCAACCAGTCTCTTCCAGATCTGCCAGTCAACCAGTCTCTTCCAGATCTGTCAGTCAACCAGAATCTTCCAGATCCGCCAGCCAGCCAGGATCTACCGGAGCCTATTACCTGCCTGAGCTTCATCTCAGTACTGGGCTTCCTCTCAGTACTGGGCTTCCTCTCAGTACTGGGCTTTCTCTCAGTACTGGGCTTCCCCTCAGTTCCGGGCTGCCCCTCAGTTCCGGGCTGCCCCTCAGTCCAGAGCTGCCCCTCAGTCCCGAGCTGCCCCTCAGCCCCGAGCTTCCCCTCAGTCCCGAGCTGCCCCTCAGTTCCGAGCTGCCCCTCAGTCCCGAGCTGCCCCTCAGTCCCGAGCTGCCCCTCAGTCAGTCCCGAGATGCCCCTCAGTCACAAGCTGCTCCTCAGTTCTGTGGGGTTCTGGGTGAGGACTATGAGTCCATGGTCGGCGGCGAGGGTGGATTATCCCAGGACGCGAAGGGGAGGAACTATGACTTTAATGGAGTGGGGTCCACTTCCCGAGCCGGAACTGCCACCATGGACAGACGCCCACCCGGACCCTCCCTATGGTTTTGAGGTGCGTCCGGGAGTCCGCACCTTAGGGGGGGGGGGTTCTGTCACGCCTTGGTCATTGTATTTTGTGTTTTCGTTATATATTTGGTCAGGCCAGGGTGTGACATGGGTTTATGTTATTGTATTTTCGTATCGGGTTTTGTAGTATTTGGGATCGCGGCTGATTAGGGGTGTTGTATAGGCTTGGCTGCCTGAGGCGGTTCTCAATCAGAGTCAGGTGATTCTCGTTGTCTCTGATTGGGAACCGTATTTAGGTAGCCTGGTTTCGCTTTGTATTTCGTGGGTGATTGTTCCTGTCTCTGTGTAGTTTCACCAGATAGGCTGTAATTAGGTTTCACGTTCCGTTTGTTGTTTTGTATTTTGTATAGTTATTTCATGTGTCACTTTTTCTATTTAAGTCATGAGTAACCACTACGCTGCATTTCGGTCCGACTCTCTTTCTACAAACGAAGAACGCCGTTACAGTGATGGGATGAAACATAAGTGTAATATAAAGGAGAAAGAGTGTGTTGCCTGGTTGACCCCTGGTCTGGAACAACTCACAGGGCCGTTTGTGTGTGTGTGTGTGTGTGTGTGTCTCTTGAGGTCTGTCTCACTCCCCTGCCCTGGTTCAAAGGGCAAGAGATGGTCTACTGTGCAACAGTCTAATCCAATCAACACACGTTTAATGTTATGGGGTGTCAGGGTAGCCTAGTGGTTAGAGCGTTGAACTAGTAACCAGAAGGTTCCAAGTTCAAACCCCTGAACAGGCAGTTAACCCACTGTTTCTAGACCGTCATTCAAAATAAGAATTTGTTCTTAACTGACTTGCCTAGTAAAATAATTGAAAAATGTCCTCAACAGAACAATGTTACCAAGCACCAGCTGATTAACCCTGCATATATTCAGAGGTGTAACAAGTAATCAGATCAACCCTCTAGCTATGCTTTGTGTTCACAACCAAGGCCTAGTGATTCACTGAACCAGTGTCTTTTTAAAGTCCCCTTGGTTCTCAGCCAACATTAACAAACAATACCTTCCTACTCCTCCATCTCTGCTGAATAAACAAACCTACCTGTCCTTGCCCACTGTTTTGAAAAACACTCAGTGACTAAGAAAACCTGACAATCACCTCTTTCACTGTGCTGTTCCAGAGCCATCTATCTGTCAACACAGCCTTCTAGAAGAGTTGTTGCCATGACAGAGCTGTGGGCCAGGTGAAGTGTCAGGGGCTTTTCTCAGTCAGCCAAGGGCTTTTACACAGGACAGGTCATGACCGCTCAATGAGTGTGGATGGTTTAAAGAAACGTCAAGGTTTATTCATAACTGTGTACAGTCTACATGTATAATGATACCACAATCAAATCTATGAGATGTAGATTTGTAGATAAATCTATGAGATGTTTCAAATAGAAACTAGCTTATGAGTTGAAAACATTAGCATGAGTCCATCATGTCCTCTACTTCCTGTCCACCATTTAGATTTTCTGCCCCTTATCCGTTATTATAATAGTGATCTAAATGCTGTCTCTGTATCTGTGTGATAAGGAATTACATGTTGTGATTCACACCCATCCAGTTGTTTTATTTAAAAAAAACATGATTTTTTATATGACCCACACACAGGTGAACATGTAAATATAACTGTCATGTCTCAATCACTACCAATGTCTCTGATTAAATCTTGACCCACCCATCAACATGCTGCCTCTCTGATGTCGGTGATGAACCAAGTCTCTCAGTGTTGTAACAGGAGAAAGCCATCTGTAAATATGTGTTCAAAGCAACATCCTTTCATCTGAGATGTCAAACGTTTGGCAGAGCACCAGTGTGAGTAACCCAATGAGCTATCGGCAATAAAGGGGATACAAGGCACTGAAGCATAAAATCACTCAGTGCCTGTCATGATTGAGAACTATTTTCCTTAGCATTGCACTTCTCTCTCTCTCTCTCTCTCTCTCTCTCTCTCTCTCTCTCTCTCTCTCTCTCTCTCTCTCTCTCCCTCTCCCTCTCCATCTCTCTCTCTCTCTCTCTCTCTCTCTCCATCTCTCTCTCTCTCTCTCCCTCTCCATCTCTCTCTCTCTCTATCTCTCCCTCTCCTCTCTCTCTCTCTCTCTCTCTCTCTCTCTCTCTCTCTCTCTCTCTCTCTCTCTCTCTCTCTCTCTCTCCATCTCTCTCTCTCTCTCTCTCTCTCTCTCTCTCTCTCCATCTCTCTCTCTCTCTCTCTATCTCTCTCTCTCTCAATTCAATTTCAAATTTTATTGTCAAGTGGAGTAGATAATATACAAAAGTGAAATAAACAATAAAAACATTTACAGTAAACATGACACTCACAAAAGTTCCAAGATAATAAAGACATTACAAATGTCATATTATATGGAAATTGTTAAAGTACAAAATGGAAAAGAAATAAACATAAACGTGGTGTTTGTTCTTCACTGGTTGCCATTTTCTTGTGGCAACAGGTCACAAATCTTGCTGCTCTGATGGCACACTGTGATATTTCACCCAATAGACATGGGAGTTTATCAAATTTGGGTTTGTTTTCGAATTCTTTGTGAAATCTGGGGAAAATATGTGTCTCTAATATGGAAATACATTTGGCAGGAGGTTAGGAAGTGCAGCTCAGTTTCCACCTCATTTTGTGGGCAGTGTGCACATAGCCTGTCTTCTCTAGAGAGCCAGGTCTGCCTACGACGGCCTTTCTCAATATTAAGACTTTGCTCACTGAGTCTGTACATAGTCTAAGCATTCTTTAAGTTTGGGTCAGTCACAGTGGTCAGGTATTCTGCCACAGTGTACTTTGTTTAGGGCCAAATAGCATTCTAGTTTGCTCTGTTTTTTTTGTTAATTCTTTCCAATTTGTCAAGTAATTATCTTTTTGTTTTCTCATGATTTGGTTTGGTCTAATTGTGTTGCTGTCCAAGCTTGCTTAGGGAAATCTTCTCTAGGTTAATCTCTCTGTAGGTGATGACTTTGTTATGGAAGATTTGGGACTCGACTCCTTTTAGGTGGTTATAAACTCAGCAAAAAAATAAATGTCCCTTTTTCAGGACCCTGTCTTTCAAAGATAATTTTCAAAGATAATTTGTAAAAATCGAAATAACTTCACAGATCTTCATTGTTTCCCATGCTTGTTCTGGGGCTCTGTTTCCCATGCTTGTTCTGGGGCTTGTTCAATGAGCCAAAAACATTTAATGAACATGCACCTGTGGAACGACCGTTAAGACACTAACAGCTTACAGACGGTAGGCAATTAAAGTCACAGTTATGAAAAACACCAATACAAAAAGATGCACAGGGTCCCTGCTCATCTGCGTGAATGTGCCTTTGGCATGCTGCAAGGAGGCACGAGGACTACAGATATGTGGCCAGGGCAATAAATTGCAATGTCCGTACTGTGAGACGTCTAAGACAGCGCTACAGGGAGACCGGATAGACAGCTGATTGTCCTCGCAGTGACAGACCACGTGCAACAGGATCGGTACAGCCGAACATCACACCTGCGGGACAGGTACAGGATGGCAACAACAACTGCCCGAGTTACACCAGGAACGCACAATCCCTCTATCAGTGCTCAGACTGTCTTTTTTTATTTTTTTATTTTACCTTTATTTAACCAGGCAAGTCAGTTAAGAACAAATTCTTATTTTCAATGATGGCCTAGGAACAGTCTGTCTGCAATAGGCTGAGACAGGCTGGACTGAGGGCTTGTAGGCCTGTTGTAAGGCAGGTCCTCACCAGACATCACCGGCAACAACATCGCCTATGGGCACAAACCCACCATCGCTGGACGAGACAGGACCAGGAAAAAGTGCTCTTCACTGACGAATCGGGAGTGATGGTTGGATTCACCTTTATCCTCATAAGAATGAGCGTTACACTGAGTCCTGTACTCTGGAGCGGGATCGATTTGGAAGTGGAGGGTCCGTCATGATCTGGGGTGGTGGGTCACAGCATCATCGGACTTAGCTTGTTGTCATTGCCCGCAATCTCAATGCATTACAGGGCAGACATTCTCCTCCCTCACGTGGTACCCTTCCTGCAGGTTCATCCTGACATGACCCTCCAGCATGACAATGCTACCAGCCATACTGCTCGTTCTTTGCATGATTTCCTGCAAGACAGGAATGTCAGTGTTCTGCCATGGCCAGCGAAGAGCCCGGATCTCAATCCCAATGAACACGTCTGTGACCTGTTGGATTGGAGGGTGAGGGCTAGGGCCATTACCCCCAGGAATGTTCGGGAATTTGC